>NC_000080.6:11277500-11577500 GCF_000001635.26 Mus musculus | reverse complement strand
CCCAGTCTCTCTCTCTCTCTCTCTCTCTCTCTCTCTCTCTCTCTCCCCCTTCCCCCATCCCTAAGCTGACAAACAAAGGCAATGTTGATCCCTGGGCTGACACAGGCATGAGGGGTCTCAGTGGGGACTGATGGGGAAAACTGCAGAGAAGCACATCTGCCCAGATTTGTCCTGACTCTGTGCATGTCACCTTTTCTGTCAAGCCACCACCACAGGAGGCATAGCAGCACACTGCAGGGCGATTCAATGTGTGAGATGTATCTGGGCTCTGCAGAACAGGCTTTTTCTCTCCACAGGCCCTCTCAAGGGACTGGGATGGACTCAGAGGCAGAGGGCTCGCCTACTGTTAGTACCTAGTTTAAGTACAGGCCGTCTTACAACAACCCCTTACACACACACACACACACACACAAATGCACACACAGCCCTACACCATCATCGATGTCAGAGTGAAAGGATGGAAGAAGAAAGCAGGGAAGAAATCAATGGCCGAAAGGTCAGACAACTCAGGGAAATCTGACTCACGGCCTAGGTTATCCAAGACCCAGGTAAAGCCAACATTCCATTTCTACTTGAAGCAGATACTGGCAAATGTACACTCAAGGAGAAGCACACAAGAACATTTGTGACTTGAAACACGGTATATTTTCAACATCGGAATACTACACAGCTATTAAAAGGACTGTGCTAATATATGAAGTAAATAAAGTGGGTTTCTTTTAAACTTGTAAGTGAACAAAAAAAGCAAGCAATACAATGATAAACAACTTTATTGCTTGTATAAGAATTGTCTTTGTGTTCCTATATTCACAAATGTAAATCTGGGAAAATAGCTTCCTATTGCTGAGGAATAGTGAAAACAGTTAAGATGTAGCTGAAACGCTCTGGAAAAGAACATTTTCATCAACTAGGAACAGAATCTACTTCAAGAAAAAACAAATGCCCATGTTTCCTATGCTGAGGAGATAGTCACACACTCCTGGCTATTTCCATCCAATCAGAAACCAAATTGCAGACCCATGAATCGAGAGCCAAGAGAGTCCACAGAGACTAGAGGCCTCAGTCAGTCTTCACACACAGGGCAGCATGTGTCAGGTGAACGTTTCTGATGCCAGCCTGCTTCCTCTCTTGCCCAGTGCCTCAGTTTCCTCCATAGATTTCTGGACACTGGGGGTCTTTAGCCCCATGCCAGCCTGAGGAGGCATTTTCAGTCAATCTAACCCAATAGCCAACCTTACCCATGTACTCTTTTTCTACTTCAGTTTTCCACACTGGGCTGAGATATCCATCTATCCACAGAACCACCTCCACTTGGTTCCTGTCTCTTCAACTCATCACCAGTGACCAAAGTCCATAACTCAAAGGGTTACAGACAAAGCAATGAGCCCTGCCGTCCTGACCACGCTGAGCTCCTCAGACTGACACCACCAGGCCCCACCCGATGACCTCTAGGGTCACTGGAAGCTTGGTGCTGGTGCTGGGGTCTGAACTCAGTTTCTAATGCTTGTGCAACAAACACCTCAGCAAATAAGCCATCTCCTCGGTTCCCAAGTTATAGATTTCATGAGAAGAATTAAGAAATGAGATAACCAAGATAATGGTGGGACCACAGACTCAGAGCCTTAAAGGGTCATGCTTAAAACATAAAACGTGTGCTTTCTTACTAAGAGAATTCCTGTGATAACTGAATAAACGCAAACAGAGCCAGTTCACACAACCCAGTCACGCTGTATTGCATTCCCATTACACTCTGTTAAATACATCTTGACATAGTTGAGGGCAGTTGCTATCTCTGCTTCTGTTTTATAAACTCATTTCACTGATCTCTCAATGCTGAATCATGTTAAACATCGTGACTCTGTCTCATGAGAGCTACAGAGAGCCAGTAAGCACAAGCCAGTATGGCCACTGGAATCAGATCCCAAGAACCTATATAGAATGCTGGCTACACCTGCTTGTAATCCCAGCTCAAAGGCAGGTCCCTGGGCTCGCCAAGCAGCTGGCACAGTCTATTCAATGAGCCTGGGGCAAAGTAGAGACAAACTGTCAAAGGACAAAGACACGGTTCCCAAAAAATGACAACTAAGCTGTCTCCGGCCCATGGACACCCTCTCGTGCATGCATAAGTGCACATACACACCTACACTAACACACCAACATTCACACACACTTAAAACACAAGGGTGGTTGTTGAAGACCTGGTGTTCAGCTAGCTGGTGTGTTCTGAGTTCAGTGCCCAGAACTGAAAGACTGTATCTGCTGCTCCCGAACTAACAGGTAAGACAAAAAAGAAATCGCATGCCCTGAATCCCATCGTAACCCCATTCATTACAGAGAACCAGTCCACGCTTGACGGCACCTAATCAATAGTGCTGTGTGACCACCTGTGGTCAGCGGACACACCTGGGTGGCACATGGCCTGATAAAGATACAGCAGAAAGGGAAGCAGTAGCCACTTTCCTAGCACAGTAGTTACTGCCGGCAAGGGGAAGGAGATGGTCCTAGACAACAGCAAGAACAAAGAGATGTAAGCAGGCCTTGCTGGTCCCAAGGCTCTCTCCAGTCCTGAGCATCGCTACTCCGGGGCTCTTCTTTAGGGGTTTTTTGTTTGTTTGTTTTGCTGTTTGTTTGTTTGTTTGTTTGTTTTAAATCAGCTAGGGTGGCCACCAAGGCAACAGGACCTAAGGCTTCCCTCGCTCCCCACACAGCTCTCCCATGTTCCTCACATCAACATCTCACCCACCAGAGTCCAACCCCACAGACCTTACCAAACGTGACCTGGTAATTGTGTCCCTGATGCCTGCATCCTAAACAGATAACAACGGCTGTAATTAGCAAGATCTCCGCTGCCAAGACAACCACGGTTCTTCTCTTTCTCACTTTAAATTTTCCAGACTGGAAGTTTCAAATCCTGGATATTTAGGGGTGGAAAATGTCTAGTCTACTCAGTCAGAGGAATCTATCACCTAATGAAAGCAATTAAAACAGCAATTAGTTCAGAACTCATACTTGCAAAACAAGGGAAGAATTAAGTAATAGGAGGAAAATTAAGAAAAAAACTATATGCATGATTTGTCTCAAATGTTTAGCAGAAACAGGGGATGTGCCTTCATCCCAGGATCCCCGGGTTCAGGAGACAGAGACAGGCGGATCTCTTGTAAGTTTGAAGCTAGCCTGGCCTACACAGTGAAATTTTCTCAACACCCTCCCCCCAAAAGTGTTGAAATTCCTCACTCTGATCAGTGACTTACAATTCGTTTTTTATTCTGATTGGCAACTACATAGTTCCATGAGTCAAGAGAAATCAGTAGCCGACACAGTAGTGAGCAAGGCTTTACATCAAAGCAAGGCTTACACTGAAGAATAGTCACATTTGGAGGCACCAACCATGAACAATTATTTTTAAGACAGAAAGAAATAACAAAACCGAACTTTTCTCAAAAGTACAATGTTCTGTTGGAAGCACTTGTCTTCATAGTTAAACACAAATGAAATTGCTTCTTATTGATTTTAATTTAGGTTTAGAACACTTGCTGTCCAATAATGCCAAGAACGGAAAGTACACAGGACAAGATATGGTTAGGAGCAAAGCTCTGGAGGCAACTTGACACTTTGCTGACCTCCAGTCCTCGCAGAAGTTAAAACAAGGATAGAGAGTGACGCACAATCCTGCTTCAGTCTTGCCCTCTAGGGCCTCCTACCAACACGGACTCTTTCTATTAGTTTTAATTCAAGCTGGAAATGTTGCTCACTTAAGTCTTACTTTGTACCTTGCAGATTCTTAGAATTCTCATGTGCAAATAAAATCAAAAGAAGCATTTACAGTGAAATGTTATCAGCATATTTCCCCAGAGAAGCTGCCTGTCCCTGTTACCAAGAAAAAAAAAATCCTTGGCTTCTTGAAAAACTGAAAGTGGATGAACTTGGGGCTCAAATCATAGGGACAAGAGCCACTAATAAAGGCCTTCATTAGGCAGGAGACAGCTCCTGCTCCCTACCTGGCCTCCCATGGCCTTCCAGCCAACACTGGTGCCCTTGCTGAGTAAAGGCCAAAATTAACGCTGGGTTAAAGTGGGCTGTAAAGAGTCACTGAAAGGAGTATGCCCTTGTACTCCAATCACCTGTCAACCCAGCTTCACACAGGGGGGCGTCCCAACTGAGAGACATAATGGAATCCCACATCATCTGGCTTGAACACTGGAACCTAGAGGAGAGAGCGGTGACCAGCATAGTCTGGTCTTTATACTCTTCTCCTTCAAGAATGAATAGAGCCTCCTGATCAAAAGAGGGGCCTTTGTAAGCCCTGAAAGAAGCATCCATGCTCAGGAAGCAACCAAAATGCTGTGAGCAAAAGAAAACTATATATGGAGTCACTGAACTGATGATATATATACATATGTACACATATAAATCAATACATATATATATATACATATATATATAAAACTTGTATATATACATGCCATATATATATATATATATATATATATATATAATATATCAAATATATAATATCATATCATTTCATTTGGGTTTAACTATGAAGACAAGTGCTTCCAACAGAACATTGTACTTTTGAGAAAAGTTTGGTATATATACATATATGTGATATATATTTATATATGTGTTTATGTAGAAAGATACATAAATATCATGTATGATATATTTTCACATGATTATATACCAGATATATAATCTCATTGACTATATATAGTATATATATAATATATATATATATATATTACATATATATATAATATATGTATATATATTATATACACACACACACACACACATACACACATATATGGCTATGAATGAGTATATAGTTTGTAACAGCAAGCATGTGCCTGTTAGGAACCAGTGTTTGTTTACAATGCTCCTAATTATGCTTACACCAACTGACAGAGACTGGACTATGACCCTATGACTCAATCTTACCAGCAAAGAAATTAGGAACAATAGACACAAACCTAGTCCACGAAAGCTAGCAGCTTCTAGAGTCTCATGCTGAAGATCACTGTGACCGTTACAAGACCCTTTCAAGGTGCTTCTTCATGGCCATGGGTGCAAATGCCTTAAGCCTGGCACTGAGACCCAGTCAGTGAAGCAAGCATCAGCTGCCAGGCATCTTGATACCTGCAGTGAGCATGTTGCAAGGCGCCAGGCACTGACAACAATCACCGTACTACATGAAAAAGCTGCTGAGATCCAAGGCAGGCAAGGGTCCACATCTGGAAGTCCTGTGGCTCAGCCCTGTGGCTCAGCCGACCTACTGAAGGTCAGCCACCCCCCAGGCTCATTACTACCTCCGCTCATCGGCTCCCTACTTCCTGTGCACAGAGGAAATACCAGCCAGGCTTTGGACTGTGTACAAACCACTTTCTCCTGGGAAGGTATCTGTGGTTAAAATTGATTGTCACCTTGACAGAATCTTGAACTGCAGAAGCGATAAGCCCTTGGCCACCTGTGAGGGGGATTCTCCAGTCGGTTCACTGTGGAGGGGAGACCCACCCTAGACGGGGAAGGCACCGCTGCACAAACATCAGGATCTCTGTCAGCTCCCACAGTGGACACAGCGTCATCAGCTCCCTTGTGCTCTTGCCAACAGGACACCCTTGCCATGACGGACTGCACCCTTGAGCTGTGAGTGAAACCCTTCCTTCCCTTAGTTGCTTTTGTCAAACATTTCAATCACTGAACCAAGAAAAGCAACTAATACAGTAGCCTACATTATTTCTCTTCAGTCCCGGAACACTTGGGGTCTGAGTCAGACCTCATTTTTAAGAAAACAACAATAACAAACATTATTCGCATTGCATTTACACATTAGAGGAAATAACCTTGACACAATTTTACATATATACAGGAGATCCTGTAGTGTGGAGACTATATGCAAATACTATACCACTTTATTTAAGAGACTTCAACATCTGTGCATTCTGATGTCCTTGTGAGTACAGGACCCAGTTCCAGTAGGTACAAGAAAAAGAGGGTCACAAGTAAGGTGGGGTGCTCAGAACACACTGTTTCAAAGACTCACTTGGGTTAGCAAGTGTTGGAAACAGAAAGCATATGTCCCATGCTTGAAGCTGAGCTACCTCCCTTGCAGTTGTTTGGATGAGAACGTTCCCCACAGGCTCGTGGGCTTTCACGGTGGGCCTCCATTGAGGCACTGTTCTGGAAGGCTATGGGACTTCATAGTAGCTGAAGGAAACCCATCACGAGGCCAGACAGGCTGGCCAGCAAACCTGGGGCTCCCTCAGGCTCCACCTCCCACAACTGAAATGACAAGTTTTTTTTTACACAGGTCGTAGGAGCTGAACACAGATCCTCATACTATGTTACACCCACTGAGCTATGTTCTCAGCCCTGCAATATAACATTTTAATGAGATATTGTATTAACGTGTATTTCATACTGAAGTCCATCTCAGACCAAGGTGTGCATTCCCAGCAGTCACATGAGATTAGTGGCCACCACACTGGGCGGAACAGCACAAGTGGACTCACAGGAAGTAATCCAAGGCCACCCGAAGGGACCTTTAGGAAGACAGCTTCAGTTAGGAAATAGACTTAGGATTGTTTGATGGCATAAAAAAATTGATGTGTGTCAAACTCCAAGAATGTGTATCCTATCTTACTGAAGGAATGCCTCACATTCCCATCTCTCCTCTCCAGTTTCCTTTCATAAAAATAACACCCACCAAAGGACCAATCAAATTCTGAGAGACAGACTACCATAAAGGTACCAATGAATGTATTCACAGTAAACACAAGATACTTCACCAGGCATAAACAGAGGAGCGGAATCCGTTAAGTCAGTCACGGTTTTAAAAGCTGCAGTCACTAAACCTGTACTTAACACTTAACTTAAATAGCTAAGAATTCAAAGAGGTGTCACTTCAGAATACAAACAGTCCTACAAGAGCCATAATCTGATGCAAAACCTCTGGGCTCTGAAGAGAAGGAAAATAGGTGAGTAATTTTAGATCCCTAAGCCTCCCTCTATCAGCCGATCTCACCAATTAGAATATGATGTAACTGCCATCAAGAGATTGGATTCTTTGTTCCCGAATAAACAAACCTGAGTCAAATATGAAACCAATGCAATTTCACGGACCAGGAAATCTTAAAAATTACCCGTGTGTGTGTGTGTGTGTGTGTGTGTGTCTGTGTGTGTGTGTGTGTGTCTGTGTGTGTGTGTGTGTCTGTGTGTGTGTGTGTGTCTGTGTGTGTGTGTGTGTCTGTCTGTGTGTGTGTGTGTGTGTATGTGTGTGTGTGTGTGTGTGTGTCTGTGTGTGTGTGTGTGTGTGTGTGTCTGTGTGTGTGTGTGTGTGTGTGTGTGTGTGTGTGGTGTGGTGTGTGTATGTGTGTATTTACAAGGGTATAAAAGCCCAATGGATATGCTTGTACTTATTCTGCTGTTTTTGAAGGTTGGGTGTGTCTTAGTATAGCCCAGGGATGGCATGAAAGTCCTCCCCTGTGCCATCTCTAAGCCCTCATTCAGGCTTCAAAAGCAAATAGTTTTATGATTGATTAGCAAAGTCTGCCACGTCTACAGAAATGAGAACCCTGAACTCAAATACCAACCCCTGGCCCCTGTGTAGAAAGAAGCCATTAGGTGCTATGTTTCTTTGAATGAGTCGTTCCCTATGCACCCTGAGGTCATGATGGGCCTATATTACTGTAGAGCTATCTCACAACATGTAAGCATCCTCTTCACATTGATAATTTCAGGGATAAACTGGCATAGTATACCAAGAGTATTAAGTAGGAAGAAAGCCTGGTCCTATAGACCTGTCCTTCACGCTGATGAAAAAACAGAGCAACTCAAGCCTTAGCAGCTGCTACCGTTGGAAGTCTCTCTGAGGTCCCATGTGTTAAAGGTTTGGTCACTCCTCCATTGCACTGTAGATGTACCCTACAGGAAGGATGGGTGCTAGGGTGGAGGAAGCATGTCCTTGAAGGGAACACCAGGACCCTGTCCCCCTTCTCTCAGCCACCACACTGTGATAGACTTGCCCCATGACATTCTACCTTCATCCCTGTCCCAAGTAACAAGCCAAGCAACCATGGACTAAAACCTATGAAGTCAATCACAAGATCGAAATACAATCTCCCCTACTGAAGGTGGCAATCAATGTCTTAGATATTTGGTCACAGCAACAGAAATCCTGACAAAATTTTGCCCAAGAGAAAGATGTCCCTACTCCCTGCTCTTCAAGGAAGGCAGAGCCAAGCCTGGAGGCATCCAGGAAGCCAGCTCCTCAGCTGCTTTGTCAGCCATGGGTCTCTGCTCTCCCTGAACTCCAGCTCACTCCCCTCTCCACAGAACTGCACAGCATTGAGAGCACACTTAGGCAAGCATTCCTGGGACTACTGACTTGGCCTGATGTGAAACACTTCGGAGATTAACGTACAGCTCTGGGCATGTCTGTAAGGACTCTGTCCTAATCAATAGATTAATCTATTGATGGATTAACAATATGATGTCATCACTGGGAGGTTGGACTAGTTGAAACACTGGGGAGACTGTGGTGTGTCAGAGTTGGCAGGGCCCCTTGCTGTATGCTCTTGCTATGTGTCTTTTGTTTTGCTTTGCTTCCTGGCTATCACGGTTTGAGCCATTCTGTTCTCCCTTACCATCTGGTTCACCATGGGCTGACTGCTCTGAAACTATGAGCCAAAATAAGTAATTTCTCCCAGAAGCTGTTTGTGATAGTTATTTGGTCACAGTGAAGAAGAACTAGTTGATACAGTAAGTCCCAAGCAACAGCTCTTATAAGCAGGGCCCTTTACAACATTCTACATACACAGCTCCTTTCTGGCCATTTGCAGCCATGTCTCACTTGATTCTTCTGAGGAATCTAGAAGGTTGAAACCCATTGTTTCCATTTGAAAGGCAAGAAAAACCAATAAAGGCGAGCCACTAGGCAAAGACAGAGAAGGATAATGCTGAACACAAGCATTTCCCTCTGCTCTCTCGGTCCCTCAGAACCCTGCTCAAAGGCCACCAAGCATGCAAGAAGCATCTCCACAGCCTCCTCCATTCATGTGGTGAGAGCACCAGTACATTACCTAGATTTTTCTAGGAATCAATTTTTCCTCCATTTTGTATCAAGAGGAAAGGCAGAAATTTCAAGACCAGCAGCTACTTCCTATCAAGTAAGAAACTTCACTAATGGAAAAGTTGAGCTTCTATAAATCACAACCTAAAGAAAGTATGTGCAGAGAGATCTCTCATGCCAACCTACCCAACTCTATTATGGTGACTAATTTCAGGGGCTTCTTACAAATTGGCCAATTGAGAAAATGAGGGACTGATGCTTATAACTCAAAGATTTTGCACACTCTCCACTAATGGCCTTTATCCACGTGTAGTAAAAGAAAATAGCTTGCTTTAGAAAAGAAAACAAGGGGGCAATACAAAATAAAACAGGGCTGGCATCTGTGCACTCTAGAAACCGTGGTCTCTGTCCACACACATCTGCTGTCATCACGATACACTGGTCAATGCAAGCCACAGCCAAGGTAGTAAACAACGTAGTCAGCTAGCACCTGAAGGAAAAATCAGCTGTGACAAGCCCTTCTCCTGGACAGCCTGCCCAAAGCCATTTCAAGACAACAGATCAACTCCATGTCTGCATTCCATCAGCTGAGGCTCAGTCTGCTACCCTCTACCGACCCCTCGTCCCTCCTCCTAAAGCAATCAGCAGAAATGACAGTGCCAAGTTCTGACGAATCCTAAAACCAAAGTCACTCTTGACACACTGACCACTAGTTAGATAGAATTTACTTCACACACACACACAAAGAATGGGAGAAAAGAGTGGGCAGCAGAACACACACCATCACATGACCCTTGACCCTGCTGCTCCAAACACAGATGCTTTGTAATCAGAATATAACTGGCTTAGACACCGTGTGGGCCAACAACAGAAGGTACAAATTCCCTCCCCCCACCTCACCTCTCTTTCTCTCCAAGTTTTCACTCCATAGAGCAGGCTGACCTAGAACTTGCAATCCTATACTCTGGACTTACAGTGTCCATCATTCCGACCAGCTAGTATTCACTCTTAAAGACGGACTTCAACCACCATGACATTTTGTTTTGTTTTGTTTTGTTTTGTTTTTGTTTTATTGGAGACAGGGTTTCTCCATGTAGCCCTGGCTGCCCTGGAACTCACTCTGTAGACCAGGCAGGCCTCGACTGCCTGCCTCTGCCTCCCAAGTGCTGGGAAAGGCATCCGCCACCACTGCCCGGCCCACCATGACATTTACCCTCAGAATTCTGTTACGAACCTTGGGTAACCTTGGGTAATGCAACTCCTAAGAAGATAAGATAAACAAACAAGAGGTCCCAGAACAGACAAAGCTACTGGAGCTCAGTAAATGGCCTTGGACCCAGTTGGAAGATACACCTCTTCTTCACCTAGTTAGTCCTCAACTACAATAGCTGCCACTCAACACTGAAGACCCAGCAGAGGGAAAGAGGGATGTGGGCTCAGGAGCATCTCAGCAGGTCCCTCCCACCTTCCATCTGTCAGTCAAAAGCTGCCACAACCTCAATACAAAGCTCAGGCTCTACATGTTGCTCTTGATTTAAGGCTGAATAGGGCACACGATGCGCAAGCAAGAGGACTGAGTTCGACACCAGCACCCATTTTGAGAGGGGAAAAAGAACTGGGAGCATGCTGTTTGGGGAAGGGTGAGGAATCACTGAAGTTCGGTGGCTGGTAGTGTCTCTCCAGATTCCATGTGAGTCTATCTCATGGGAATAAGACAGGACATCTGATGGCTTCTTCTGGCCTCCTTATGAGTACACACACACACACACACACACACACATACACACACACACACACAGCAGACACACGTGCATGCACGCACATACGCACACACCTACAATGAATAGAGAGCAAGATATGAGATTGTTACCACTAAAAAATTCACTTATTAAAATCTGGAAAAGGTAGAGATAAGTATGAAAAAATGAAGTGGCAAGCAGCCCACTAGAGCTGCATCTCTTCTGTTTATCTCTCAGTCCTTACTGCATTGACTACAAGCTTCAAAGAACCTCATCCAAGTCATCCCAGACTGAGGAAGTTGGAGGGTAGGAAAGCCACAATGGCGTTAATTTGGAAACCAAATGAAATTTTCTCAGGTCCCTGGTTTCAGCTGACCAAGCCCACATTTACTAAACTCACCAATAGAAGTCAGCACACTACTATGAGATATTCAGATAGCATGACATGTGTGAAGCAAAAAAGGGAGCAGGACGACTGTGACAGCTGAGCCTGGCTTTACATGCCAGACTGACAGGAATGAAGTCACATCAGCAGCAAGGAGCGCACACTCAAAAATACACCTGTGTGTAAGCAAGTGCACACAACCAGTCCACGCAATGCAAAACCCTACACAGCTTGAAAGAAACACTGTCCCTCCCTCGGTGAGAGGTCACCCACACCAAAGCAGCAAACACCTCAAGAGACCAGCCTAGTGTTGTAAATAACCACTGTGGGCCAGGTGTGTGCCCCATCCCTAGGGGCAGCCTCCGAGTACTGCCAGCCTGAGGGTGTTGCCAGGTAAGAATAGGGACTCCTGGTGCTTTCATCTCCCCGACTGTAATGAGTAACCCTTTCATAAGAAGCTGCTGCATGGGCAGGAACATGCAGCTTATGTGACCACCACTGTCTGCAAGGTGCCCTCAAACCTGCCAGGCAAGCTGTGGGTTCCCAGAAGATATTTATTGACTGAATCAATGTAAAATACCCCCCCCCTTTTTTTTTTAGTTTTTATTTTGTGGATTTTTTTTAACTTTTTAGTTTGTGTGTAAGGGTGTTTTGGCTACATGTACGTCTGTACACCGCATGCATGCCTGGTGCTCTCAGAGGCCAGAAGATGACATCAGAGCCTCTGGAACTGAAGTTATAGACATTGTTAGCCACCCTGTGGGTGCTATGAATCAAACCCAGGTCCTCTGGAAGAGCAGTCAGTACTCTGACCAGCCCTCTTCTGGCCTCCTCAGGCACTGCATGTGTGTGCCAAACAGACATGCATGCAGGCAAAAAACATCCGTAAAATTTAAAAGCCACCAAAAACTGTGTTGATGTGAGCAAACATAAAGCTTTTGAGCTGTATTTCAGGATCAATAAGGTTGAATGTTCAGTCAAAAGTCTAGAGCCCATGTAATCTAGAACCCATGAGGCAAAGAAGTTGGGGCATCCTGAGTTCTAAGCTAACCTTAGCTATACGGTAAGGCCTTATCTCCAAAGAAAATTTGGAGCAGGGGTATAGCTTGGTTGGGAGATTGCTTACCCAGCATGCTCAGGCCATGGGTTAGCTTCTCCCCAGAGCACAGAAGTGGGGCACGGTAACATAGTCTTCTACTCCCCACCCTCCATGGTGGAGACAGGAGATGGGATCATCCTTGGCTATGTCACGAGGTCAAGGCAAGGTTGCAGTATCCAAAGACCGACCTAACATACTTTTCAATTTAGGGAAATCAATAAATAGCCAAGGAGAGAAGTACTCAGCTCTTACAATCCTGTTTCATTGATTAGTACCAACTCGATATGAACAGTGACGAAACAGGCCAAGAAGGAGAAAGAAATGTTGTAACAGTCTGCAGGATTAAGTAGCAGTCAAGATTCCAAGCCCTGTCTGAAGTGACATTTTGTACTGACGCTCAACAGGACTAGATTTTCCCTTCTCAGGGCTTATTCAGTCTCACAGCAGAAAAGCCAGGGACTCACTCCAGCCTCCAGCCTCACTCATTCCTGCCAGTCCTCAAGGCCAGAGGTCATCTAGACGATGTTCCCACCAGGTATGGGTCAGGCTCCTGTTCTGAACAAGGTCATGAGGTCAAACCCTGGAATACTTTTGCCCTGCCCACCTCACTGTCAAGTGAGAGTAACTAGCAAGGCTGCAGGCAGGAATCAGGGACAATGGCCCTCTTGTCTGAAACTGTATCACCAGCCCGTCCCACAGGTGCTAGTTATCTGGGGTTTTGTTTTAGTTTTTTGGTATGATTGCTTTGAGTGTGTGTGTGTGTGTGTGTGTGTGTGTGCCTGAGTGTATGTATGCATGCATGAAGGAGCAGCCATTAGAGGTCACAAGGGAATTTGGATTCACTGAAACTCTATCTAGTTACAGGTGGTGTAAGCTACAGTGTAGGGACATGAGGCTAAACCCAGGTCCTCTGGAAGAGCAGTAAGTGCTCATAACCACTGAGCCAGCTCTCCAGCCCCATCAGTACGTTTCTAAAAAGAAAGGAAAAACAAAGGTCAGATCAGCCATGGACAGTATGCCTACCATGCACAGGCCCTGGGTTCATTCCCCAGTACCGGGCATGGGAGGGGTGCGGACACATTTATAGCCATCCTGGACCCACTCACTAGGAGAGAAGAGAGAGCAATAATGATACCAGAGAGAGAGGACTCCTTTTTTACAAGGTTGTTTTTATTGTTTGTATTGTTTATTGTTTTATTGTATGTATGAGGGGGTCAATGCATACTGTGTGTAGGTACCGATGGAGACCTGAAGCCCTGCAGCTGGACTTGCAACCTATTGTGTGTGCTTGGATTCAAACTCTAACCCTTGGCCGAAGCAGTATGGGTTTTAACCTTTGAACCATCTCTCCACCCCCAGGGAGAATACTTATTTCTTTTCAGTCTAAAGAATGAACCTAGGACTTCAAGGACGCTGGGTAAGAGTTCTACCATGGAACAACACCTCCGGCCCTCTTTTTATCTTCTGAGGAAAAGTCTCACTAAGTTTGCCATGCTCCCGGCTTAGCTTCACCTCACTAGGATTACAGGCCTGTACTACCAAGCCAGTCCCCTGCCCCAGAGACCACCCCACCCAGAAACACCCTATAGCAAGAAAGCCAACCCAGGAAAAGGTTAGCAGGCACTGTGCCCCACAGAGTGCATAGGACACAAAGGTCACAACCCTCCCGAGGTTCCAGTGAACTTTAAAACTGCAAAAGAATCTTAGAAATGGTTTAGCTAAAGATGAGAAAAATAAACTCAAAAGACATCAAAGTGTAGGCTGAGGATGTGGTGCAGCCAATAGAACTCCCACTTGAATCGCGTCATGGATTCAAGTCTCAACACAACTCTTATGGCTAAAAGATAGAAGATCAGGAGTTCAAGGCCAACTTGGGTTACATGAGATCCTTCCCACCACCCACAAAGGAAAGGAAAGAAGGAAGAAAATAAATGTCTTGAGTAGGATCCCACAGCTGGTAAGTAGGATCCTTACAGCTAGTTTTACACTCCAGAAGAAAAATCCCAGAACCCACATTATCTCCTGCCAAGTCCAACTAATTCCCTCAGCCCCGTTCCCCAAGCCTGGGTGACTCAGAACCTACAGCCCACCACTGTGAGGTGTAGGATAATGAAAGGCACAGTAGTCAAAGCTCCAGCTGGTTCTCAAATTACAAAAAGAGCTGGGTGTGGTGGCAGATACCTACAGTGCCAGCATTCACTCAGGAGGAGGCTGAGTCAGGAGGATCACAGCTTAGGGCTGGCTAAGTCTCCTAGGCAAGGTCCACTCTCAACTACAAAACAGATCTCGAATTACAAACTGTAGTGGTTTGAATAAAATGGCCTCCCTGTAGGTCTAAAAGCATTCACTTCTCCTGCCAACAGAATAAGACCTAGACTCTCTGCTCCTTCTCCAGCACCATGACTGCCTATATGCCACCTTGCTTCCCACCATGATGAGGATGGACTAGACCTCTGAAGTGTAAGCCAGCCCCCAAATAAATGCTCTTCTTTATAAAAGTTGCCATGCTCAATGTATAAACAATAAAACCCTAACTAAGACACAAACCAAATGATTTTATATTATTTACATAATTTACATTACCACCAACAAATTCAGAGACACTATGCACTCTATCCAAATAACTAAAGCTTTCAACCGTGCCAAAGGCAGGAAACCCCTGCAGTATACTCTTAACTCCTGAGCCTTCTCTAGGCCATCATCTTGACAATTCTTAAAAATCTTAAAATGACTATCTAGAAGGATTGGGAGTGTGGCTCAGTTGGGGAAGTGTTTGCCTTCCATGCTAGAAGACATGAGTCTGATCCCCGGAATTCTAGTACACAAGATGTCCATGGTCTTACAAGCTTGTGAACTCAAGTGCTTGGGAGGTGGAGTCAGGTGGCTCCCTGATTCTCCCTGGCCTAGTCTAGTGGACAAGCTGCAAGCTAAGGAGAGACCTTATCTCAAAAACAAGGTAGATACTGGGCAGTGGTGGTGCATGCCTTTAATCCCAGCACTTGGGAGGCAGAGACAGGTGGATTTCTGAGTTCGAGGCCAGCCTGGTCTACAGAGTGAGTTCCAGGACAGCCAGGGCTACACAGAGAAACCCTGTCTCGAAAAAACAAAAAAACAAAACAAACAAAAAAAAGGTAGATAATGCCTAAGGAGTAGCATGAAAGGATGACCTCTGACCTCCACTTGCACTGCGCGCGCGCGCGCGCGCGCGCGCGCGCGCACACACACACACACACACACACACACACACGGGCACACACGGGCACACACGGGCACACGCCATGCACAAATACACACACACTAAATAAATACATGATTTAAGTTAGGAAAGATCTTGAAAGATAACAGTATTTCCTCACTCATCTAGACTCTGTTCCTAGGCCTGGTAAAATGCTAATGGCTGTGTCCTTCATGCAAATCCATCCAGATAAATGTACCGATCTGATTTAAGCTGCTGAAGACTTTATGAGGCAGTCGGCATGAGAAACCAGACAGCTTTTGGAGTCACATAGTAACTGATAGGAATTCCTCAAAAGTATATACCCACTGCCTGATCCAGCAGCCTGCCTCTTTGCTCGTCAGAAACATAGTATCACAGGCCCAAAATAAGAGCACTTGTCCTATTTCCTGAGGAAGTGTTACATATTCCATGAACTGTGCTTTAGTTTCTTCTTTTTTAGTTGTTAGATTTCAGCAGCCAACTGTGTCACTTTGCTACTCCCCCAAAATAGCTCAAGTTTAAAATCACATTTTGTTGTTTGGCCAGAAAACCACTGTGCTGTGCTGACTTGGGCCTTCGGAACTGGGGGGAGAGGGCAGGAGCTGTGGCTGGCATGGTATCTCCTGCACAACATCCAAGTCTGCTAAAGTGCAACCTGGGTGCAAAAGGAGAGCAAATACCTCAATACCACTGCTGGCACCCTCTTAATCCATCCCACTAAAACCCAAAGACAGTTACAGAGCAAGAAGCACACGATAAGAGCTCACGGAGGGGGTGGAGCAAAGGTTCAGTCAGTGATGTGTCTGTCTGACGCAACCATGAAGACCGGAGTTTGGAATCCCAGGATCCATATGAAAAGCCTGCCTCTGTGGCCCAAATCTGTAATACCAATCCTGGTGAGGCCAAATCAGGAGAGCCCCAGGTTCACCAAGAAACCCGGTCCCAATTATAAAGCTGAGAATAATTGAGCCAACACCCCACATCAACATCTGTCTGCAGCGGGCTCACACTGACCCCCCAGGGTGCATGTAAGCCACTCCTTGTCTTTCAAGGATCAGAAAGATTGATATCTCGGGCCTCCAGGAAGTTTAGCCATCAGAGTGTGGACAAAGACCATCTCAGATTTCAGCACTTGCATGTCAAAGAAAGCAGGCACCTAACTAAAGAGTCCTCCTTTTCCGGCCCAGTTTTCTCCTCCCATTCCTATGTAAACTCTCACATGCATAAAAGGAAAATGGTTGATTTATTGGGTTATTATTTACTATGCACAGTGCTACAGCCTTGAGCACCGTTTTCCCCTCACACTTCACAAAGACTTTAGGAGACATGATACTAACACTATTCCTTCTCATAAATGGAGAGAGAGGAATAAGGCAGAGAAAAAGAAAACGGACTTGCTTAGGGCACCACCGCTAGCAATGGCAGAGGCACATTGTCTCTGGATGACAAATTTCTACCAACTTCCCTATATTCTTGTACAACCCAGGTTAGGGAATAAATGATGCTAACAACAACAATAAACCATTAACAAGTTCCAGGCTTCTAAAAGCTCTCTCCCTTTGTATGTATGGTTAAACAGTACAGTAGCTTTCACTGAATGACTGACAGGAAGGAAAGTTCTCAAGCAAAGTGAGTTGCCTCCTACGGCTGACCCCAAGAAGAGCAGTCATTGCCCAGGCCCAGAGAAAGCAGGCACATGCAGCAATCAGCCCGAGTTCCTCATCATCATCCCTTCATGCAGATTTTCTGAAATGTTTTTAATATTAGTCCCATCTAGCACACTCGTCATAAAACCCTCAAGCTTACACAGACCTGGAGACATCATACATCAAAATGGTTTGTTTTTTTTTTCCTGTCAAAACACCAAACATTTTGCTACAACTGATACTAAGTAAAACACCCCCTGCAAGGCTAGGTGTCCCTAAAGGATGCTCAACCTTCCACCAATACTTAAAACTGCACTGCACAGCCACCACTGAGAAAGCTAAGAATCCACTTCCCAGCTGGACATTGTGCTACACAGGCAGTGGCAGGTGGATCTTTATGTTTGTTGCCAACTTGGTCTACATATTACAAGTTCCAGGCCTGAGTTAATGCAATGAGCCCCTGTCCAAACAAAACAAAACAAAAGTCCTTTCCACGGTATGAGTGAACCATGAATCTGTTGCGCTCACGCGCACCACGCACAAACGCACGCACGCACGCACGCACGCGTGAGTATACCAGGGTCTATTTACTGTAAGGTAGCTTCAATCTTGCAGTGTACCTGTGGATGACCTTGAACTTCTCACACACACACACACACACACACACACACACACACACACATACACACATACACACACACACACACACACACACATACACACATACACACACACACACACACACACACATACACACATACACACACACATACACACACACACACACATACACACACACACACACACACACACACATACACACACACACACTTGCCTCCACCTCCCAAGTGCACCATGCCTAGATTATGCAAGCTGGGGTCCAAGCCCCGCTTCCCGAATGCCAGGCCAGCTCTCTATCAACTGAACTACATTTCAAGCCCACCTAGGTCTTTGCTCAAAGTATAATTCATCTACTCTTGCTACAAGATACTAATCTTTTAAAGAGATTACTATTTATCTAGTTCTGAGACTTTGGAACCAAAGAACTCAAAAACTGGAGGGAAAGGACTGTAATAAATACAGGATTTTGAAACATTCTTACCTTTTTTAGATTTTCTTTTTCAACACTAGGAATCAAACTTAAAACCCAAAGCCACAATGACACCCTTTTTTATGTACAATACCACATAAATGCAATATCAAAAATAATTTAAAATGAAATTGATATCAAGTAGTCTTTCACAAAGGGACACTTGATTCTGATGGCACAGAGAACTGTCATGAAGTTCTCAGCCAGCAACATGGCTGATCTCATTTCTGAGACTAGAAACAGAACTGTTCTGTTTGGTTTTGTTTTGTTTTGTTTGCTTTGCTTTGCTTTGTTTTGTTTTCGAGACAGGGTTTCTCTGTGTAAAAGAGCCCACCCAACCTGGAACTCAGCTTGTAGACCAGGCTGACCTTGAACTCACAGAGATCCTCCTGCCTCTGCCTCCTGAGTGCTGAAGGACTGTAATCTAAAGACCACAGACAACACTTCCTGCAGGTCCAGAGAAGGCAACCTTGGTAGAAGATAATCCCATTTAGTGCTGACCCAAGCCCAGCAACCAAAGCCAAATCCCAGGCCTGCTGAGAACCTGCTCTTCTGAGAACAAGGTTCACTCCATGAGCCCCTCCCTCTCCTGCACTGGCTACTGCCTTGACCTGGATCAAGTGCAGGGGAAGAACTGAGCACAGAGAACTTCTTCCTTGGCTTTGCTTTATTACTAGAAATACATGTCTTTTATTCCCTGCACCAGAAAAGACAGAATTCAAGGGCCAATGGTAACCATTCAGCATCCATCCAAGAATGGTCAGCCTGGAACGAAGGTAGATCCCAGGCTGACCAGAAGGCTTCACCACTGTAGATGGAACTTTATACCCTGAGGTCTTCTTGTAAAGAGATATGGCCCAAGATGAAAGTGTTCATCTGCACCTTGCATGGCATTGGCCACAGGCTACCATTAAAACACTAGACAGAAACACAAAATAAACGCTGCCAAGAATAAAAGAGTGCCTTCTTTTTACCCCAGAAGACATGTGTTACAGGCCAGCCCACCTGCTTGGTTCCATGGCCTTTCTTGCCCGGACAAGGCTTGGGGTGCCACACTTCTTCGGTGGCTAAAGAGCTGGCCACAGGAAAATGAGAGCAGGAAGAAGAGGCAGTCCAAGGCTCAGTAGGGCACAAACGTTCCTTTCAACAAGTCCATGCATGCAGGTGATTTTAATGTGAACTCAGGAGCAACAGAAATGCTAAATCTGAAGGGTGGTTTGGGCTTGTTTGGTCTTGTGGCTGGTTTTCTCTTGGGGTTTCCCTTTTCTTAAAGCATTAAACCACCAATATTCCCTGGACAGCTTCATGTAAGAAATGTAGTCTCTGCTTCCGTATAAACAGTGCTACTCAAAGCTCTTCCACTGAATGCCCCTTCTTCAGGTCAACCACTCCTCTTTCCAAGATACCCCTTCATTTTGGAAGTCTTCTCTCTCACAAGACTCGACTGAGGTGGAACGAGAAACCTTCCAGATCTCACCCCGCTTTGGAGAGGCAGACTGAGGACTTCCGAACTCCGTTCCTGTCACTGCCTAAGGAGTCCGGTGATGGCCACTGAGACACCAAAATGGCATACATAGTAAGTGGAAAAGTCTGCTGCTGACCAATCAGGTGTCACTGGACATCGGATGTGGGTCGGATGTGGACACATCCAGACCAAAAACAGTCAGGCACCTGCTTCTGAAGTCTTCCAACCACATAACAGATGTAATGTCATCATGACACAGAACACCAAAATCAAAGAGCATTACTTTGAGGGCCAAAGGAAAAAAGAAAATGTTTTTTATGATTCTGCATGAATAGCTAAACAATGCAAATATAGATTCTGTGGGGAACAAAAACTAATCTTTTCAAGTAATATACTTTACATCATGTCAGAGGTGGTTCAGTTCCCAACGTACAGGGATAAAGACCAAATATTTAAATCAACCACACTCAAATTGTATTTAAACTTATATGTTGATACTGGGCATGTAACCCTGGCTCGCTGGAAGGCAGGAAGGAGGATCAAGGGCTCCAGTGCTCCGTCCAGCTCCTGTTAAAGCCCCCGCTCTCACACACTGTTGTGAAGGTTGAGAGTCTGGATAAAAACCCTGAGAACTGTTGAGACTTTGGAGGAAATATCTAGGAATCCACTATGTTGTTGCATGTTTTTCCCATACTAGTGTTTTAGACTTAGAAAAATACAGTGTCCACTATCATGTTTGATATTTCCCCTCAGCACTTCGAAGTCATCGTTTGTAGCACCAGCTGTGGCAGGAATCCCACACTCCCCGCACTGTTCGGAGCTATAACCCTGCTTCCGACCGCTGGAAAACAGCCAAGCCCTAGCTGCTTCCAAAGGCCTCCCTAAAACACAGTAACTGAATTCTGAACGGGAAATGGGGGCTCACATGCAGCTGAGAAGTCAGTGGGATTCTAAAAACAAACAAAAAATAACCAATACGAGATTTTGGGTAAGAACTCACAAGGAGAAACCTAATTGAAAACCAAAAGCTAAAATGGTTAGTTAAAATAGGTTTGTTTCCAAGGCTATGGCAGCAAGAAGCGCTGGGTCCCAAAGCGAACAACGGTCCCCAAGGGTTTTGTAGCCTACCAGGGGCGGCAGCATCGAGCTGCAGGCACCGCCTAGCGCCAGATGTCGCAGACCCCCAGTCTGGGCACCTGGACGTACGCGCCCCGACCCCTTAGTTTGCAGGTGGTTGAGCCGGTCTAGTGGAGGCAGAAGATTGACGGGTGGCTCTGGGGCGCCCCCTGGGGCCCAGCGGCACCCCACCATCCTCGGAAAACCTGAAGCCAGCATAGCATCTCCCAGGGCTGTGACATTTTAACTTTGCCTGCCTGATTCCAAAAGCTGTCTTCCCTGTACCTCTAACAAATACCCCTCCGCTCCCAGTTGAGGGTACGGGCTAGTTACCTCGAAGCCTGAACAGGACGGAAAATGAGGAAAACTGAAATGGACCAAGCCTTAACAAGGCGGCATCCCTATCGGTCCCATACTGCGTTGCAGACACCAGAGGGGAGAAAATCATTGTAGAAACACTGGCTACAGCCTGGGGAGGTTAGCCAGAAATGGAATTGGAAATTTCTGTTTTGCAAGGCTGCCTCCCATCGCCCTTATTAAAAAGTGACCCTTACTAGGCTCAACCCCAGGTGCACCCGAGCGCACTCAGCTGGCAAGTCCCTGACAAGGGAGGGAGGGAGGTTTAGTCAAAGGCAGTGATAAAAACAAAT
Organism: Mus musculus; assembly: GCF_000001635.26. NCBI lineage: Eukaryota > Metazoa > Chordata > Mammalia > Rodentia > Muridae > Mus > Mus musculus. Next base: position 11,556,023 of record NC_000080.6, on the reverse strand, counting down.
GTTGCCCGATGGTCGCCAAGGGAGAAGGGTGCTGATTCTCAGAGGAGATGCTCCTCAGCGTCTACTTCCATAGAGACAGGACCCGAGAGGGTAAACCCCAGGCCTCCTAGTGAGTAAGCGCGCGCACCCTCACCGAGCTCTGTAGACAGCCCCAGAGAGAGGAATAAGCGCCGAGGAAAAGGAGCCGAAGAACCGCAGTGTTTTGCCCTCTGTTCCTCGCAACCACCCTCAAACCTTCAAAGAAGGGACCACTCGCTGCCAATCCCCTTAGAGAGGATCGCCGGGAACAGCGAGGTCCTCGAGCCTGGCTCCTAGGTGCACCATAGGGTTGGGGGTACCCGCTGTACCAAAACCCCGCGCTGTGGCAGCCAGAACACAGGCTGCTATTAACCAAGGAAAACCGAAACATTGTGGCACGTTTCTTATTTCTTGATTAGAATAACCGCCGCCTCCAAATATTCCAGAACAGGCAGATGAGAAAGCAGAAAAACCGGGTGTTCTGTCCTTAAGAGATCGAGGAAAGAAAAGCAAATCGCGCCCTCTCCCACCTCTTTCCCTGAGCCAGGAAAGAGGACGTGGCCTTCACCCACTGGGAAGGAGCTGGGCAGCTTGAGCTGCAGCCCTCCGACTCTGCAAGAGAAGAGGAAGGCGGCTGGCCTCTGCCCTCACCGAGGGGGGAGGGTGTGGGCTGAAGGCTGGAAGTGGAGGGTCGGCGAGCTGCACACTGGTACGTGCAGTGATTTAGGATTGTCGAGTGGCCAATATTGTTCCAGCTTTAACCTGGCTAGAAAATAAGCGGGTCTGGGTCTGGATCTGGCAGGCACATTCAGCCTGCAAAAGGGCAAAGATGAAAGTAGGGAGGGCACGCCAGACAGCCAAAAAATCTGCCCGGACGCCAGAAGCTACCCAGCTGTCGACCCGCGCCCTGAACTTGGACCCAAAAGAAAGATACAGAAAGGGACCGTGAGCCCAGTGAAGCAGGGGTCTAGCGAAAAACTCCCTGCTCACTGCTTCCTGCTCTCCCGAGGCTCCCAGGCCCCCCGCGTCTAGGGAGCTGCCTCCCGCTTGCACTGAGGCGTAGCCCGCACCTCAGCCGGGAGCAAGGCTGAAAGGAGGCGGCCCGGCGACTACAACGCGGGCTGCTCCCCACATCCTGACTTCTCTGCAGCCAGCCTCCGCCTTCCATCCCCAAACGCCGCCCTCCCCCCTACAAAGGGTCGGAGGGATGCAAAGTGAGCCACGATTATGAGCTCCTTCTATCCCCGCAGAAGCAACGGGAGCACCCCATATTACTCAAACCAACAGAGCATCCTTCCCACAGCCAATCTCCCCAGACATCCTATCGTGCAACTATAGCCCTCCGGATCAGCTCCGGATCAGCAAAGCAAGTCGCCTTCCCCCGCCCTCCCATACTCCAGATGCTTCAAGCTTCCCAAGCCACAGTCAGAGCACATCTCTGAGTCCCCAACCCTCCCTTCCAGCCCGCCACTGCTTCTGCCCTCTCTGACCATCAGCCTCCTAGAACACTGCCGGAGCCAATGAAGCAGAGCTCTCTTTCCTCCTCGGTAGCCCGGCCCCCCTTCACCCTCTCCGCGGTCCCTAGACTGGCGCCCAAGCTCCGCGCCCCGGCGACAACTCCGCATACCCCGCGCGCCGGCCAGAGACGCGTCCCATCGGCGGCCCTCACTCACCCGGGAAGCACACCACATAATGAAGCACAGAACTGGTGATTTTCAGGAACAAAATCCACCAACACGGTTCCAGTAACCTCCGCATGTCCGAAAACGCACATCGAAAAGAGAAAGGCAGGGGGGGTAAACTTGTTGAATAAGTTCTTGCTTCCGAGCGAGGCTCCGCTAAGCCTGGAGGCTTTCACGGCTCGCCCGCCACACGGGGCCCCCCACACTCGGCCACCGGTCCCGCTGGAATCCGGGAAGCTGCCAAGCGCTCCCGAGAAAACCTCAAAAAGTGACCGGGAATGCAAAGCCAAGCTAGGGACGATCCTCTCGGAGGAGAAGGGCTGCTTTCCGCTCAGACACGATCCAGCCGACAGGCAGGGCGAGGAGAAGACGCACGGCGGCAGAGCCCGGGGCCCGGAGCAGGCAGGGACCGCGGGTGGCGGTGGCTAGCAGCGGAAGAGCCCCAAGTTGAGTCGGCAGCGCAGCGCAGCCCGAGAACCAGCGGGCGACGGCGGGGCTGTGCGCGGCGCGGCGGCTCCGGGCTTCAGGCGGGCAGCTCCTTCCAGGGCCCCGGCAAGGAAGGAGGCATGTCTGCGAGCCTGGAAAGGGAGGGAAGCGGCGGGGCGGAGCGCAGAGCCCCCCAAAACACAAACGGCCAGTGGAGCGCAGGGAAACACAAAGGATCTCAGAGGGGCGCCGGGGCGAGGGCGCCTTCAGTCCATGCTCCTGAAAGTTGTGGCTCCGGCGCAGGCTGGGGAGGAACCGAGAGCGCGGGGCTGGAAACTGGCCATGCCTCCATACAGGAAGTAACATGTGAGCATGGATCCTGGCAGAGACTTTAAAGCCGGCGAGCGGGCGAGCGAGCGAGCTGGGGGCGCGCGGCGGCGGGGGCGCGCAAGCACGGGCGCGCGGTGACGCGCATCCCCGAGCTGCCGCCGGCGGGGGCGCGCGTCTCTTAAAGCGGCCGTGCTGGGCTCCGGCTTCCAAGGACTTGCACTACTCTCCTCTCCAGGCGTGCCTAGGGCTATGGGTGTGCGTTTAGGGGAGCTGGTAACCCTGAAGACAGGGAAGAGACCAGCTGCCATCCAGGGTCGGCATGGCTTTGCTCCATTTTCGAGTTCTTAAAGACGAAGTACGGATTCGGAGAGATCCCTGACCTCGTTCATGGATCCGGAACTTGGGGGAGGGGGAAAGGGTGGTCTGGTTGGAATCTGGGGGAGAGGAAAGGACCAGCAGCTACATTTTCATGGAGAGGGGACTTCCGTAAGGCCTCACCACCTGGACGGTGTCTTGACGGGGTGCACCTCCAGCGTCCCTCTCCTGCTGCGTTCCCGGGCTAAGAGACAAAGCCCAGCGGCCTTTGCACTCAGGTTTCATTGAGGTTTTTTTGTTGTTGTTGTTTCCCCTTCCCCCTTTCCGAGCTTCCATTGTTCGAATCTACCTCTGGGAGATAGGGAAAGGGACGGGAGTCCATCCCAGGCTAGCAAAATCCAGCTCCAGGCCCACATCGGCTTTTCCCAAACCACGAAGGTCTGTCGTGGACTTTTCCCCAAACTACGAAGGTCTGTCGCGGAGTTTTCCCAACCCCCGGATTCGGGAAGAAGGTGGCTGCAACTTGGCCTGGTTAGGCAGAGGGCAAATGAAGTGCGCCTCTCACCCGGGGCAGGGGAAAGCAGCACCCCGGGGCAGGACTGGTTTCCCGCAGCCGTCCTAGGAGACACGGCTTAAGTAAACTACAGGGAGAGGCATCCGGGGGAAATGCAAGGGCTAGGTTTATCTGTAATGAGTTTTGTCCCTTGGCTCTCACAGAGATCTTTATCGCTTGGGCTTTTCAGCAACCTATTTTTTCCTCCTACGTTGGTGCTAAAAGAGGGGAGGCAGGTTTTGGTTTGGGTTTTTTTTTTCCATCAAATTTGTAATTGAGCCAACGTAATTAGCCATTTGTATTTTTTTCATAGTTGTTCTGCCACTCTATGAAAAGGATATGGACATATTTTTAAAGTGTCCCCTTGCCGTTTCATCGCAACGCGGCACTGTCCCACACCCACCCAAACATCTCAACCGGATGTTCTTTCGGTTTTCAAATACTATACAGATGCTCTGAGAGTCTGTGGCATTGTTTAGGAAAGCAGTCTCGCACCCACAATTCCAAAGGAAAAACCTCTGAAAAGTTTGGGGTGCAAAACTAGTAAATGCCAGGAAGTTCCTGGAACGGGCCCCCAGATCTATCTTTAGCCAAACCCCGCAAACACCCTTCCCGTGCTAGGCAATGAGGCCAATCTGTTTGCTTTGGAATTTGACACTTCCTGGTTTTGTTGCACTCGAGGGTCGCTCTTGAGTGCTCATGATGACCAGTTCCCTTGAAAAATGGGTTGGAGGGATGGATATCCCAGTGCCAGTCAGAGCGGGATACGTTAAAATGACCCTAGCACAAATGACTGCCTCCTTCGAGGTGACTCCGTATTTTAACACTCAGTCGGTAGGACTTGAATCACACAGAGGTCGGCGACATCATAAGTGTTGCCTGTTGGGCAACCCTGAATTCTTTCTATACTCTGTTTGCTGGTTCAACAAATGAACTGCACATCCACTCTGTGCTGGGTATAATAAGGGCAAGCCAGCCTGTCTGCCTCACCTAGGGAAAGTCAATGGAGGGGTGGTTGAGAAGACATTAAGTGTGAAATGCAAAGAAGGAACGCCAGTACCCCAGTTGTTCAATATGGAGAGTGAATGACCATGCCTCTTACAGTGTATGGGACCCCATGCCTGTTAGTCTCTCTGGGCTGGTGCCTGTCCTGGGACGCCAGGCTGACATTTACCACAAAATGGTATTAAAAGCACACATCAAGCTCCATCAGCTCCCTCCAAATCTAAATGTTTTAGTCAGGCCCATTAGCACATTCCTGTAATCCCAGCACTTAGGAAGCCAAGGCAGAAGAATCATAACTTCAAGGCTAGCCTAGTGTCAGAGCTTGGCTGTTTTTTAATTTAACTTTACAACAGAAATTCACTGGCCTATTATACAAATGTGTTCAATAACCAACTGCAAAGTGAATAGAATAGCCCCAATTTCAAGTCTTAGTGGACAAAACTGACCTAGAGACACACCTGCTGTTCTTCTACCTGGTGAGCCAGGGCTGTTATACAGAGAAACATTGTCTCCATTAAACAAAAAAGAAGAAGGAGAAGGAGGAAGGAGAGGAGGAAGAAGAAGAAGAGGAGGAAGAAGAGGAAGAAGAAGGAGGAGGAGGAAGAGGAGAAGAAGAAGAAGAAGAAGAAGAAGAAGAAGAAGAAGAAGAAGAAGAAGAAGAAGAAGAAGGAAGAAGAAGAAGGAAGAAGAAGAAGAGGAAGAAGAAGAGGAAGAAGAAGAGGAAGAAGAAGAGGAAGAAGAAGAGGAAGAAGAAGAAGAGGAAGAAGAAGAGGAAGAAGAAGAGGAAGAAGAAGAGGAAGAGGAAGAAGAAGAGGAAGAAGAAGAGGAAGAAGAAGAAGAAGGAAGAAGAAGAGGAAGAAGAAGAAAAAGAAGAAGAAGAAGAAGAAGAAGAAGAAGAAGAAGACGAAGACGACGACGACGACGACGACGAAATCGTCTTGGGGAATAAGTCAATAAACAGCACACTCCCTGGCTTCTGTTTCAGTTCCTGCCTCCAGGTTCCAGCCTTGGTATGGGGGTTGCACGAGGCAGTGAGCAGAACTGGAGAAAGGAGCTTGGCAACGTGCTGACAACTTAAAAACTAGGAAGGAAAGCTCCTACTACTGATAACAAATCCCACCCCCCAGATGAGCAGCATAAGCTTACACTTATTTTTTCACAATGCGTGGGCAGGCCGGCCATGGAAGTGTGGAGTTCAGGTGTTTTCTGGAGCTGAACCAAGGTGTAAAGCAGGATGACTCTGGAGCTGGCAGGTTCTCTTCTAATCTCATTGGTTAGAGAACTGCAGTCTTGTTTCTGGCTGGCTGTTAGCCAAAGGATGTCTTCATTTTCAGCTCTCTGGATCTTTGTAACTTCCTTCAAAGCCAGTAAAAGAATTCTCTGTTTTGGCTAGAATCTTAAACGTGACTATCCCACCACTTCTGTACTAGAAGACAGTTGGATCAAGGGAGTAACCATCCAATGTCAAGTGTCAGTCACTCTCATGAAGAGGGTGTTACATATCAGAGGGTGGGCATCTCGAAGAGCACATTAGAACCTTGCCTACCATAGGTCTATGGGAGTACCAATGCCTGTTGCTGTATGATGTCTTACAGCCCAATAAATAAAAATAGCCTAATTTGCTGCCCCAGACCTGTTATCACAGTACTCCTAACACTGAGGCAGGAGGATCACAAATGGAAGATTGGCCTGGGCTGTACAGTGTCCTTGTCCTACTGTAGTTTCTGTTGCTGTGACAAAACTAACTTGGAGTAGAAAATGGTTTATTTAGCTTATAAATAACAGTCCATCAGTTCTAGAGACGGGAAGCCAGGGCTGGAACCTGGAGGCAGGAACTGAAGCAGAAGCCACTGAAGCAGAAGCCGGGGAGGGCGCTGCTTATTGACTTACTCCCCAAGACTTGCTCAGCTACTTCTTGTTGGTTTTTTGTTTTGTTTTGTTTTGTTTTGTTTTGTTTTGTTTTTTAATGGAGACAAAGTTTCTGTGTATAACAGCCCTGGCTATCCTGGAATTTGCTCTTTAGACCTCCAGCTCACAGAGATTTGCCTGCCTCTGCCACCTGAGTGCTGGGATTAACAGCTTGAGCCACAATGCCCAGCTCAGCTACGTTTCTTTATACAACCCAAGACCACCTGCGCAGGGGTGGCACTGCGAGAGGTCAGCTGGGCCCCATAAAATCAGCCATTAATTCAGAGAATACCCTGAATCAATCGTTAATCAAGAGAACACCCCGACAGACTCACCTGCAGGACAAACTTCTTCAATTAACTTCCCACCCCTTCCCAGATGATCCTAGCTCGTATCAACATTTTGTCTCACAAAATAAAAGGACAAGAGAGACAGAAAGACATTGAAGAAAGGGAAGCAAAAGAAAACACTGTAAGACACAGAAGCATTGGATATAGTTTAGTAACACAGCACACTGTTTCTCCTTGTGACCTGCAGGCCACCTAAGTCCGCAGGGACCCAGCATGTCCAGTAAGTATCATATGGCGTAGCCTTAGTCAGGGAAAAGATCACAATTCAAGGTTCAACATTTAAAGTGTGGCTTCTGCTAAATGCTGATTGTCTTTCTATCATGGCCAACGCATCACAAGTCAAACCATCCTAAGTCAGGGGCTATTTATCTATGCAGACTACAATTAGGGGCAATGACTGCCAAGCCAGCCTGAGCTCTGATGTTGTTTATATTTGCATAATGACAGACAGAGTAGCCACTTCATGCCTCAGCTTCCTCATGTGTAACATGGGAAAATAACTGCCTCTACTTCTAAATAGAGAGGATTAAAAGGAATTAATATACATAAAGTACTTAGAACAGTGCCAGATACCTAATAAGCATTTAATAAATGTAAGCTATTACTGTTATCTCTTCACGCAGCAATGTGATAGAGAGTGAACATCTGTTATTTTCTAGCTGCTCAGCTTCCATTTCTTCTAGAAATACCATCCCAGTTTTCCTTTGTGCAGAGCTCCAGATGGTTGCAAAGACTATGCCTCCCCCTGCCCCCACTACATCAACCATGTTCACCCACCAGATCAGCATGTGCAGGCACCTAATCTTAACCACAGGAGTCTTTCACCGCTCTGGCCTGACTGCCTACGTTTCTAGTTAGTCCAATTATGTTCAGTATTTTTGTTGGGACCCAGATGTGGTGATTCATACATATAACTCTAGTATTTGGGAGGTAGCAGGAATATAACAACTTCTAAGCTAGCCTTTACCATATAGCAGGTATAAGGCCAGCCTGAACTACATGATACCTTATATCAGAAAATGTAAAAGTATTTTTATAATTGCCTCATATAATTGTCATCTCTGACACTTAACTGCCTCAGTCTGCTAACCTGGGCCTAATCCTGGGAGCTTCTAGCCTCCAGACAATCTTATCTAGGCCTAGAATGTTTTCAGCTTCTGAGACTTACTGCTGAATAAGCTCCCCCTTTCTAGTTTTCTCTAAACTCTGGCTGGATAGTTGAACTCAGCTGTTCTGGCTCAAAATCCTCTCCAAACTGACTTTTTCAATCTAGTTTCTCTTGGCCTCTGACTAAAGTTGCTCTACTTGGTCTCATACTAACTTGAGCAGTATATTCTAATCTTCTGGCTCCTTCTCACTCTTTGGCCACACGTTCTAATTTTTCCCAAACTGTTCTACTAAATTGGGATTAAGTATTCAAACAAATAAGCTCATGGGGACCCTGTCATTCAAACCATCACAGTTGCCTTACATGATATAGTCTGGGCAGTCTAACAATGGCTAATGTGGTGCTTGCCCATGAAGTGGCACTATTAGGAGATGTGGCCTTGTTGGAGTAGGTGTGGCCTTGTTGGAGGAAGTGTGTCCTATGCTTAAACCACCCATGGTGGAAGAGAGTCTTCTGGCTGCCTTTGGATCAAGATGTAGAACTCTCAGTTCCTTCTCCTGCACTGTTTCTTCCTGAATGCTGCCATGCTTCCTGCTGTGATGATAATGAACTGAGCCTTTGAACCTATAAGCCAACCCCAGTTAAGTGTTGTGCTTTATAAGAGTTGCCTTGGTCGTATTGTCTCTTCACAGCAATGGAACCCTAACTAAGACAGCCATCTTCATAATGGAGAGGTTGAGAATCTGTTAAGTGCTCCATCCGGAGACTGGATACCTCAGCAAGCCAACATCATGCTGAAGGCCTGAAGAGGTCCTGGGAAGTTATTGGTTTTGAAGTTGTGTTAGAAGCCTGATAAAGCTGGGTTGTAGTATCGGGAAAGGAGAACAGTGGCACCAGAAACAGCAACAAGATAGATAAACATGTCAGCGAGATGCCAAGGGAATGAGGCAAAAAGCAAAGCTTTCTTGTGGACCTCCTTTGATGTCAGTAGCCACTTGGAGACGCTTAGGGTGGGTCTTTTCATTCAAATAACCTAATCAAGGAATGTCCTAATAGATGAGTCCAGCAGTTTGCTTTTGCTGAGCCCAGAATTGGTAAAATTGACAACCAAGATTAACCATCAGAGGTGACTGATATCTGCACCTTTTCTAATACAAACCCTTAGGAGGTAAAGATAGAGGGTTGGAAGTTCAAGGGCAGGCTAAGCCTGCCCCCTCCCCCCCAAAAAAAAATTACAAAAGAAATAGAAAAAGAGAGGAAAGAAAAAACTAAAATTCAGTAAGTTATGTTTGTTTTGGGAAAAGTATAACAAAAGCGAGAAGAAAATGTTCAGGACACACATGGCAGCTCACAATTACCTGGATGTTCACTCCTGACTTCCTCAGGCACCAGCTCACACATGTGGTACACAGATATATGTGTGCCAAATACACATATATGTGAATTTGTGTACACATACACATAAGTATAAAATAAATAAATCTTGAAAAGTGTTTTGAGAAATGTGGGATTAGTGGTGGTGCACAGCTTTAGAGTCAGCCTTCAAGAGACAGGGAGAAGCAGATCTCTGTGGGTCTGAGGTCCAGAACAGCCGTGGCTACATAAAACTTTGTCTTAAAAAACAAGCAGAGTAGATGTGGTGGCTCATACCTTTAATCCTACACTCAGGCGACAGACGCAGGCAGAGCTCTGTGAATTTGAGGCCATAGCAAGCTCCAGAACAGACAGGACTACACAAAAAAGCTCTGTCTCAAAAACCAAGAAATGTAGAATTAAATAATCATGTAAGTATGACAAATAAGGCTCTTCTGGTTACCAATAACAAAAGACTAAAGTACAACAAAGCAAAGAAAGGAAGGAGGCAGTGGGTGTGAGCTGCTGGTGGACTGGATCCAAGGCCTCCAAACTCTCTCTTCACCTTCCTCAGCACCACCTTCCTATCTGGCTGTTAGTGCCTGTTGAAAGCAGACCTTTTTCAGTATTCTTATTGTTTTCCTAAAACTCATTCTGACTGAGCCTGTGCCCCTGCCTGGACCACTGTCCTAGACTGGGCTAACCTGGAGGTGAAGGCAAGACTCACTCCTAGATTTCAGAGTTTTATGAGGAGGAAAGTAGGCAGGAAAAGAAGCCGTAACAACCTCATTTGATCCTTGGCATCAGTCCTACTATATATGTATATGTGTATGTGTATGTATATATATATATATATATATATATATATATATATATATATATATATAATGTGTGTGTATATATATGCATATACACATATACACACACACATACACACACACACACACATATATATCTCATGGAGCTGAAGAGATGGCTCAGCAGTTATGAGCACTAGCTATTCTTCCAGAGGATCTGGGTTTGATTTTAGCATGTACATGGCAGCTCATAACCATCTGTAACTCCAATCTCAGGATTGGATGCCCATTTCTGGTCTCTGTGTAACAGGCATGTACATGGCAGGCAAAACATGCATACACATAAAATAAACTATACATGTGATGGAAAAACAAAGTCCCTAAAAGGCTAGGTGAGCCAGAATGGAGTAACCAAGGATTAGAGGGTAAGGAGATTGCAGGATACACTACACTCTGAAGTAAGGCCTGAAGCCTGATACCAGACCTCAGTGGCAGAGGCAAAGCAGAGAAACAGGACTCATAGACACTGTAGATATGGATTGACCTAACGCTGTGACAACTGATGAGCAAGAGCCTTATCACAGCATTCCAACAGGACATCCCACTGTCTCCTCATACCTCCCAGTGGAGCGTCTACCATCCCCAGTGTAAGGGGACAAATCTTACTTAAGTCATAACAGTGTTAACCAGAAGCCTCTTTTGGTCCAGCAATTAAACCTCTACTATCCTTTTAAAAACAGTAATCATTAAAAATAGAAATTTCTTTTTAAAAAATCATGACAGTAGTCCTAGCATATTATAATAGCAAATTACAAATTGACAAATGTGTTTAAAAAAAATCATCCAGTATCAGTCTAATGTCTCATGGTATTAAAATGATGTTTATGAAGGCAGCAACTGTCTATTGCACTCTGTTAAATAAAAGTTAGGACAATAGGGCTAGAGAAGGCTCTATGGTTAAGAGCACAGGCTGCTCTTACACTCAGGTTCAGTTCCTAGTACTTACACCCATAGAGGCTCACAGCTGTCTGCTCCAGGGGATCTGACACCCTCTTCTGGCCTCTGTGGGCACTTTATGTATATTTAATTTTATTTGAAAAAAAAATTACAAAAACCATGTAAACATATCTTCAAAACATTGGAAGTGGGGATGGAGAGATAACTGAGGGTTACGAGAACCGATTGCGTTTCCAGAGTTCCTGGGCTTGATTTCCAGCACCGATGTGATGGCTAACAATGGTCCAGAGAACCGGAACCTCACTCTAGTCTCCAGGGGCATTGCACGCAGGTAGCGCACAGACTCACATTCAAAACAATCTTACACATAAAATATAAATACATAAATCTTTAAAATAAATTAAGCGCACAGACTCAATCTTTAAAATAAATTAAGTTAGAGCCCAGTCCCGGGCCGGGGTAGTCTGACCTGTTGGCAGGACCCTATCACATGCCATGGAGCTGCAGTCAAGAGCAGTGATAACCCAGACTTCTCAGAAGTGGGGAAGTTTGACAAATCAAAGATCAAAAGAAAACTAACACTGGAGGGGAAAACAAAAACAAAATCAGAAACCTCCTCCCTTAAAGGAAACTACCCAGCAGGAGAAACAGTGTGTTAAAAGACTGTAAAATGAAATTCTCCTTCAAAGCACAGCTGCCACATTGTCTGACAGCCACGGCTTTAGGCTTATTTTCATAAATCTAGGTGTTTGGAGAAATTTAAGACAACGGCTGATGGTTATGTGATAGTTAAGCAGTAATCGGGACTCAGGGGTTTCCTGTGTTTTTAAACTTCCTCATTCTGTAGCCCTGGCTGTCCTAGCTCTGTAGACCAGGCTGGCCTCGAACTCAGGGATCCTAATTCCTCTGTATCTGCCTGGATTAAAGGCATGCACCGTTGCCCGATCCCTTTGTTTTAAACTTCCTCCGTGATGCATAACTTTCGGACAGCAGATGCTGATGGTAATTTCACCAGTGATAATCACGGTCTGTGGTCCTGCCTCTGTGGGGAAATCCAGGTTTAACCTACAGTGGGTGCCAGCATCACCTTGGCATCATGGGAAATCCAGTTTTATCCTACAGTAGGTGCCAGCATCACCTTGTCATCATTCCGGGATTGCGTGCTTTTGCAGCTTCTCACAGTTTATTCTCATTCCTAGGGTAGCCATAAAAGTTATAGTATAGTCACTATCTTAAACATAAATTTAAATTAAAACCAGGAAGGAACTACTCTCAAATGTTTATATGGATATCTGAGGACGGCAAAACTGCCAGTCTGTTTTATTTTCCCTTTTAGATGTCTTATATCTTTAAACTTTTCTAGCATGAAGACAATTTTAAGATTTGTGTGTGTGTATATATGAGCTTGGGTGCAGGTGCCTGTGGGGGCCAGAAGAAGGCGCCAATCTCCTGGAGCTGGAGTTACAGGTTGCTGTAAGTCATCTAGTGTGTGAGCTGGCATCTGCAGGTGCCACTCTCACTCCTGGCATGAAAATTTTAACCTGAAACAGTCACTGAAAAAACATCTTAGTCACTTGTTGCCTTGATGAAGTGCCATGAGACCAGCTTGAACAGAGAAAATTTAGTCAGTAGGTCAAATTGCAGCTCCCTCAGCTTTGTCACTACAAACCCACCTAATTCTCATTCTTATGTGACACTGTGAGGCTCGTTGCTCAGCCAGCACTCATTAGAGGATTTTCAAAAGCCCTAGAAACATATTTGTTCCAGCATATGAAACAGGGGGATGTGAGAAAAACTAAGAGTTCATTACAGAGAATCAAGTCGCTTTAAGAACAATGACCGGAGACATGATAATTTGTCCCTGAAAGGGTGGCTGATCCCACAGTGCCCCCAATATCCAAGTGGACTGGTTTACTACAGAGCCATGTGACCAGGTACTGTTCCCCTAAGTCATCATCTTGCTGTCTAAGTCATCCCCAAGTTTGTTCAGTGCTTCATAAAGAGCACTTAACAGTGGTCAGCACGATGGCCCTCTGCAGAGCCAGCCAACTGAGTTCAGTCATTGAGGCCCACGTGGTGGACAGAGAAAATCAACTCCCACAAGTCCTATGACCTCCACACACGTGCAGTAGTATGCTTGCCCACACATGCACACACATACAGATAGCTAGCTGTAATTTAAAAACAAATGTTAAAGAACGTTACTTGGTTTTCATCACAGGGTGCAGTAAACTTTGTGGCAGAGAGTGCTTACTGTATACCTGAGTCCTCATATCATCCTGCCCTGCTGAGAGAACACTGGTTTACAGTGTAGTCATATTTGCTCCAATCCTCGCCCCGCTCATTTCATAGATGTGATTTTTCCATCCTCTTTTGCAAACAGGGATAGTCACATGGATTCTTTCTGGCCAATAAGATGGAAGCAGGGACAGGGACGGACTAGACTGAGCATTTGGGTGGCGCTTATTTTAAAGGGGAACCATCTATTTGCTTCCTCGGAGAAGAACACTATCACACCAATTAGGTAATCTAAAACACTGAAGTGACTCAGTGGTCACAGGGCCTACTGGCAAGCCTGACCAGAAGTGGGAAAAAACAAAACAAAAACAAACAACAACAACAACCTTGGTCTTGGATGATGTTCTTCGAATCTGTAGACTTCTTCACACATGGACAACTCTATCTGTTCACACTACAGTTGGAAATGTTCTCTGTCACTCACTGCAGAAAATATCTTTGATACAACTGCTACACAATAAATATGACTTTCAAACTGAGGTCTTCATTTTCCACTGTTATGCTCAACATATAAATTTATTGATGAAATCATGCATTCTTGCTATGTAGTGTGTTGCTATACAGAACAACTGAGGTGTGTGGAGTGTACAAAATGCTGCTTAGCCTTCAGAAGGTAAAGGTAGAAGGAGAAGCGCCGTTATGGACAGAAGTAAGGATGGTGCAGTCCAAGGTGGTAGCGACAGTGATAGTGATGATAATGGGAGGGAAGGCACAGCATTTGGCTGAGCACTTGCTTAGCACACAAGGCCCTGGATTCAATCTGCAGGACTACTACAAAGAATAGAAACCCAGCAGAATGTGTAGCTTCAGTTTGCCCCAACTGGCTTCCAAGATTCTGCAGGTACCAGTAGCTTATCAGCTTACTTACCAGCACATTATATTTGGAATGCAAGGCAGAATATCCCTGTTGTCATGATACAGTTTCACACCATTGAGGGGTACTGAGTGAGAGCTTCCTGAGATGTCTCTATAGTCATAGTTATTTTTCTAATTTATATATCATGAAATTTAAGGTGCAGGTCATGGACTTTTAATATATCTACAAAGATGTGCTATCATCATCCATATACATACATATATATATATATATATATATATATATATATATATACACATATATATACATACATACATATATATATTTATATATATATATTTTTTTTTTGGTTTTTCGAGACAGGGTTTCTCTGTATAGCCCTGGTTGTCATAGAACTCACTCTGTAGACCAGCTCAGAAATTCTCCTGCCTCTGCCTCCCAAGTGCTGGGATTAAAGGCATGTGCCACCATGCCCGGTCATATTCTTTTTAATTAAAAAAACGTACTGTTGGGGACTGGATAGATAGCTCTGTGGTTAAGAGCACTTGCTGATCTTCTAGAAGTCCTAGGTTCAATTCCCAGCACCCACGTGGAGGCTCACATCCATCTGTAAATCCAGTTCCAGGATATTTGATGCCCTCTTCTGGTCTCCTTGTTATGTACAGATGTATATGCAGGCAAAATACCCATATATTTAAAGAAAATAATAAACTTTTATTATTTAGCTGGGCATGGTGGCTCACACTTTAAATCCCAGCACATGGGAAGCAAGCATAGTATACAAAGCAAGTTCCAAGATAGCCAAGGCTAAAAACTCTCTCTCTCACTCTCTCTCTCTCTGTCTCTCTGTCTCTCTGTCTCTCTGTCTCTGTCTCTGCCTCTCTCTCTCTCTCTCTCTCTCTCTCTCTCTCTCTCTCTGTCAGAGAACGCATATGCATAGTGTGCTGGTAGCACACACAGTATGCCACAGTGTGCCTGTCTGGTCAGTCAGGTCTCTCCTCCCTTGATGTGCCTTCTGGGGATGAGACTTAGGTTGGCTGCTTCAATAGAAAGCAATGCACCATTAACCAATATACTTTATGCACAACATAATGAATTTCGGGACAGCTAGGGCTACATAGTGAGACCCTATCTTGAAAACAAAAAACAAAACAAAACAAAAAAAATCACTCAGCCAACTAGGAATAGAAAAGTTGCCTTAATATTTTAAAAACTAAAAATTAAGGTTTAATGTTTTAAAACATACATTCACACACATGCATGCAAATACATACATATATACATACATACATACATACATACAGCCTCTCCTACTTTGTTGGGAAATAATGAATTATTTGCTTCCCAAACTGGCAGCATTGCAAGAGTATCATCTTCTGTAACTCTTTAAAAAAAAAAAAAAGATTTATTTATTTATTTATTTATTGCAAGAGTATCATCTTCTGTAACTCTTTTTTAAATTTTATTTATTTATTTATTTATTTATTTATTTATTTATTTATTTATTTATTTAATGTAAGTACACTGTAGCTGTCTTCAGACACACCAGAAGAGGGTATCAGATCTCATTACGGATGGTTGTGAACCACCATGTGGTTGCTGGGATTTGAACTCAGGACCTTTGGAAGAGCAGTCAGTGCTCTTAACCGTTGAGCCATCTCTCCAGCCCCTTCTACAACTCTTATGCAGCATTATCCTGGGAAGACTTGGCCAATGCAATAAGATAGCAAAAAAAGTTACATCCTGGAAAGCCAAAAATAAAGCGCCTCCTGTATGAAGTATGCTATTTAAAAAATGACCTGATTGTCTACCTAAATAACCAATGAGCCCAACAATTAAAAAAAAAAATGCCAGGTAGTGATGACTCATGGCCTTAATTTCAGCAGAGGCAGATGGATCTCTTGAGTTTGAGGCCAGTCTGATCTACAGAGTTCCAGGGCAACTAGGACTACACAGAGAAACCCTGTTTCAACAAAACAAAACAAAAGTCTTAAGGAGTTTAGCAAATGTGTAGGAGAAAAAGTCAACTTATAAATAACTCTTTTATGTCCATATAAAAGCAGCAAATAGCCGGGCGTGGTGGCACACGCCTTTAATCCCAGCACTCGGGAGGCAGGCAGGCAGATTTCTGAGTTCGAGGCCATACTTGGGTCCTCGGCATTTTTTTTTTTTTTTTTTTTTTGGTTTTGTTTTGTTTTGAGACAGGGTTTCTTTGTATAGCCCTGGCTGTCCTGGAACTCACTTTGTAGACCAGGCTGGCCTTGAACTCAGAAATCCTCCTGCCTCTGCCTCCTGAGTGCTGGCATTAAAGGCGTGCACCGCCACGCCCGGCCCTCAGCATTTCTTTAAGTCTGGATTGCTCTGTACTTCCTTGGCTATGTGACACCTTGCCAGTGGCTGTATTCTTTAGAACCAACACTTTAACCTTACTCTACTTTGTCCTTCCTTTCCCTTTTAGTGTGTGGTACCATGCACATTTTTTCTGCCTGGAATAGTAGTAGCTCAGGGGTATTATATCATGTGTGACAGAGTGATAACTAAAGGTGGTGAATCTGTTTATTGGACTGTACGTTTGCACAAACATCAGAAAATCTCCAAGAGCGCCCTTCATGATTCTCCCTGAGCAAGTTCTTCCTCTTCACCCAGCTTCTCTCTGCTGTGGGTTTGACGTGTGTGGCTCAGTCTTCTACCGACGGCCAATCAATCATTGTTTCCCCATCCATCATGTCTGAGCCCTTGGTAATGAAGGTGTCTTTCTTCCCACATTAGCAATTTAGGTGGGCGAAAGAGCCGTGAAGATGTATGACAGGAGACGGGAGAATTGGATTAAACAAGGTTAAACAAGATTCCATTTTCTGGGACCCTCTTTGTTGCAGCAATTTTGTTGATTCTCAGAATGAAGGGCCTGATTGTTTGGGAGTTCTTTTCTTCAAACTCTCAGAAGAAAATTGTACTGAAATCATTTTTCCTCTGTTATTGGAATAGCAGAGAACTGGGAATAGCTGCCTGCATACAATGACTTATTTATTTTAAAGTTATTAAAGGAAATATCTTATCCACCTAAAATCATAAAACTCAGAAACCTTGGAGTCCAGGCTAATTGTTCTCATCTCACAGATGTGACACACTCATTGCCACTGCCAGTGAAGCCCCAGAAGATCCTGGCCTGTTCCTCTCCATCTCTGGCATTGCAGTCCTTGCAGGGCTCCTCAGACTTATTTAATTCCCACTTCAAGGTCTCAGCAGTTGCCCATCTCTCTGGCTCAGGGTTTCTTGCCCTAGGGACAATTGACTTAGGGTCAAAAAATTCTTCGGTGTTTGTGAGGTATTTGGGCGTGCATGTGTGTACATTTGTGTTTGGTGTTTGGGGGGTGTGTTTGTTCATGCACATGTTTGTACTTATGGAGTGTGTATGTGTGTTTGTGCATCCGCATGTCTGTGGGGTATGTATGAGTGTGTGTTTGTGTGTGTACATGCTTGTGTGTTTGTGGAGGTGCACATGCACCTGTGCCTGTGCGCACGTGGAGAGATCAGAGATTGCTATCGGCTTTTTCCTCAATCACTTCACCTTATTTTTTTTTAATTTTTATTTTAATTTTTCATATATATGAATGTTCACCTAAGTCAGTGTTTCTCAATCTTCCTAATGCTGTGACCCTCTAGTAAAATTCCACATGTTGTGGTGCCCTCCAACTATAAAATTACTTCATTGCTACTCCATAACTGTAATTTTCCTTCTGTTATGAGTTGTAATGTAAACATCTGTGTGTTCTGATGGTCTTAGGCAACCTGTATTGAGGAGCGTCTGTGGGGAGAATATAAAAGGGGTGGGAGAGATGACTTGTGTCCTGCCAGAGCTCCGGGGCTCTGGGGGGGTAGATGCAGGAGACTGCCACGGGACCCCATGGAACAGCAGGGGGATGGGCATCGGGCCCTGTTAGGCCGCTGGATCCCGCTGGGCGTGGGGCACCTACTGGGCTCTGACTTTCAGCTCTGAGGTCTCTGGGCTACAGGTTCTCAGTCTCGGACATCCCAGATGCCACACGAAAGAGGAAGAGCTAGTTTCTGGGCCGCCAAGAGTCTAGCTAGCTCAGGCTGCTAGCTCAGCAGGTGACTTGGGTTGGCTGGAGCGCAGAAAGGCCTCCCGGAAGGAGGTCAGAGGAGCAGCTCATTAGAGGAAAGCCTGCTCCAATGTCCCAACCCAGCATTCTGATGAGAAGAGCCAAACTGTGGTTTCAAGGTGTTTATCGTAGAAAGGCAGAGAGAGGGAGAGGAGTAGAGAAGTAGAGGGTGGCCATGGCCATGTGGAGAAAGGGGAGAAGGGGGGAAGAAGGAGGGTGAAAGGTGAGAGTAAGAGCAAGAGCTTAAGAGAGAGATAAGAGACAGGAGAGAGAGGACAGGTCAAGCAGCTCCTTTTGTAGTGGGCTGGGCTCCCTAGTTGTTGCCAGGTAACTGTGGGGGTAGAGTCCAGACAGCCTATGTGATGGATGACCACAGAATTATGGAGCTGAGCCCTCGTGTCAAGAGCCTATGTCTGGGAGCATGGCAAACGGGCCTTCCATCCCTTGCAGATTAACATGTTGGGTCTAGCTCGGCCAGAAAACAGGCTGCCTTTCATGGTCTCAGTTTTTGAAAGGAATTGTGACCCATAGATTGAGAATCACTGCCTAAACCATGTGTACCTGGTGCACATGGAGGCCAGATGAGGGTATCAGATCCCTTGGACCTAGGTCATGAGTTGTGAGCCACCATGTGGGTGCTAGAAACCGCAAGAGTAGTCAGTCAATCCTCTTAACAGCTAAGCCATCTCTATTCTATCCATTTTTTCCTTTATTGTGTGCAAGAGTGTACTTGTGTGTGGGTGCGTTATGTGTGAGGGCATACACAGAGGCCAGGAAAGAACATCAGTTATGTTTCTTCATAATGGCCTTTATAACTCCTTTGAGACCAGGTTTCTTACTGAACTTGGAGCTGCACTGGTGGCCAGCAAGCCCCAGCCTTCATATTTCTGCCCCACCACAATGCTGAGGCTACAGACTCCTGTGGGAATGCCTAGCTTCTTGCATGAGTACTGAAGGGTGTGTATGTGCATGCATGCATGCCAGTGTGAGTGCCTGCACAGGAGCACTCTAACCCACCAACACACCTCTCTAGCTCCTCCATCTCCATGTCTCCTCCTTCTCCACACCCCAGTCCAGTGCTAGGATTATAGATGCTTGCCTCCATGTCTTGCTTTTTTATGTGGATTGTGGGAATCCAAATTTGGTCCTTACTACATATCAATGTCAAACAAAACTATCTCCAGACACTGCCTAATATTCCCCGGAGGAAGCAAATACCACCCTCTTGAGCCCAGTGTTTTAGCTGGAGGTGTATTTCTTAGCTCATGGGTGTTGCCTTTTTACTATTCCAAATTCAGCCCAGAGGAAGTTGACCCATGCCCATCCGACCCCACCCCACCCCATGTGATTTTGCAAGCCACTATCCTTTCCTCAGTGAAGAGTCATGCCACACACATGTCCCTACTGCTTTTTAAAATTGTAGCCTTTCCTCCATTGGAGTATGAGCCTTGCCCAGGCAGGGAGCACACAGAGGTACATTGATCTGGTCCTTGGAACTTAGAACACAGCCTGCATAGAGATTTAAGGAGCTCAACAGGACCAAAAGTCATGGAGGACGGTGGCCAGTGATCCCCATTGGCTCTTATGCTTGGCCCCTAATTAGTGGAACTGTCTGGGAAGAATGAGGAAGCATGCCTGGCCTTTCTTCACGGAGGGGGCGTGGCTTTCATGGAGGAGGCGTGGCCTTCATGGAGGAGCTGTGGTACTAGGGATGGCCCTTGAGGCTTCAAAAGCCTGCAATAGGCCCAGTTTCCTCCCTCTTCCCCTGTCTCCATCTTGTGGACTGGATGTAATCTCTCTTCTACTATTCTAGCACTATGCCTGCCTGCCTGCTTGCTACCATGTTCCCCACCATGTTGGTCGCAGACAAACCCTCTGAAACTGTAAGCAAGACCCGAGTGAAATACTTTCTTTTATAAGGTGCTTTGATCATGGGGTATCTTTACAGCAATAGAAAAGTGATCAAGAGAGATTAGACTCTGGACATCTGAGTAGCAGGAGGCCTTTTTCCTTGTTCCCCCTTCATTGTTTAAAATTATGTTTATTTATTTGTGTGTGTATGTGGGGGATGGGGGCAAGTGGAGGTCAGAGAGCAATTCCCTTCCACCTTCCAGTTCCTATCATCTTCCCTCTCTCCTCAGTCAGCAACCACTGTGTCCCAGGCCCCCAGAAAACCATCATTTTCATCCGAGATTAGGCTCTGGACATCTGAGTAGCAGGCGGCCGTTTTCCTTTCCCCTAAGCCAGCCCACAGGTTTGCTCTCCTGACAGTGGCTTAAGCATGATCTCTTGCCGAGCTCAGCCTGTGCTGATAAGTCTTGCTTGCCCACTTCTTCCAGGTATCCCTTGCAGGGTTCGGATTTTAGGTAGGTTGCTACACTCATCTGGGTTTTACCTGAGTTGTGGGGATCCAAACTCTGGTGCTCACAGTTTTGAGTCTACTTTATAGCCTGCAATTTTATTTCTGAGATAAGAATCTTACTGTGTAATGCACGCTGCCCTGATTTTCTGATCCTCCTGCTTCAGCCTCCCAAGTATGCAGATTACAAGTATGGGTTACTAAATCTTCTCTTAAGCCTTCCTCTCCTCTCTTCATTATTTGAGTTAAGGTCTAACTGTGAAGCTGTGGCTGGATTGGAAACTGCTTACATAGCCCAGTCTGGGCTCCAGTTTGTTCCCATCCTCAAGTTTCTGCTTCCCAAATGCTGGGATTACAGGTCTGCAGGGCACATATCATTCTGATAGGTGTTTAAAAGGAATCTCTAGAGGGGTTACTATAGTTCTACCTGTAATCTTGTCTGTCATTGTCTCATTAGCATCTTAGTGTGCATGTTAGTATTAAAAAGGAACCTATAGGTATCTCGCTGACCCTCCCGAATGCTTCTGTACCTGTTAGTGGTCTATCCAGTGCTTGTGGGGTGGGGTGGGTGGGTGGCTGTGATGGTGGAGTGAGGGGGTAGGGGTGATGAGGGGGTCTGCCCTCCTCTTTGCCTATGGGCTTTGCTCATATGCTAATTTTCTAAGGCTTTGCTCTCTGGACCTTGATCAGTGCCCTAGTCTTTTATCTCAGTTTCTCGAGGGCCTGTTCCTTGGTGCTTTTCCTATCAAGCCAAAGAGAGATCCGACTTAAATTACGCCTTGATCAGCAGGCCCCAAAGCCTGCAACACTGGCACTGATTCTCATCCCTCACTGTTCCCTCCCTCACTGTTTGGCCTCTTTCTCTCTTCTCCCACCCCCTTCCTCTCACTTTCTCTCTCCCCCCTCCTCTCATCAACATCCATTGTGTGGCAGAGCTGGGAGAGATATGCAGATAAGGTTTCTGGCCTCACAGGTCTTGGCTCCCCCTAGGGGACCTGCCAGAGTTGGGACACAATGAGTCTTTTTGTGCTACATCCAGGAAAGTTCCCAGGGGAGCCAAGAGGGCTGTGAGAAAGGTCTTTGTCATTGTGTGCATACCAAGGTGCTCCTGTATGGGGATTTCCTTCCCTTCCAGGTTTTCCAGACCCTGGGTCAGAGACCTTAAAATTTCACCTCTAAGTTCCTTCTTCAGCATAACCCAGAATCTTGTTTCATAAATCAGTAGATAGTATTTGCTTGCTGAATCAACTGACAGTTTCTTTTCTTCATCATTTGTACGTGCATTTAGTGTGCATAATTTTTTAAAAAAGATTTATTTCCCGTATGTGAGTACACTGCCGTTGTCTTCAGACACATCAGAAGAGGGCATTGGATCCCATTACAGATGGTTGTGAGCCACCACGTTGTTGCTGGGAATTGAACTCAAGTCCTCTGGAAGAACAGTCAGTGCTCTTAACCGCTGAGCCATCTCTTGAGCCCCAGTGTCCATGTTTTTTACATGTGTGAGAATGTGTGTGTGTAATGTGTGTGTATGTGTGTGAATGTGTAGTGTGTGTGTGTGTGTGTGGTTTGTCTGCAGGTGTTGTGTGTTGAGTCAAAGAGTTGATATCAAGAATTTTCCTTAACTCTTATCCACTGGGGAAGGGATTTTCAATCAAATCTACATGACCAGTCTTGCTTTGGGAATTCTTTGTCTCTGCCTTCTGAGGCTGAGATTACATGCTAACTATCACAGCCACCTTGTATTTATGGAAATTTCTTGGCATGGAATTCCAGTCACTGCTTGCTTGCACTTAACCACTGAGCCATCTCTCCATCCAGGACAGTTTCTTTTTAAGACACTGGCATGGAAATGTTGTGTAATTTCTTCCTCTTGTAATTCGAATCAAAAACACATTTTCAGCCACTTAGCATAAGGACATCTCTGCAGGGAAACAAATACAAGATCTTTTAATTTATTTAGTCCCTCAGAAGACAACAAGAACTTGAAATTAAGAGTTAGAAACTTGAATGAGGAACACTGGAAAGAAACAAACATTAAAACATATCAGGCCTCTATTGAACTGAAAGACTACTAACAGTGGTGATAAGTTTCCCCTGGGAGCTGTCAACTTTCCAAACACCTACAAGCGCTGTCAGGTATGGCGGACTTCCTGATTTTGTTTTATGAGACAGATCTCATGTAGCCCAGGCTGGCCCAAACTCCTTAGGAAGACAAGATTAGCTTGGACTTTGTAATCTTCCTATCAAAATCTACTTCTCAAAGGCTGGGATTGCAGATGTTGAGATTAGACTCATCTCAAGCTACCGCATATTGTGTAAAACAGAAATGATATGTATGCATATTAGTATACATACATGTATACATGCATACGTAGATAACTCTGTCCTGGAGTCTTCTGTTAGGCACACACATTGAAGAACAGACTGATAAATGCATTACTATAAATGTGAAAGGGTGCCAGCCTATACATTTACAAGTAATTGTGACTGCAGGGACACACGGCATATTAAAAGCACGTCAGGAAAACCAAGGTGGTACAGGCCTTCCTTAATCCTAGCACTTAGAAGGCAGAGACAGATGGATCTCTGATTTTGAGAGCTGATGGCAAAGAACCCCCAATGTAGGACACCTAGGGATTTCAGCTTCACTTGGTGCCTAGTGTTGTTTCAATCTCCATCTAGTCTACCTGTTCATTTGCTGGGACCTGGTCCTTCCCGTTGCCTCTACACTCTCTATGGTCTTGCACTTCGTGTCCACAGCTGGGCTCAGCTCTGTAGCTCTTCTCCAACCTGAGATCCAACAGCAGCCTGACTGCAGCTGCTTCTGTAACAGACCTCCAGACAGGAGCAGAGTCTCTAAATTCCTGTCAGCCCAGCCTCCACATCTCAGTTAGGCCTTGAACTCTGCTGTGACCACTACTGTGCAGCTGTTCAGTAGCGGGGACATGTACCTGTATAGGTGCACTGCTGTGTGAGGTGTAAGGAATGCACCGAGACCTACCAGCAAATAAAACTGGAATGGAGGAAGCCAGGGGTATCAGGGAAAGCTGGACTATTTAGTAAGTTGTTACCTCTGAGACCACTATACCACTGGATCTTGTTGTTCAAAATAGTACATCTTCACATTGTGGGAAGACACAAGCTTGTCCACCTGTTTCTGTGTGGTATAATCACAACAGCCACGTACCACAATGCAAACATCTTTTCCAACTTAAAATAAGTATAAACCTTTTTCTTATACAAAAAGGGTTTGCTTTGGTTTTTAATGAGCTTTAATGTCATGCGATCTACAGACTTTCAGTAGTCATATCTGGGTACACATGAAGGATTGGGATGAACATGTAGTTCAAAGATAAGGGTGCTTTTTCCCCCAGTGTGTGTTCTGAGCGCTGAAAAGCTGGGTGTTGAGCTCTTGCCAGGATTCAGACTTGACGGCAGGCTATGCAGATGATGGGGGAAGGAGAAAGTTTTATTTCAAAGCAGTCACCAAAACTCGAGCTGCTCTCTGTGATTTATGACGACATAAAGGCCATTAATCCAGAGTGCTGGGGAGAGGCAAGGTGGGTGGGATAGCGATCAGAGGTAATGAGGATGAGAAGTGAAGAGACGGCGCAGGTCACGGATAACCTCCAATTCTGCTTTCCTAAGCAGAGTCTGTCAGCTGCAGAGCAATCGGGATGCTGGGCCCGGAATACTTATGGAGATGCCCTGAACTCCTGGTTACAGCAAAGGATCTGCTAGAAGGCCAAACAGACTTCTTGGAAATCATCTGGCATCAATGGGAAATGACTTCAAGAAACTCAACCTCTAACTTAGCAACCCAGGCTACTCACATCCGCAGACACTATTTACTGAACACTGGGCATGGACTGTGGTTAAAGGGAGGTGTTCTTATTCTGTTTCAGGGATGAGGAAAAGGTTCAGAGAGCTGAAGTGGCTTGTGGAAAGCCACAGGGTGATAAAGTTGCAGAAGCAAAAAAATTCCCAGGCAGTGCTTTCCCGAGGTACTAACCATTCACGCTTCTGCTATTCAACCATTGTTTCCAGCAGGATGCAGAGCCTGGGTCTGTCCAGACTTGCAGATTCAGAATCTGTATTTTAATGAAATCCGTGATGCATATGCCCATGAAAATTGAGAGGCGCTACTCCCTGCTATGCATGGAATCACCAGGGAAGGCTAAAACCAAAGATCCCAGGGGGCACCCCAAACAATTCTGTAAGCTTCCCTGGAGGGTTTTGTTGTTGTTGTTTTTGTTTGTTTGTTCTTTTGCGTAAACCTTCCCAAGTGACTAATTCTCAGTAAGGTGCTTTGTATAAGAAATTCTAAGAGGAAAAATAAAAATTTCTTCTGCAAGCAACCCTTGTAAGCGTCTGGGCTTTGCTCTGGGACAGATGGGCAGAATGGCTAGGAGGCAAAGAAGGCTGGCCTGGAGGTTCTGATGAGACACCTGCCTGATTCAAGCCTTGGCTTGTCCAGTTCGGCTCTTTTCTACCCTTGCTGCTGATCAGAATCTTCCAGAAGACTCGTGATTGCTGAGCACACCCCTTACTAAGACACTCAAAAGTTCATGGAAACCCAAGCGTTAGTGAGACTTAATACTCATATGTTTTTTCCTATGGTACCCAAAACCCTGTTTCCAATTAGAATCTCTGGGATCCTCAATCTTGTCATTTCTCTAGCAATACATGCCAGTTTTCAGGAAATAGAAGGTATGTGAGAGTAAGCGAAACAGCCAGCCAAAGGTAGAAAGAGGGACAACAGCCCAAGTAACCTTGTCTCTCTAAGAAGCACAGCACCAGCACCAAAGAAATGGATAAGACCCAGTATTCCTCTATGTTTTTATGCATAGAGAGTCAATGTCTTTTGTTTGTTTGTTTGACACAGCCTATCCTATATCCCAGACTGGCCTCAAACTCCTGAGTACTGGGATTATAGGTGTTCACCACCTAGCCAACCCCCCCCCACACACACCCTCACACACTCATACACTACACACACAAACACACTCATACCATATACACATACACACATAAGCACACCCACACAAACACACCTATACCATATACACATGTGCAAACACACTCAGTACACACACATACGTGTACACACACACACACACACACACACACACACACACACAAACTCCCCCTCCCCTCCCCTTTTATCTCTTTTGTTTTGTTTTTTTAAATTTATTTATTTATTCTTATGTATATGAGTACACTGTTGTGAGCCTTTATCTGGTTGTTGGGAATTGAATTTAGGACCTCTGCTCGTTCCAGTCGGCCTGCTTGGTCTGGTCGATCCCGCTAGCTCAGGCCCAAAGATTTATTTATTATTATACATAAGTACACTGTAGCTGTGTTCAGATGCATCAGAAGAGGGAGTCAGATCTCATTTCGGGTGGTTTGTGAGTCACCATGTGGTTGCTGAGATTTGAACTCAGGACCTTCGAAAGAGCTCTTACCCACTGAGCCATCTCACCAGCCCAAGAATTATTTTCTTTTTTTTTTTTTAAAGATTTATTTATTTATTATATGTAAGTACACTGTAGCTGTCTTCAGACACACCAGAAGAGGGCATCAGATCTCATTACGGGTGGTTGTGAGCCACCATGTGGTTGCTGGGATTTGAACTTCGGACCTTCGGAAGAGCAGTCGGGTGCTCTTACCCACTGAGCCATCTCACCAGCCCAAGAATTATTTTCTTGAAACAGATTCTCTCACTGAACCAGGAGCTAGGGCTGGGGCCAGCAAACCCTGAGGACCTGTATCCTGTATCCACCTCCTACAATGCTGGCTTTTTATAGAGGAGCCATGAGTTTGAACTTAAGTCTTGTAATAGTAACAGCTTGTGTAACAGTGCTCTTGCATGCTGAATCATCTCCCCAACCTGTGGGAGGCACAGAGCTTCTTGTGCTCATAGACAAGCCCTGGGGGAACCAGGAACGTTAAACACACAGGGTTGTCCCTTCTAAGGGAGAGATGCATGACCTACTATCTGTCCAGCAGATATGATTTATAGCCTGGTGACCTCTGTGCCACCTGTGTGGCCGAGACCACATTGGACCCTCCCCCAGAAATTTATTGTGAGCTTGTCAATCTATAGAACCTCTGTCTCTTAAGAAGATATCAGAAACAGTCAATCATCTATAGCACCCATCTTTATGGACAATGTCACATGCACATTGCAAGGAGTTTTGATGCAGTCATGTCTCAAGTTTTATTGTACAAATAGGATTGAGGTTATTATCACTAGATAATTTTTCATCAAATTGTGCTATGCTTAAATATGCCTTACACAAGCTGTTCAGGGTCCAGCCCCTAAAGTTTGATCCAGCACTGGCTATTTAGAAGTGTGAACCAACACTGACTATTTAGTTACATCTACCTGAACTACTATCTTCTTGCCTCCTGTGGGCT
Organism: Mus musculus; assembly: GCF_000001635.26. Classification (NCBI taxonomy): domain Eukaryota; kingdom Metazoa; phylum Chordata; class Mammalia; order Rodentia; family Muridae; genus Mus; species Mus musculus. Next base: position 11,529,203 of record NC_000080.6, on the reverse strand, counting down.
GTTAACTCTGCTGGCCATGGTCATTGCAGATACCTTCATATTTTCTGTTAATAATAAAAAGCTTTTTTTTTAAAATATGCAATCATAGTAAATCAGTCTATCCTTGTTTACAGAGACACCTGGTAAATAATGAAACCCCTCATGTTCCCTGGTCTCCATGAATCATGCCTGAAGGGTCTGGGGTTGAAAGGGAAGGTTGCTTTCAGCTTGCCTGCAGCATCTCTGAAAACAGCCGCTCAAGTTCATGACCCAGTCTTAGTTTCTGGGTTTTCCAAAAGAAATGAGGGAACAGAAACCAGTAAGAGACAAGGTGGTCATTTCCATGGCACTTCTCTGTCTCTTTCACCTGTGATGGTCTTGCAATCTGCAGAAAGCCACAAGACAAAGGCCAGAAGATGCAGATGTGTCTGTAAGACGGTAGCAGATCCTCCCCTGGGAATACACTGGGCCCCAGACTGCCTTCACGATCTCCATTCTCAGCACAGGGGGGCACACAAATGTCTTTGTTTAGAGACCAGAGCATCGCTCCTGTCCCATCAGGTCTTCAGCCCCTTCCTGCTCATTAGTTCTATATCTCTAAGTTTTGCTGAGGTTGTCTTGACCTGCACACTCAATATAGAAGCCATCAGTCTCCACCATATGGAAAATATCAAACTGAGAAGTTTTATAATTGTGAAATATATATCAGATTTCATAGAGTTGGGGGTGGGGGGATACCAAGAGTATTATATTAATTACATATAAATATATACTATCTTAGGTATGTGCTTTTGTTTGTTTGTTTGTCTGTCCATTTGGTTGGTTCTTCTGAGACATGGTTTGTGTGTGTGTGTGTGTGTGTGTGTGTGTGTGTGTGTGTGTGTAGCCACCCAGCTCTTAGGTACAGTATGCTTCTAAAGACTTCTCTTAAGATTAGGCTTGGGCTTGTTTTAGCAGCATGCCATTAAATGCATGCAGTGCCCATGCAGACAGAGGAGGGTGTCAGATCACTTGAAACTTGAGTTGCAGACAGCTATGAACTGCCATGTGGGTGCTAGGAACCCGGCTTGGGTCCCCTGAAAGTTCACCATGAGCTCTTAGCCAGATCCTATATATGTTGTGTTAAATAAAGCATACTAACATTCTTCTGTTTCTCTTTTTATAAGATAGCTGCAAGAAAGACTTCAATTATGCATGTGGCTCTTTCTTTCACTCTTTCTTCATTTTTTGATACAGGATCTCGCTGGGCTTCTTTCTGCATTTTTTGAGATAGGATCTCACCATGTAGCCCAGGCCTGGAACTTGCTGTGCATATATCTTCTTTTAAAAGCATAGGTCTAGGGCTGATGAGATGGCTCAGTGGGTAAGAGCACCCGACTGCTCTTCTAAAGGTCCGGAGTTCAAATCCCAGCAACCACATGGTGGCTCACAACCATCTGTAACGAGATCTGACGCCCTCTTCTGGTGTGTCTGAAGACAGCTACAGTGTACTTACATATAATAAATAAATAAATCTTTAAAAAAAAGCATAGATCTAAAGGCTTGCTACACTAATGTGGCTCACTAACAAACAGTAACAGCAGCCTCTGTTGCAAATACAGACTAAGGGTCTGAGGACATGGCTCACTCAGTAAAGCTCCTGCAAGCACAAGCACAAGGAATTGAGTTTTGATTTCTAGCACAGACATTAGAAGCTCGTGTAAGTCACAGTGATTCGGAGGCAGAAACAGGCACATTTCTGAAGCTCACTTGGACAGTTAACCTTGCCAGTCAGGGTGCCCCAAGTTCAATGAGAAAGCCAGTCTCAAAAAAATAAGGTAGACAGTTACTGAAGAAGACATATAACATTGACTTTGGTCACTATATGAAAAACATACACACAAGAACATATTGCCTTCACAAAAGGAAATGTAGACTTAAGCTTCATCTAGGTATACTAGTTAGAATTCCATTTGAACAATGTCTTTGCATCTGTGTCAACTTCCTAGACTCTCGTGTGCACATAGTATCACAACTGTTCTTAGAAACTCCTTTAGTCTATTCTTTTTCCCAAGACAGTAGTACATTCAAGCCATTGAAGTATCACAATCACCACCACCATCATCATCACCAACATCATATCACCATCACCACCACATCACCATCAACCTAATCATTATCATCACCATCGTAACTATCACATCAGCGTTACCACCACATCACCATCATCATTATGATAGCTATCTACCTTCTGTTCAGCACCAGCAAGCAAGCAAGGAACAAAATTCTTTCTTTCCTACAAGTTGAGCCTTTGGTCTCCAGTTCTGTTCTCAATCCTGTCCAATACCAATTACTATATTTCTTTTTGTGTAAAACTGCCTTTTTCGGACTGTCAAAGTTACTTTTTTATTGGTATGATAAAACATCATGACCAAGGAAAGCAACTTATAAAAAGAAAGCACTTAATTGGGGGTTATAGCTTCATAATGTCCCTCATCATGGGGTGATGGCCTGGTGGAAGAAACAGCAGAATACAGAGAGAGACCCTGGGAATGGTGAGTATTTTGAAACCTGAAAGCCTGCCCCACCCCACAGTCTACCCAGTGACACACCATCTTCCTCAAGGCCCACTGTAATCTTTCACAAACAGTTCCACCAACTGGGGATCAAATATTCAAGCCTATGAGATTATGGGAGTCACTCTCCTTCAGAACACCACAGGGGCCATCCCCATTTTACATCGCTGGTCCCCTTGAGAAGTCAACTGTCTCACTCAGACTCCACCAAAGCTGGAGGTCACCTGTTTTCTTGTGTCAAATCCCCAATGGCTGGTGTCTGGCAGAACTTTTGAAAGGGGAACTTTGATAAATATTTCTGTGTTTGGAAAGTCAGACAAAAGAAAAAACAATCTGGAGGGGTTTAATCCCACGGAGACCAAACAGGAAATGGCGAAGTTAGGCTGCCTGGAATGAAGTGGGTTTATTGGAGCAAAGAGAGTGGGCAGGAACTGGAGATTACTAATTTTGGCTCTTTCATTAACTTCCATTACAAACTCAGGAAAAGTCACTCACCACACCCAAATGCCCCAATTTCCTCCCAACCACGAGGATAACATCCATTTATTTCACAGGGGATCTTCAGAGTCATGAGCAAAATAAAGTGTATCATTCTTCCTAAGAGAAGAACAAACTAGCAACCCTTGTTCATGATGAACATTTACCTTAGTGTGAACCGTGATAGTTTTCTCTCCCTGTCAGGAATTTCTATGTGACTTTTTGTTGGTCAAATGGATAATACTTCTGTTTTGAAAAGAAAATAGAAGAGAATCAAATAGTCCTTAAGCCAATCTTGATTTTAGAACAGCTCACTACTGTATTAAGGGACCAGCTCATAGAGTGTTACATTGATTCGGCAACTTGTGGACTCTCACTCCTACACGTGAAAGGAACAAGAGACATAAGAATGAATAAGCATAAGATACAGGAGAGAGCATTTGTGACGAAGGGAGGAAGGACTCCATGTACAATGAAGTCCATATTAAAACCAGAGCCACTCAAGAGTAAAACATCTGGAAAATGGGAGCAAACGCACTTGCACTGGAGAGACCTCAGACAGAGTAGCACCATAAGTCCCTGGCTTCTTTGTGTTTTCCTAGCCCAAGTTTCAAGAGTCACCTCTTCTTCCAAGGCTCTTAGCTCTGCAACCCCTTGAGCCTATCTCTGAGAGCTAAATATCATTACCTCCACCATCTAATATTTCCCTGCAGAAAAAAAAAATACTAAAATGCTCACATTCCCTCTGCTGTGTGGTAAAACCCCAACAATTTTAACATTTATGTTTCACCCTTTATAAATGCAGCCATATTTTCACATTTCTGAAACACTTTGCTGGTACTAATTAATGTTACACTCTGGGAAGTGACTTTTTATTTTTATCTCTAGGCAAGCAAGCTGAGAGTTGGGTTTACCCTTTTTTGAGAGAAGAGGTCATGGTGAGAATGCCAGGATTTGGGCTTCTATGAAGCCCATTAAAGTAATTTCCCAGGGACTAAACATAATGACCATCTAATAATGCTGAATTACCTTGGAAGAAGCCATTGGTTGGTTCCAACTTTGACCTACGAAGGAGTCCCACAGATTTGAAGGGTAAGAATTCATAGGAGGTGAACAAGTCCCATTCCCACCAGACACCCACATACATTTGTTGACTATAGAGGGTGTGAATGGATCTTGCACAATCTTGTTGTCTCTTTGGTGCTTTGAGGTATGCTATTGTCGTAGTTTGCTTTCTATTGCTGCAATAAACATTGTGATGGTTTGTATATGCTTGGACCAGGGAGTGGCACTATTAGAAGATGTGGCCCTGTTAGAGTGGGTGTGGCCTTGTTGAAGTAGGTGTGTGACTGTGGGGGTGGGCTTTAAAACCCTCACTCTAGCTGCCTGGAAGTCAGTATTCTCCTAGCAGCCTTCAGATGAAGATGTAGAACTCTCAGCTCCTCTAGAACCATGCCTGCCTGGAAGCTGCCATGCTCCTGCCTTGATCGTGGACTGAACCTCTGAACCTGTAAGCTATCCCCAACTAAATGCTGTCCTTGTAAGAGGTGCCTTCATCATGGTGTCTATTCATAGTAGTAAAACCCTAACTAAGACAAACACCATGACCAAAAACAATGTGGAATGCAAAGTATTTATTTGGCTTACACATCCTGATCTTAGTCCATTTTTGAGGGAAGTCAAGGCAGGAACTGAAGCAGAGACCATAGAAGAACTCTGTTTGCTGGCTTGGTTAGCTTCCTCCCTTCCTCCCTTCCTCCCTTCCTCCCTTCCTCCCTTCCTCCCTTCCTCCCTTCCTCCCTTCCTCCCTTCCTCCCTTCCTCCCTTCCTCCCTTCCTCCCTTCCTCCCTTCCTCCCTTCCTCCCTTCCTCCCTTTCTCCCTCTCTTCCTTCCCTCCCTTCCTTCCCTTCCTTCCTTCCCTCCCTCCTATGTTTATTTTCCGTGCCTTGGTGTTTCCCTGCATTTATGTCTGTGTGAGGGTGTTGGCTCTCCTGGAACTGGAGTTGTAGGCAGGTGTGAGCTGTCATGGGAATGGAACTCAGGTCCTCCGAAGAGCAACAAATGCTGTTAACCATCTCTCCAGCCTGTAAGCCTTTCTTATACCACCAAGGACTACCTACCTGCCCAGGGATTGTAATAGTGAGCTGAGTCCTCCCACATCAATTATTAACCAAGAAAATGCCCTATAGATTTGCCCACAGGCAATCTGATGAGGCATTTTCTCAACTGAGGTTTCCCTTCTCAGATAACTCTGGCTTATAACAAGCAGACAAAAAAACAAAAACAAAAACAAAAACAAAAACAAACAAACAAACAAAACAAACAAAAAAACCAAACCTAACCAGGACATTTACCCAATTATCTTTATTTTACAAAGTAAAATGTTGAGAAAAGTATCATAATTGTCTAAGGCCAAAGGCTAATATTTGAATCAAGAACTCTTGAACTCACCAATATCCCCTTGGTTTGAATATCAAGATTTCACCTGTGAAAGTTTTTGCACCTTGTTAAGGCAAGTACCCACACCCACTGTGCCTCATTTATAGAACACCAGTCATAATGGGTTTCTTATTTAAATTCAAAAGACTTTTCAGGGCACACCGTCATTTCTGTTTCCCAGTTGTGAACAGTAGACTTACAACAGAATAAAAAAAAGGTAGGGGTGGGGATGGTGGCCAGTTAGGAGTATTAAAAGGTGGGGGGTGGGGATGGTGACCAGTTAGGAGTATTGATAGCTCTTATACTTTCTTTTTCAGTGCTGAGAACCTAGAGCCTCCCACATGCCCGTAAGTGCTCTACCACTAACCTACTGCCCCAGTCTTTAAGGCTTATTTACTTTTGCTTTTTTGGGATAGGTTCTTGAATAGTGCAGACTGGCCTCAAACTCATTACATAACTGAAGCTACTTTGATGTCTTGATCTTCTTGTCCCCACCTCTGAAGTGCTGGGACTACCGGCATGCACCACCACACCAAGCTAAAAGCAAATATTTGAATTAATTGCTTAATACTGGGGAACCTGGGGCCTTGCCTATGCCAGGTGAGCCCTCTTACACTAAGCCATATCCCAGCACTCATAGATCTAACTGCGAATGATCAGAAGCAGCTGTTAGCATTCTGTCTAAGTTCCACCCCACAGTTATCTGACAATAGCCAGGTAGGCTTGACCCACTATAAAAGGGGCTGCTTGTCCCCTTCCTCCCTCTCTTGTTCTCTTGCTTCTCTCTTGCTCTTCCTCTCCAATTCCCATTCCCTTTCCACACCTCTCTCACCTCATGCTCATGGCCATGGCTGGCCTCTACTTCTCTTCTCTTCTCTTCTCTTCTCTTCTCTTCTCTTCTCTTCTCTTCTCTTCTCTTCTCTTCTCCCCCCTCCCCCTCTCCCCTTCCCCCTTCTCCCTTCACCCTTCCCTCTTCCCCTCCCCCCTTCCCCCCCTTCCCCGTCCTCTCCCTCCCCCCTCCCCTGTCCCCTGTCCCTTTCTCTGCCTCTACTACCCTCTTAACTCCCCTCCCCATGCCCTGAATAAACTCTATTCTATACTATACCATCATGTGGCTGGTCCCTCAGGAGGAAGGGATGCCTTGGCATGGGCCCGCTGAAACACTCCCTTCCCCCATCCCTCACTACACCCCCATAGAACATTTTCTTTCTTTATCTTTTTATAAACACATCAGTAGCAAGCTAGGCTGGACAACAAACATGGCTCTGTGTCCTTATTGATGTCTTCTCGCAAATATCGTTATTATTTTTTTTAATTTTCAGTTATATTCCTTTGGTGGTTGTGGTTGTGTGTGAGGATATGCACATGCTGCAGTGTGGGAGTAGAGGTCAGAGGAAACTTGTGGGAGTCTGGTTTTCTTTCTTTAGTGTGCAGTTCTGAGGATTGAACCTAGATGGTCAGACTTGGCAGCAAGTGCCTTTATCCACTGAGCCATCTTACCTGCCATATGGTTTTGTTTTATTTTTTAAGACAGGGTCTTACTCTGAAGCCCAGACTGGCCTCAAACTTGCAAAATTCCTCTCGGCTCAGCTTCTCCAGTGCTGGTATCATAGGCACAAGCTACACAGTGGAGTTTCTTGCTTTTCTTGATGATGGCCATACTGCCTGGGATGAGATGGGATGTCAAAGCAGTTTTAATTCACATGCTCTTGATAGTTAAGAATATTGTGTACTTTTCCAAATATTTATTGGCTGTTTATCTTTGTGTTGGTCTCTTTTAATTTTTCATTCTTTCGCAGTTATATACATATATAATGTTCTTTGATCAAAGCCTCCCCAACGCCATCTGTCACCCCCTCTGACATTTTTGTGACCCATTTCATTTAGTTATAGCTGTCTACTGTAGCATAGGCAGTAGGTTATTTGAGTGGGGGTGCACCTGTGGCTACATCAGTGAGGAATGTGATTTCCCTTCCTGCTATGCACTTTAACTGCTTATAGCTTCTCAGGATCCAGAGTCACACATGCCACTGCTGCTGTTCGTTCATGGGCTGAACAGCCCAGAAGATAGCACTTTCACAGCACTTCCTCTCGTCCTCAAGCCCTTAACATCTCTTCACTCCTTCTTCTGCAATAGTATCTGAGCCTTGGAGGGGTGGGGCAGGTGTCCTCATTCAGGTCTGAGCACACAGGAGTCACTTGTTCTCAGAACTCTGACCAGCTATGAATCTTTGCATTAACTGTTGTGTGCTTCCATAGGCTCGTAGATTTGGTTTGGTCATTGGGGCTCACAAGGTCTTGCAGAGACTGACTCACCACCCAGGGAGCATGCATCAGTCTGACCTAGGCCATCTGCATATGTTCTGGTTGTGTAACTTGATATTTTTGTTGGACTCCTAACAGTGGGAGGTGGGGTTGTCTCTGACTATTCTGCCTGCTTTTGGGACCCTTTTCCTCCTACTGGATTGCTTCATCCAGCCTTGAGAAGAGGGTGTATACCTAATCTTATCTTGCTATGCTATGTTTGGTTGATATCCCTGGGGAAAAATTTAAAACAGTGAAAACACTGGTGTCAAAGAAAAGAAAAGAACAGAACAGAACAGAAAAGAAAAGAAAAAAAAGATTGTTGGTGCTGAGCCTGTATTGGAGAAGTGTCCAGTGTCCACCAGACATGTTGTCTAGTTTCTCATCTTTGTGTACTGGGGGCCTTGTTTGGCCACATCTACCTTTGTGATCTGAGCAGAGTCTCTCATCCTGACACACCATTGTTTATACTCTCCATAGTGGCTAATGTTCTAGTTGAGGGGTGTCTGCATCCTCCACGGGCATTGGGACGGGAGAAAACAAACACTGCAGACATGTATGCAGGCAGATGGGTCTTCATACTTCTCAAACCCAGCAAGCATTAATTACCCTGTAGGGATGCAGCTGTGGGTATCAGGTCATACACAGGCCCTTTAGAGTTGTCATGGTAACGGTGAACCCATCCTCAGATAGATAGCTCCATAGTTGATCCACCTCTGGACCTCAGATAGTTGTTCTTCAGTGAGATGATTTACTGTCGGGCCATGAGGGCAGTGTACCCTCTGCATACGAGCACCTCAGGGCCTGCGCCAAGCTACCTGCACCTTTAGACTTGTCTGGGTGGTGCCCTCTAGTTCTCCTAAACTGTCTCCCAGAGCTGATTCTCACCTAGGGCCGTGGCAGGTAAACTTCATGCTCTTGTGCTTTTTCTCTGTTCCCAACTGACAGGAAGAGCTCAGTTTTGAACAATAGATTCTCTCTCAAGATGGACCAGGGCCACAGTTGCTCTGAGCTGAGGGACACTCTATTGGTGACCCATTCTTCTGGAGTACTTCCTTGTCTCAGCAAGACCTGCAGCCTGATTGGAGGCTTGTGAGGGCTGTGGGCTGTCCTGTGGGAGGACCGCCTATCCCCCCCCCCCCCCCCCCCCCCGTGAACTGTTGGCCTTTTCCTATTTCTCTGCTTCCTCGCTGCCCTAACCATCCTTGTGTGGGTTTTCAAAGCTCTTTCTCTCCTTCCCTCTTCAGAATCTTATCTTTACCACGCCACACAAAGAAGGCAGAAGAAGGCAGCTTGTAGTCTTGTCTTGATGGGAAGTTCAAGATTTTGTTTTTAAGCTTTATAAAAAGCACTAACATCATTTAAAAATGTCGAATCTATCAGTGTTCATGTTCTTCCCACCATTAAGATAATAGAGCTTTCAACCTGAATTTTATCTGTGCTTTTATTACTTTATGTGAACACCTTTTTTTTGTCTATTTGATATCTATGCATGAAACTTTCATTTTTCAATCCTTAATGAAATTGTTATTTTGCCATTTACATCTAAAACCCACTCTGATATTTTTGCTGACATCATCCAGAAATCTTCAAAGTTTTAATCTTTTGTTCTTTCTTTCTTTCTTTCTTTCTTTCTTTCTTTTTTTTGTTGTTGTTGTTGAGATGTGGCAAAAATGTCACACTTGGATTAAATTAGGCCTATTGGCATATTTCTTTTTTTTTTTTTGTTTGTTTGTTTGTTTTTCGAGACAGGGTTTCTCTGTGTAGCCCTGGCTGGCCTCGAACTCACTTTGTAGACCAGGCTGGCCTCGAACTCAGAAATCCACCTGCCTTTGCCTCCCCAAGTACTGGGATTAAAGGTGTGCGCCACCACCGCCTGGCTAGGCATATTTCTTTTTCATGGTGTTTTGTAAAAGTTTGAGTTAGTTGCTGAAACAGAAATTCAGCATTATACGGATGGATATACATTCCTAGTTTCTCTTGAAAAATCAGGTCTTAGAATCTGGAGCTCATATGGCTTCAAGGGAAACTGGATACAGTGCCTCCTGTGGCCAAGAGTCCTCAGTGTTCCTCCAAGGTCACCATAGTTTATCCTCACACCTGGCACATCTCTTTGGCCACACCCAGGTTTGTCCCAGCCAGCTGCCTTCTCCATCCCACCAGCTTCAACAGCATCTGCTTTGCTTAGGGCTGGCTGCCATGGGAAGAATACTGATGGATTTTAGTGTAACAAATGGAAGGGATGAAACATATCCTTTCGCCCAGGAAACTCAGGGTCAAATAGGTGACCAACTGAGGTTTTTAATTTTGTGTGTGTGTGCATGTGCGTGTGTGCATGTGTGTGTGTGTGTGTGTGTGTGTGTGTGTAAAACACAAAGCCACAAGTGCCATAAAGCACCTATGGAGTTGAGAGGGTAGCTCCTGAGAGTCAGTCTACTCTCTCTGTGTCCTGGGTTTTAGGGGTCATACTGAGGTTCTTTGCCTTCACGGCAGGAACTTCGCTCACCAATGCACTCATCTTTGTGGCACTTTTTGTTTTTAACTAACTTAATTGATTAGATATGGGGGCAAATGTATTTTAGGCAAGTCTCCTACTTGCTAGAGAGCCAAAGATAACTTTGAACTTCTAAATTTCCTGCCTCTACCTCTTGAGTGCTGGGATCACAGGCGTGTGCCATCACATCTGATTTACTCGGGGTTATAGACTGAATCCAGGACCTCATGAACACTAGGCAAGCACTCTGCCAATTGAGCTACATCACAGCCCATGGAAAAATTTCAACAGGACCACAAATGATGTGGCAAAGCCATCTCTCCCATCCCCTGGAGTATGCCAGACTTCCTCAATCACTGCTACTGAACAGAACCTGGTGGTGGGCGTCAGTATCTGATTCTTGAGAGGCTACCATAACCAACAGCCAGGCTCAGTATCACGACGATGCCCAAATGGCTGCACAGAGAGGCTCTAATCCCCAGATCACTGCAACCATTGCTGTGTGGCCTCCTGAGAGACTACCCAGCAAGCTGCCTTTGAGTCCCAGATCATGGAAATGGAGAGAGCCAGTGCTAGTGTGAACAGGAAGTTCTGGGGTTCTTTGTTACAATAAAATAACAGACACATACTTTCAATGAACCTAAGTAAATAAGCTTATTCAGATTCAGATCCCCCTGCCCCCCATGGTCAGGTCAGGAAATCTTCCAGTAGAGGAAGGGACAGGGGTTGGGGGATCTCTGTGAATTTCAGGCCTTCTTGGTCTACACATCAAGTTCCAAGTCATTCAGTGTTAGATGGTGAGATTCTCCATCTCAAAAACAAACAAACATTTGTAAAGGTGTTGGAGAGAAGTATCAATAGGTGTACAAGCATGAGGCTCTGATTTGGACACCCAGTCCCTGCACACAAGGTCAGCATGGTGGCACATGCTTGCAACTCAACTAAGCAGGTGTAGAAAGGTTGGTGACCAGAACAGAGATGTCTCAGCTGTTGTCTGCTCTTTCTTGAAGGCCAGCCAACGTAGCTAGCTGAAAGAGTAATCCTCAGGTTCAGTGAGAGGCCCTGTCTCTAAAAGGAACGTAGTGAAGCATCTGAAGGGATGCCAACCAAATGTCAGTACCTTCAAGTACACCTACATCTACATACTACACGCGTGTACATATGTACTCTCAGGTCTTCCAGTGCTAACTGCAGATTCAGATGGGAGGCGAGGTCTAGAGTCCCTGGAGAAGATATTCTCTGCTGTGATGATACTGGTTGCAAGTCTTCAGCTGCTCACTGCCTGGAGATTCCTGATCAGGAAGAACACTTAGAATATTAATATTAATAAGGTTGTAATGCTTATAGTAGTCTTTACTGATAGACCTTAAATTAACCTTTAGGGTTGTGGGTGCAGCTCATAATAGAGGCCTGCCTCATATATGCTAATACCCTAGGTTGAGGGGTCGGAGAGATGTCTCAGCTGTTGTCTGCTCTTTCAGAGGGTCCAGGTTCAATTCCCAGCACCCATATGACAGCTCACAACTGTCTGTAACTCCAGTTCCAGGATACCTGACACTTTCACATAGACATGTAGCTCAAACACCAATGAACATAAAATAAAAATAAATAAATTATTTTTAAAAAAGACCCCAGGTTGAATCCTACACAAAAACAAAAGCAAAAGCAAAAACAATAGCAACAACAACAAAACAAGGTTTCTAAAGTTTAAATATAAGAGATGGTTGAATGGGGAATTACCGTAATTGTCCCAGTAGCTCTGCAATGTACTAGTAGGCAAGGTAACATGTTACTTGCATCCTGCAATGTTCACACCAGATGAAGATTCTCTCAGGTCTCGCAGTTCACTGAAGCAGTCATGCACAGCTAATAAGGGAGGGAGAGCCGGAACGGGTTACCCACTCCCTGGAGGGTATGCCATCCAAATTCCAGAAACCTTTATAGCTTCTTCTTCTCTCTTCTTTTGATCACACTAATATCCCCAGTGATGGTATATTTATCAGGACCAGAGGTATTGTTTTAGTTAGGATTTTTATAGCTCTGAAGAGTCACTACGATCATGGCAACTCTTATAAAGGAAAACATTTAACTAGGGCCGGCTTACGGTTCAGAGGCTTAGCCCATTATTGTTGTGGTGAGAAGCATGGCGTTCTGGAGATGGAGCTGAGACTTTTTTTGTCCCAGAGAACAATTTTTTTATTAGATATTTTCTTTACTTACATTTCAAACGCTATCCCGAAAGTCCCCTATACCTTCCTCCCAGAGACTTTTTTTAAAAGATTTATTTATTTTATATATGTGAGTATGTTATTGCTGTTGCCATCTTCAGACACGCCAGAAGAGGGCATCGGATCCCATCGCAGATGGTTGTGAACCACCGTGTGGTTGCTAGGAATTGAACTCAGGACCTCTGGAAGAGTAGTCAGTGCTCTTAACCACTGAGCCATCTCTCCAGCCCGAGACTTCTACAGTCTGCAGGCAGCAGAAAGAGAACTGAGACCTGCTTCCTCCAACAAGGCCAGACATTCTCCAACAAGGCCATACCTCCTAATAGTGCCACTACCTATGGACCTACGGGGGATACTTTCAACCAAACCATCACAAGTATGGTTTGAGCGGGACACTTAACAGACAAGTCCTCTGGGATCAGGATTCACTATTGCTCTACCAGAGCTACATTTGACAGTACCCCTGACCAACATCTATAGCTGCCAAAATAAACAAAATAGGTAGCCACAGTCTTTCTTGGGTAGAAAGGGATAGCCTGGCCAGAATGGATATCACCATAGGAGCCAAAGGAGACCTCACAGAATATTGTTTGAAAGTCTCCTATCATTGGAGACAACTACATTCTGTAGGCAGGAGAGACTAGTTCAAGGTCACCATTCAGGTACTCAGTGAGGGGAAGGCCAGCTTGGGCCATCATAGATGCTATGTCAAAGAAAGAAAGAAAGAAAGAAAGAAAGAAAGAAAGAAAGAAAGAAAGAAAGAAAGAAAGGAGGGAGGGAGGCAAGAAGGGAGGGAGGGAGGAAAGAGAGGGGAGAGGAAGGAAAGAAAGAAAGAAAAGAAAGAAAAGAAAGAAAGAAAGAAGGAAAGAAAGAAAGAAAGAAAGAAAGGAAGAAAGAAAGAAGAAATGAAGGAAAAAAGGAAAGAAGGAAAGATGTCTGTTACTGGGTAGAGGGATGCATGGTGCCTGTTGATCATCATATCCCTTGCTGTCTGCATTTGGCAGATACATCACTCTGTCTTTTTATCTGTGTTCTAATGCATCTTCTAAGCTACTTGCTTCTGTGTTTAATTTCATCTCTTCTTATTTGCTTCTCTTAATTTTACACTGCAGAATTGGGTAATCGTAAATAATATGGCAAACATACATTACAAGAGATTATCATAGAATTAAGAGATTTTGAAAAAATATTTGTTTTAGAAATGATGATGGAAGCTATTGTACAAAACTTCATTTAGCTTATCCATCTTTGGAACTAGCAATGGGATGTGTGTGTGTGTATGTGTGAGTGGTTTGTTTATCTAGGGATTTTCCCTTTAAAATAGAGGGCTTTCAGAAACGCAGACTTTGTGGAATTACACGCCGAGTGGGTTTGTGCAAATGAAAATGGAAAAGCAACTAATTCAATTAATTCTGTTCCTGCCATCAGGACGATGGGAACTCCAAACAGCAGCCCAGATGTACGGAGTCAAGTGAAGGAGAACACAGGAAGTCAACTGGCTTTCCCAGAATTCCAGTTCCTAGAAGACTATTCTTCCTTGAGTTCTGTGGCTTAGCTTTGTTCCTGGGCTGGAGGTTCGCTTACAGTGCTAACACCTGCCGTGGAAGATACTCCGCAAGGGGAAGCCGATCCACCTAGCCCAGCGCATGACTCCATGTCATAAATCATGGCTGGCAATCCACCTAATTTTCTTGAAACTTGGAACTCTTTGAGTTACCTAGACAATGGTGTATTAACATAACAGTGGCTCCCTTGGAGTGCAAGTGGATGGGAAGGATGGTAAGATGTACACAGGTTTTATTGATGAAGAATCTTAGATATGGGTCCCCAATGTGAGATGCCCCTGGCCTCGGCCCAGAAGTAATGAAAGAATTAAAATTTCAGGCCCAAGAATCTGCATGTAATGAGCTGAAATGGGGACCCTTGTGAATATTGACATTGATCAACACGAGTCAGGAGTTATTTTAATAATGCTCACAAGGGTAGAGCGGCTATGCTTGGGTTTGTGCAGAAGTCAAAACCCTTTCTTGTAAAGTTGGCCTTCACAATTAGTTGGCCACAAATCATTAAGTAGAAGTGCAATTGGTATTTTTCTATTGTGTGTGTTGGAGACTGGGTTTGTCTGTGCCTCTGTGTTTTGTGCTCATGGAGGCCAAAGGACAACTTCCATTGTTCTACGTATCTACCTCTCTAATGTTGGGGTTGAAAGCCTGAGCCACTATGCTTGGCTTTAAAAAGCGAACCCTGGTGATCATCCACGGGTTCTCATGTTTATAAGATAAGCACTTTACTGACTGAGCCATCGTCCTACCTTTTCTTCCAAGACCACCCCATCCCCTGTTAAGATTTTGAGACAGAATCTTGCTGTAGTCTAGGCTTGCCTGAAAGTCCTGATCCTCCTGCCTCAGCCTCTCAAGTGCTAGAGTTATAAGCCTGCACTACGATGTTCAGCCTCTTTTTTTAGTATGTGACTGTCACCAGGTGTTTGATGTTGGAACTTCTTCTGCCTGACCCAGTTTGTACACAATTAACTTTCCCCTTCACTCCCCTTGCCTATTGAGAGTTCCATTTTTTGTTAGTTTCTTCACTTTTGTTTTTCAAGGAAGGGTTTCTCTGTGTGGTCCTGGCTATCCTGGAACTTGCTCTGTAGAACAGAATGGCCTTGAACTCAGAGATCTGAGTGCCTTTCTCTCCCATTGCCGGGATTAAAGGCATGTGTCACTGCTAGGTGATCAGGCACTATTTCCACATTTATGAGATCATCTTTTTCATTTCTGTGTATGAGTGAGAACATGTGGGTGTTGTGCTTCTGTGTCTGGGTTATTTTGTTTAACATCATTCCCCCCCCCCCCCAGGCTCATGCATGTTGCCACAAATGATGGGATTTCATTTTTAATACTTGCATTGTATTTCATTGTCACTGTATACCACAGCTTCTTTGTCACTTCCCTGACTGTGAACACTTAGTTTAATTCCTCTGCTTAAAGGCTGATGATTGTAAAAGGCCTAAAATAACATTCCTAAACTGACACTAGATTGGCTCAAATAACAGTTACAGACTTCTTCCTTTCTCTTTAGCTCACTAAGCCCCATCCACATTGGACTCTTGAGCGAACTTCTGTGTTCTTTGGTTTTTAGTCTCAGCATTTGGGAAACTATCCTGCCTACCTTACCTGGCTTTCAGGGGAGGGCTTCGGCAGTTCTTGAGTTTTCTCTCTCTCTCTCTCTCTCTCTCTCTCTCTCTCTCTCTCTCTCTCTCTCTCGTTCCAGACAGGGTTTCTCTGTGTAGCCCTGGCTGTCCTGGAACTCACCCTGTAGACCAGGCTGGCCTTGAACTCAGAAATCCACCTGCCTCTGCCTCCCAAGTGCTGGGATTAAAGGCGTGCACCACCACAACCCAGTGCATTTTCTCTTTGAAAAAGATCTATTTCTACGTGTGAGGATGTTTTGCTTTCATGTACGTTCATGTACCACTTGTAGGCCTGATGCCCATGGAGGCCAGATTCCTTGGCTGTGAGCTGCCATGTGGCCTGGGAACTAACCCCAGGGTTTCTGAAAGAAGACCTCAGGAGTGTCTTACATGCAGTAGCCGTAAACATAAGAAAAAGCCTGGGCTTTTGTTTTCTATTCCTTAGAGAGATTAATAAGAAGGAAGAACCTTTTGAGTATCTGTTTTGAGGAGCTAATTTGCAAGTCTGCATTTGCTAACCTAAGTGTCTCCTATTTCTACAGTTCTCCAGCCTTGGAAACAGGAAGTGTTTCCAGGCAGGGTTTCCTAAGCTTCTTGGCTTAGAAGAATCACCTAGAACCCTTCAACAGAATAGAAAGGCAGCTTTAGGACACAAATGTAATTTGTTACCTGTTTAAGTAGTCTTCGGAAGGGAGGTACACCAACGGGCATTTTTAAAAATAAGATTCCCCAGGAGAGTCCGAAAACCTGTCTTGGGATTGGATATTATATTTATTTACATTTTAAATGTTATTCCCTTTCCCGGTTTCCCCTCTGGAAACCTCCTATCCCAGCACCCCCCTTCTATGAGGGTGCTCCCCTACCTATTCACTCACTCCTGCCTCTCCACTCTGTCATCCCTTACACTGGAGCATTGAACCCCCTCAGGTCCAAGGGCCGCTCCTCCCATTGATGACTGACAAGGCCATACACTGCTACATATGTGGCTGGAGCCATGGGTCCCTCCATGTGTACTCTTTTGGTGGTGGTTTAGTCCCTGGGAGCTGTAGGGGGTGGTGAAGAGGTCTGGTTGGTTGATACTGTTCTTCCTATGGGGTTGCAAACCCCTTAATCTCCTTCAGTCCTTTCTCTAACTCCTCCATTGGGGACCCCATGCTCAGTCCAATGGTTGGCTGTGAGCATCCACCTCTGTATTTGTAAGGCTCGGGCTGAGTATCTGAGGAGACAGCTAAATAAGGCTCCTGTCAGCAAGCATTTCTTGTCATCTGCAATAGTGGCTGGGCTTGTTGGCTGTATATGGGATGGATCCCCAGGTGGGGTAGTCTCTGGATGGCCTTTCCTTCAGTCTCTGCTCCACATTTTGTCTCCATATTTGCTCCCGTGAGTATTTTGTTCCTCCTTCTAAGAAGGATCAAAGAAGCATCCACACTTTGGTCTTCCTTCTTCTTGAGCTTCACATGGTCTGTGAATTGTATCTTAGGTATTCTGAACTTTTGGGCTAATATCCACTTATCAGTGAGTGCATACCGTGTATGGTGTACGTTCTTTTGTGACTGGGTTACCTCACTCAGGGTGATATTTTCTAGTTCCATCCATTTGCCTGTGAATTTCATGAAGTCATTGTAATGACTGAGTAGTACTCCATTGTGTAAATGTACCACAATTTCTGTATCCATTCCTTTGCTGAGGGACATCTGGGTTCTTTCCAGCTTCTGGCTATTATAAATAAGGCTGCTATGAACATAGTGGAGCATGTGTTCTTGTTATATGTTGGAGCATCTTCTGGATATATGCCCAGAAGTGGTATAGCTGGGTCCTTGGGTAATACTATGTTCAATTTTCTAAGGAACTGCCAGACTGATTTCCAGAGTATTTGTACCAGCTTGCAATCCCACCAACAATGAAGGAGTGTTTCTCTTTCTCTTTCTCCACATCCTAGCCAGCATCTGCTGTTTTTGACTTTAGCTATTCTGACTGGTGTGAGGTCAGGGTTGTTTTGATTTGCATTTCCTTGATGACTAAGGATGTTGAACATTCTTTAGGTGCTTTTCAGCCATTCGATATTCTCCAGTTGAGAATTTAGCTTTGTCTGTACCCCATTTTTACTAGGGTTATTTGATTCTCTGGAGTCTAACTTCTTGAGTTCTTTGTATATATTGGATATTAGTCCTCTATCAGATATAGGATTGGTAACGATCTTTTCCTACTCTGTTGGTTGCCATTTTGTCTTATTGACAGGGTCCTTTGCTGATCTTAGAGCATAAGCCACTGGTGTTCTGTTCATAAAAATTTCCCCTGTGCCCACATGTTTGGATCTCTTATGAGTCACAACATGAAGAAATCCATAAGGAACAGCAGTTACTTTCTGTGCTGGTGACAAACAGGTTTGAATGGGATTGGGCTTAGAAGTTGGGCTTTTTTTCTAGGTGAATGGTACATCTACTTATTTCATTCCTAAACTGGTGAAAATAGGCATAAAGAGCTGGGACTGTAGCCCAGTTGGTAGAGCAATCGTCCGAGTTGCTGGAAGCCCTGGCTTAGACTTTCAGAATTCCATAAACCTGTCTTGGTGGTGCTTGCCTTTCATATTAGTGCTCTGGAGGTGAAGGCAAGAGGATTCTGTTTGTTCAGGGTGTGGTGGCCATTCTTTTAATCCCAGCATTTAGGAGTCAGAAGCAGGCAAGTCTCTGAGTTCCACACCTGGCTGCTCTGAAGTTCAAGGTCATGCTTGGGTGTATACGAGATACATAAGATTTAAGGGGAAAAAAGTCAGAGTGGGTGTGTGGGTGCTAAGTTCAAATGCTAAGCAGTCCCACCAATGCTAATGGTCAGCATTGAATTATAGTAATACTTAGTTCTACCGTAGGGGCTTTCTTAGAGAATATGACCAAAGGAAACTCTTCTTTTTTTTAACTTGGCCAGCTAGTCTTGTCTGCACATGTACCCAGCACTATGTTGGTGAAGGAAATGAAGGTCCCAGGGGAGTCCCTTCCACTAGCTCAGCTTCACTGTATTTGGTCAGCCCCCCTGCAGACTAATCTCTGCTTGTTGGTAAGTAGCCTTCCAGAGCTTGTTTGGAACTTTGCTTGTGCTCTTTGATGCTATCTGACCTTGATGAAAGCCCCAGGGAGCCAGACATGTCTCCTGCAGCTCACTGTCCCAGCCATTTGGCAGGTGGCAGCTCTGGGCACCATTCCCACCAATGCACATTCAATAACTTTGTTTCCGTGAGTCTGTGTCACCTTCTGGGCAACCAGAAGAGCACACTGACCTTTTCCTAAGTGACAGAAAGACTTGGGCATTCTTTGGAGGGGTTATATTCTAGGGGCAGTCTGCTTTTTTTTTTTTTTTTTTAACTAAAAATAGTTTTTTTTTTCATACAATATATTTTGATCATGGTTTCCCACCCTTCACCTCCTCCCAGACCCTCCCCACCTCCCTGCCCATCCAACTCCACACCCTCGTTCTCTCTTTAGAAAAAACCCAGGCAAATAAAATACAAACAGACCAGAATAGAACAAAACAAACATGGGGTGGGAGAACACAGAAAAGGTGTGAGAAACACATATGTACTTACACAAAGAAATCTCATGAAAACACAAACTCAGGAAACGTAATATATAAGCAAGAGACCAGTAATGTAAAAAAAAAAAAAAAAAACCAATGTCCAGACAAAGTGTGTTGAGACAAAAACAAAACAAGACAACAACACCCCAAAACCTCTTCAAATACCACTGAGTTTGTTTGGAGTTGACAGGGTCTGCCTTGGAGTGTGGTTTACATATTGAATATGACTTGATCAGTGAAAGCTAATTCTTCTTTGACAATTGGAGATAGTTTCTTGGTTAGGTATAGGAGATCATGCCTACATCCTCCTCTCAATGCTGCAACTCTTCCTGGCTGGATCTATTCACTTTTGTATGATGTCACCATTTGTATGAGTTCATAGGTGCATTGGTCCTGTTTCTGCAGGGCATTGTTTCCTTGGTGTCTTCCCTCCTCTCTGGATCTTACAATCCTTGCACATCCTCTTCCCAAAGGGTTTTCTGAGCTGTGAGGGAGGGATTTGATGGAGACATCCCACTTGGGTGTTCTAAAGTCTCCTACTCCCTGCACATTGTCCAATGTTGGGTATTTCTTCCCGTCTACTGCAGGTAGAAGCTTGATGGCTGAGCAAGACACCGATCTACGGGTATAGCTGAATGTTATTAGGAGCCGTTTTATTGCTTTGTTCTTTTAACAGAACAATAGTATTTGACTTTCCCCTAGGTCCATGACCCAGGTTCTTGGCTACCTGAGCAGTGTCAGGTGTGGGTTCCATCTCATCATGGAGGCCTTAAATCTAACTGGAGAGCAGTTGTTCCACAAGTTTTGTGTTACTATTGTAAGCAGTGTATCAAGTAGGCAGGTTACCATTGTAGACGGACGGAAGGGTTCAGAGCTGGGCTGGCGTTCTCCTTTGTTTTCATGTGCTGTGCTGAGTACCATTCAGTACCCTGGACACTAGTCAGTGGGCTTGGAGGCTCTAGGTAAGTACCAGCTTGACTTCCCTGTGCTCAGTGAGATGTGTATGTGTTGTTTTTAGCAACAGGGCCTGGTTTGCTGAGGGCAACCAGTGGATTTGGAAATAGCCTGAGTTGTTTAGGGATTTCTATGGGATCTCTCTCTCTCTCTCTCCCTCTCTCTCTCTCTCTCACACACACACCTATTGTAGTAGGTTTCTGTATGACCCTTAGTTTTAGCTATGCCTCTGTTTTCCCTTCCTTACCCTGCCTTCCCTTCTCTTATCCATTTAATCCTCCCATTCCAGTATCACCCCTTCCCCATCTCTCCATAACTATATATTCTATTTCGCTCCCTCAGGAAATACTTCCCTCTGCCCAAGTCTATTACTCTATACCTAATCTCTGTGGTCCTATAGATTATGGCATGCCTATCAAAAGCTAACATCCACATATAAAAGAATACATAGCATATTTGCCCTTTGAGTTTAGGTTGCCTCACTCAGGATGATTTTTTTCTAACACCATTTACTTAAAATTTTCATGATTTTATTTCTCTTAAACAGCTGAGTAGTATTCCATTGTGTAAATGTACCACATTTTCATTGTCCATTTAACTGTTAATAAACATCTAGACTGTTTCCAATTTCTAGCTATTATGTTCATAGATGAGCATTGTCCCTGTAGTCGGGTGTGGAGTCATTTGGGTGAGTGCTCAAGAGTGGTACAGCTGCAACATGAGGTAGACCTTTGGTCAGCTTCCTGAGGAACTGCCACAGCAGTTTCCATAGTGGCTATATACGTTTGTACTCTTACCAGCAGTGGAAGAGTGCTCCTGTTACCCCACATCCTCACCAGCACCTAGAGACAGTCTGATTCCACCTGTCTAGTATGGATGACTCAGGCCTCCAAGTCCTTATCTGTGAAAGGAAGACAAATGCCTCCCTTCCAAGGTTGTGAAAATTATATGTTATAAAGTACAAAACCCCCCCCAAAACATTGTCCAAAAAGTTGAAAACACTACAATTTTGATTGTTCATACTATTGTCAGCTTAATCAATATTGAGAAGTATTTCTTACCTTGCTTTATCTCCCCTCCCCGTCTTTTGGTACAGGCTCTCAATAGGGAGCCTTTGATGGGTTGGGACTTGGTAAACAGACCACTGGGCTGGCTTCAAATTTGCCTTGTTTTTCAAGTGCCAGAATTACAAGCATTCACAATCATCCCTGGTATTTTAGTCTCTTCTGAAGTGAGGGTGTATCTTACAATAAGTGGCATATTACAGTAACAATGATTCTGCTAAGCAGTCACTCAGGCAAGATCCTGCCAGGGTGAGAGTGCCATAGGCTGCCTATAGAATATGAAAGAAGGCCACCTTCTTCAGTTGGTATAGTCTTCAGCTAGGTGAGAAATGTCCACAGTCAGTTCTCATAGCAGTACCTGGACTTGGGTCCTGTGGGGCCATATGTATCCTCTGAGGAAACTACTTAGATCTTGAGGGTAACTTTTCATGCCTGATATCCTGTTTTACAGATGAACTTTGTGTCTCTTTGACATGTCTGATGAATGTGCAAAACAACTGGGAATGATGGCTGATCTTCCCCACAAAACTCTGTCCTTGAACTTCAGTGCTTTAGTGCCTACCCCCGACCCCCAGCAGGCTTTGTTTTCTGCCTGCAGAGACCCCAGTAAAAAGCTTTTCTCCAGGCTCAAGACTGCTGCATGACACCAGGCCCTGTTTCCTTCAGCAAGCAACCATCAAATGAGTGAAAACAGAAGTGTTTAGGGACCCCTGTGGCAGAAGAGGCGACAGGTAATTGGTTGTGGCATAAACCCATCTTCATGCAGGGCTGCTGTTACGCTTATCTGGAAAATTAAAGTACCCTTGAGGCCTTGCACGCTGGCTCATGTCAATTTTGTCTAGAACCTGCATGCCTGAGTTATCCATGTTGACATTCTTGTTCCCAGAGTTAGCAAGTCTGCCTTTATTAAGCACCAAGTTATCTCACCATTACCTGCACCATCCTATTAACTATTTCCTGTCTCACTTAACTCTTACTAGTTAATATAAGACTGTGCTATATGAGAGACATTCTCTGGAGCAGTGAGAAAGACCAATGTGTAATAGGTAGTGGTGGCTGGTATTTGCCCCCGCCCCCACAAAATGTAGGACCATTACACATATTATGAGGAGTGGAAGTGGGTGAATCTGGTGGCAGGGCATGGTATATATTTTGAGAATGTCTATTGAATTTGATGAGTGCAGAGAGCAATTTGCTTCTGAGAAAAGATCTTACTGGTATGCCACACAGTCCTTTGCAGATGTTAAATCACTTCCTGATGTGGTTTGGATATGGTTTGTCTTTCCTAAAAACCATATTGGGATGTAATCTCCATTGTAGGGTATTAAAGAAATAGAGACTTAGCTTGACTGTGGGGCTTGGAAGTGAAGCCTTTGGAGGGTTAGATTTTGATAACATCATCAGGATTAAGTCTCCAAGATTAAAAAAGTGACTTTTTAATCTTGAAAGAGAAAGGACATATATGCACACGTGTGCTCCTGTCTGTTATGTCCTGTACCATGCTAGAACTCTCCCTCACTGGATATGGCTCTTTAACCTTGCATCAAAACCATGAGCCAAAATAATTTTAAAAATTAAATTAAAATTAATTAAATTTTATTACTTATTACTACTCTCTGTGTGGTCTGCTCGTGTGGCACAGTGCATACGAGTCCAGAGGAAAAAGCATGTGAAGTCAGTGTCCTTCCTGTGCCTGTCACTGGGTCATGGGAACTGAGACTGCCAAGTGCTTCTACTTGCTGAACCATCTCATCCACTCCTTTTTTCATAACTCACCACTCTGTCATATCGTGCCTACAGAAACAGAATTCAGAATGAAGGATACATTTACCAGAATGTTTATTGGATTGTGTGTGTGTGTGCACACTCGTGCGTGCATGTGTGTGTTTGTGTGGAGAGAGAGAGAGAGAAGAGAGATAGTTGAATAGTTAGATAGAACATAGAGGAAGTGCAAACTTCTCATTTTTGGAAAGTCAGTTATGTCAAATGATATTTTGCTGGGGCACACAGGTGAAAGAATGCTTTCCTGAAGCAGACAGGTGAAAGGATGTTTTGCTAAAACAAACACGTGAAAGGATTATGATATTAAGAAGGAGTATAAATATAACCCAACAGACAGCTGGATGGTATTGGTACGTCTTGCCATTCCTTACTGGTCATTGTTTGTTGTGACTTCATAGAAAAGCACCAAAAAACTCCTGGTGGTGTTCTGGCAGTTTCTTGCCACTTCTGCAGACTCAGGTCAATTGGCAGAGTGAAGTGGAAGTTTCTGGATATGTCAGCTGATAGAGACTCTTGTGGAATGTTGCTAAGACAAATTCATGTGGCATTTGCTGAAGCTAGACCCGAGGGAGGACACATGGTGTTTGGAGGGAATATAAATAGGACTCAACAGACAGTGATGGCTGGCTTACATAGCTAGCTTTGCAATGCTTTGTTGGTATTGTCTTCATCTTCACTGATCTTCACTTTGTTGAGAGAGGCAAGACTGAGAACTTCATCTGGCATCCCTGCTGGTCCAGGTCACTCCTGCTGATTCATGTGGATTCATTGGAGGCCTGGCTGTTTCTGCTGGGTTGTGCCACTGCTGCTGATTCGTGTTTGCTATCCTGACGCTACTGAACTGGACTGCTGATATTCTGACAATTGCAGATTGAAATCACCCCAAGGAACTACTTCTAAATAGCATACAACAGAGCCTTGCAGCTTCTTCTGAATTGACCCGCTGTTGCAGAATTGTGAATGGCGAGTGGATCAAGCTGCTGCTGCCGCTGATATGAACTGAGCTGCTGATAGCCTGACAACACAGATTGGATTTGCTCCAAAGAACTATTTCTAAATAAGTCCACTTCCCCTGTATTCTAATAACCTTTCTTTTCCACGATATCTGGTGAGTGGTGGGCTAGAAGGAAGTTTAAAGCATGTAAGAACCCTTATTAACAGTAGGTTTTGAAAAAACCTAAGCCTACACATGGACATATAGTACATGGATTCTGCCGTTACAAGAATGAGAGACTGTCTTCTAACAGGGAGTAGCATTCATCATATGCAAATAAGGGGAGAAGAGAAGCAATCAGATTTTATAAAATCTAATAGAATTCACTGAAATGAAGGCACAAAAAAAAGAGATTAAAACAGAATATTTGTGAGAAACTAGAAGAGTCACTCACGAGTGACTTTGACATCTATGATTGCTATTTTGTTTTGTGTAGAGATTTTGCATGGATTGGAAAAGGCCTTTTAGACCCCTTTATAGTGCTAGATCTCTGCATCCACATAAAATGCTCTATTTATTAAAGGTGCACCAACAGTGTTAAATGACCAGTCAGGGATGGGTCTCCACAAGGGCTAGTTTTCTCAATGGCCATTTCTTCTGTTATGGAGACCAGTAACTTGTCAGGGAGTTCACAGTGATACTAGAAAACTTCTAACAGCCTGAAGGCAAATTCTTTGAAGAGTCTGTCCCAGTGTCCTCTACGGATGAATGAAGCTTCCTCGTGGTCCATGCCTAACCCCAGGGATGTTAAAAGCAAAACTTTACCACTTTCCAAAGTAAATTTAGGCTAGTTTGTTTGTTTGTTTGTTTGTTTTTAAAAGCTCTTAGGCATCATTGATACTCTAATACAGAGCCAAGTTAGAGGGCTTCTGCTGGGCACCACTTGGCAATTTTCTTTTCTTTCTTGGAATCAACTACGCAGTCGGGCAAGTCATTCCCTTGAGAGCCTGAGTCTCCATTCCCTGCCTGGCTCAGGAAAGGGAACCTACGCACAGTTGCCAGCAGCGTGCTGGCAGGCTGCAGAACCAAGGGTAATGAAGGACTGTTAAGCTTTCCCAGGGGTTTCAGCGAGTGAGAAATAACTCCTGGGTGTGTGTGTATGTGGCTTTAGAAGGCTTCTATAAGCCTTTTATAAGCCTTCTAAAAGCCAGAGTGCTGAGCCCTGATTGGAGGAGGCGGGGCTGTTTGGAAAAGGCCCTTTCCTGCCATCAGGAAACCTTTGGACTGGTCAGGAAGTTTAGTGGGTTGAGCTAGGGTGGGGTGGGGAGGTGGCCACCCTTGCTGATACTTACCTTTTTCAAAGACTTGCGTGTGGTTCCTTTGTGCAAATGGACATCAGCCTTGGCAGAAACTCAGTTAGGTCTTGAATGGAGACACCTTTTATTCTTGCCCACTGTTCTCTCTATCCTGGGCCTGGCAGCAACCGAAATGCCTCTCAGGACTTTCACCATCTCCCTCCTGGTATAAACCGAGTCCACTTCTTTTTTGCCACCCCACTCCCCAGCCCCCCCAGACAGGGTTTCTCTGCATAGCCCTGGTTGTCCAAGAACTCCATCTGTAGACCTGACTTGAACTCAGAGATCCACTCGTGTCTGCCTCCAGAGTGTGAGGATTAAAGACCTGAGCCAGGATTGGCCCACATTCTTAAAATGTGATTTTCTAAGAAAAGCAGGTTTATTTGTTGGCTCCACCAGTCTTTCCTTGCCCTTTGCTGGGATCTTTTGGACCTCCAGGGGTTCTCTGGGGTCTCTAAACTCTTCCAGCTGTGTCTGTATGCTTCCTTGCCTGGCCAATTTAGCTGTCTTGTGACCTTCAACCCTAGAGTCAGGAACAGAGCACACTTTCCAACCTTTGCCCCAGGTTAGGGCCAAGCAGCCCTCCAGCTTTCACTTCCTTAGCCACTATCTTACTCACTAAAAACTCTAGTTCTTTGTTTGTATTTGCATAAACTATCTCTCAGTGGTACCCTAGAAATTAATTATTGTTGGGGCAGTTGAATGGTGTGGGAGGGAGATGTCTCACCATGTATAAAGTCTGCCTTCCTTTTGAATTTTATATACATTTATTATACATTCCAAATAATATAATTCAAATGTGGAAACAATAACAAACCTGAACTGAGAAAAATTCTATTCTTTGCTGTTCTCAGATTAACATTTGATAGGCAGATTTCCAAATCTGCCTCTTTTTAAAAGAGTCTTTAATTTCACAAGTAATATGTAAATTTTCTCCATTGTAAATGCCAATGCAAATGAGCCTTCCAGCCACGAGGCTTTTCTGACATACTATTCACGCAATTTCCATTCTGGTCTTCAATGTGTTTTAAGTTGAGCATATTAAAACAATTTTTTTTTTCTGGAATGTATTACAAACATGATGGGGACAGTTGTTTTCAAAATGTGGGCGTGGGGTGCTTTTTAAATGAATTGTGTTGGGTTTTGCTGGAAAGGGAAGTTAGGGTGGCCAACTGCCATGGTTCTCTGAGAAATGGGAGGAGATGCTTCACTGTCTGTGCTGAAACTGGAGAAATCTTAGGAGAGAAGAACAGGTTGGTCACCTCGACCCTTTCCCCAGTCGGAAAAAGACGAATAAGCAGAAGGCTCACTGGCTGGAGAGGAACTCTGCTGTGCTCCCAACACTGTACTGGCGGTGCTCAGCGACAGATCACCAGACCTGGCTTTGCAGCTTTTTTCTCAGTGCAGAAGCATTGTTCATCCAATCTATGACATTAAAAAAGGAAGGAAGGGAGGGAGGGAGGAAGGGAGGAAGGGAGGAAGGGAGGAAGGAAGGAAGGAAGGAAGGAAGGAAGGAAGGAAGGAAGGAAGGAGGGAGGGAAGGAAGGAAGGAAGGAGACTGTAAGTTCTACTTTAGACTTCACAATGATACAAGTGGCATAAGAAGGAATCTCCATGACATTTGGTGCTATTATGTTCTTAACTGAAACCGAGAGATTTATCACCTTTAATGGTACATGTAAAGTAGATCTTATTTTTAACATTAGGCCCTCCTTAAAAAAATATCATTCTGACATCTTTCATTTCCTGGGAAATAGCCCAAGGTTTCCTGGAACAATTGGGTGCTGTTGTGCTACTGTGACTGAATAAGTAATTAAAAAAAGTAAATTAGCAGAAGAAAATAATGAGGTTTTGAATGGGAGGGGTAGACAGGCTATAAAAAGTAGTCAAGCTGAGAAAAAACTGAATACGATTAATTTCAGTTAGAAGTTGGTAGGGCACATTGCGCATTCTGTCTAGATCTGCAGTGCGCGCTGGGTAAGCCGTTCTAGACTTCATTAACCAGTAATCTATGCACATAAGAGTAGTACTGAGCAAACCAATGTGGCAGAGCAAAATAAATAAGGTTTTCAGAATGAATGTCTTTTAACAGTAGTTGGCTAATTACTTAAAATAACACAACGGAGACGAGGAACTCTGTGAAGACGGATCCTCTTTGATGTTTTCCTGCCTGTTTACAATTGGATTCCTTCGTACAAAAACTTACAAATAAAGGCAGCAATTTCATGTATTCTGTGGATCTTTGTAAAAAGATGAAAGCTAAAGACTGGAGGTTTGGTTGACAGATGGGTTGGTCACATCACAGTGAATGCCTTAGCGGAGGGAGATCTAGAGCTTCTGAGACTTTAACTGTCACCTGGACCAACAGGTCCCCACCACCATGCTTAGTCTAGACAGCTCTGGGGGTCCCACCCGGGACTTTGGTCATGCAACACAGGTATTCTACTCACTGAATTACACACTCAGCTTTGCAATGAACATTTTAAAGTGTTTTACCCAGGCTGTTTCAGTTGGCTTTCAGAGAGACCCAGTGAAGGACTTCTAACCAAAAAATGTTTCTAAAGTCCAGAATCATCTGAAATGTCTGTGATGTTTCATGTTCATATTTCTATGTGTGTTTTCCTGTAGTCGTGAGTGTACTTGAAATCCTCAAAGGGTATTGTCATGCCAAAATGTTTAGTAAAACAGGAAATTTCAGGCAAGAACACCCCAGGGTGCCCACTGTCCCCTTTCTGACATCCTTTCTCCATCCCCTGCCTCCCTCTCTTTCTAGCCCTCTTCCCCTGCCCAGTCTGTCTTGTGTGAGGAAGACGTTTGGTGAAGCTGTTTGCTTTGCTCTCAAAGGGCTGAGAACCCAGCTTTGCAGTCACTGAAGGATATTTCTGCCTTTCCCAGTGTGGACAGAGAGAAACGCAAACTCTAGGTAAGTGGGTAGCTAAATAAACTCGCAGAGTCTGGTGATTATCGGGAAGAACTGAGTAAATTTGTATAAAGGCCAAAAACAATTTTCAGACAGTAAACGAATGTACATCCCTTTCCCACTTCCAGTACATTAGGATGAAAATATCCCTCAATACAAATGAAATCTGAGCAGAGTCGCAAGTTAGATCAAAAATCCAGATCTTGCAAATAAGGTGATCTCTCTCTGTCTCTGTCTGTCTCTTTGTCTGTCTGTTTGCCTGTCTCTGTCTCTGTCTCTCTCAGCTATGAATGGGGATTCCCATTTCCCCACATCTTTCTGAACACTTGTTTTTCTTTTGGGAAGGTTTAGGGCAAACCTCATGTGTGTCCTTGAATTGTGTTCCAGGCAGTTGTCAGCTCCTCCACGTAGATGCTGGAAGCTGAACTTGGATCTTAGTTGCTGAGCAGTCTCTCCTGCTCACATCTTCCTTCTTTTGAGACAGGGTCTCATAATAACCTCAGTTGATTTTCAACTAGCTTTGTGGCTGAAAATGATCTCGGCCATCTGATCCTACTGCCTCCACTTCTCAAATGCTGGGATTACCTGTGTGCAGTGCTGAGAACTACACCCCAGAGCTCCTGTAAGCTAAGCAACTGAACAACTTTCCTCGCCCCACCTTGGCTTTCTTTCATTTGTTTGTTTGTTTGCATATGAAATTGTCTTGATGCCAGCTGTTTGGAAAGACTGCTATTTTCTCATGCAAATATTTGTAGAGAAATAGGTTTATGTCTGCACCTTTAATTTAATTCCATTGAAACGTCCCTCTGTCTTTATGGCAGTTCCATACCACGTCTTGTTTTTTTTTAGCAAGAGTTGACAGCAGCAAATGTGGTAAGTTTTTGAGCCTCGGCTTTTCCAAGATCATTTGGGTGACTTGGCTTCCTTACAGTTCCTGAAGAGTTTTAAGATCCGACCCCCTATTTCTTCCAAACAAACAAACAAACAAACAAATCAAGGCTTAGAATGTGGATAGAGATTTCATTGACTCTATAACTTGCTTCAGGAAATGACATTAATTAGCTTTGTATCTAACACAACAACCTTGTACTAACATTGCCTATAAATATTTAGTTCCTCACGTGCTCTTTGAACTGGATTTGACATATTCCTGGCTTCAGCATTGATGAGTGGAAACAGCTTGACACATGCACTTTACATTTACAGATTCTATCATTTTGAAAGTGGGATATTTTAACAACAAGGTCACACATAATTTTAGGGAAATGATTTTCACTTCATGAAGAGTGCTGGGGGAGCTTTAAACAATGTTGGTGCTTGGATGGCACCTCCAGAGATTCTGATGGAATTGGTTTGGGGTAGAGTTCTGATTTTCTCTCTCTCTTGGTAATTATACCTAGGGTTGAGAGCAGTTGTCTCCTTTGGGAAGCTCTAGTGAAATCACTGACTCTTGGGAGCCTCACTGTAAGGAGATATTTGAATCCCAATCCTGGTCTCTTGGTAGTTGTGAGATTTTCCTTAGATAAAAGAGATAATTGGAAAGTGGAATTTTAGTTTTAAAATTTATCCTGTCAGTCAGTGGTTCTTCTCCCTCTCCCTCTCCCTCTCCCTCTCCCTCTCCCTCTCCCTCTCCCTCTCCCTCTCCCTCTCCCTCTCCCTCTCCCTCTCCCTCTCCCTCTCCCTCTCCCTCTCCCTCTCCCTCTCCCTTTCTCTCTGAATGGATTATGTCTATGGACTTGTTCATATGTATGCACATGTGTGTGGGGGTATACAGAGGTCAAAGATCAATGTTGGGTATCTTCCTTAATCACTCTCTACCTTATTCACTAAAATTTAGAAAAGAAGTAGTGTGCTATTTGTTTATAGATTTATGTAATATGTGAATATAGAACTGTGGAAACCATAGGACAACTTGGGAGAGTCAGTCTCTTTTTCTGCCATGTGAGTCCCAGGGATGGAACTCAGATCAGCAGGAATGTGTGGCAAGCAATTTACCAAGCAACTTTACAAGCTAAGCCATTTTACTGGCCTCCTCCTTCACCTCCCTTCTCTCTCTCTCTCTCTCTCTCTCTCACTCTCTCTCTCTCATTGAGCCTGGAACTTGCCAAATGCTCTAGACTGACTTATAGCCAGACTTTTTGCTACTTTATGAGTTTCCATTTCTACCCTCCTTTTCCATCTTTATCCCTTCCAACCCCCCAACACTAGCATGGAGAAAAAGAAGACTGAAGACTGGAGGGGAAAAGGCACCTTGATCTTGTTAGACCACTCCCTGCTGATTAGGGGCATGGAGTACCTTGGGGCTATTTTGATTTTTGTCATCAGGGTATCTTCAAACTGCAACTAGCAACCATCAAACAGCAACCAGCAGCAGCAGCAGGAGGAGCAGCAGTAGCCACACCCATCTCTGGGCCCTTGCATTTATATACCCTCTCAAGAGTCCCCAGAATTCCAAATGTCATACACTTGCAAAAATTATCTTCAGCTGGCAGAATCATGCCCCTGCCAGAGCACGAGGCAAATCATAGTCAGCTGCTGTGGACAATCTGAAGCAGACCCATAAGCACACCTGAGATTAAAACAAAACATACTCCCATGGCACTTCTGTTTTAAAAGAAACCAAAATTCTTTTTTTTTTTTTAATTAGGTATTTTCCTCATTTACATTTCCAATGCTATCCCAAAAGTCCCCCATACCCACCCCCCCAACCCACTACCCACCCACTCCCCCTTTTTGGCCCTGGCGTTCCCCTGTACTGGGGCATATAAAGTTTGCAAGTCCAAAGGGCCTCTCTTTCCAGTGATGGCTGACTAGGCCATCTTTTGATACATATGCAGCTAGAGACAAGAGCTCCGGGGTACTGGTTAGTTCATATTGTTGTTCCACATATAGGGTTGCAGTTCCCTTTAGCTCCTTGGGTACTTTCTCTAGCTCCTCCATTGGGGGCCATGTGACCCATCCAATAGTTGACTTTGGGCATCCACTTCTGTGTTTGCTAGGCCCCGGCATAGTCTCACAAGAGACAGCTATATCTGGGTCCTTTCAGCAAAATCTTGCTAGTGTATGCAATGGTGTCAGCGTTTGGAAGCTGATTATGGGGTGGATCCATGCATATGGCAATCACTAGATGGTCCATCCTTTCGTCACAGCTCCAAATTTTGTCTCTGTAACTCCTTCCATGGGTGTTTTGTTCCCATTTCTAGGAAGGGGCAAAGTGTCCACACTTTGGTCTTTGTTCTTCTTGAGTTTCATGAGTTTAGCAAATTGTATCTTATATCTTGTGTATCCTAAGTTTCTGGGCTAATATCCACTTATCAGTGAGTACATATTGTGCGAGTTCCTTTGTGACTGGGTTACCTCACTCAGGATGATGCCCTCCAGGTCCATCCATTTGGCTAGGAATTTCATAAATTCATTCTTTTTAATAGTTGAGTAGTACTCCATTGTGTAAATGTACCACATTTTCTGTATCCATTCCTCTGTTGAGGGACATCTGGGTTCTTTCCAGCTTCTGGCTATTATAAATAAGGCTGCTATGAACATAGTGGAGCATGTGCCCTTCTTACCGGTTGGGACATCTTCTGGATATATGCCCAGGAGAGGTATTGCGGGATCTTCCGGTAGTACTATGTCCAATTTTCTGAGGAACCGCCAGACTGATTTCCAGAGTGGTTGTACAAGCTTGCAATCCCACTAACAGTGGATTCTAATGATACCAACTGGCCAGTGATTCCCAGGAATGTGCCCTTTTCTACCCCCACCCCCCCAACTCTGTGATTACAGGTATGTGTCATCATGCCTGGCTTTTATATGGGAGGTTAGTATCCAAACTTAGCTCTTTGTGCTTTGTAGCAAGCACTTTAATGACTACACCATTTCCCCAAGACTTATTGGGGAAAATCATAGATTTGAATGTTTACTCACCAGGGAGTGGCGCTATTTAAAAGGATTAGGATTAGGAGGTGTGGCCTTGTTGGAGGAAGCCTGTCTCTGGGGGTGGGCTTTGAAGTTTCAAAACCCATTCCTTGCCCAGAGTGTCTCTTGGCTTATGGATCAGAACGTAGCTCTTAGCTAACCCTTCAGCATTGTGTCTACCTATGTGCCACTATGCTCTCTGCCATGATGATAATGGACTACACTTCTGAAACTCTAAGCAAGACCCTAATTAAGTACTTTATTTTATGAGTTGCATTCGTTGTAGTGTCTCTTCTCAGCAATAGAATAGTGACTAAGATGCTTCTTTTTAATAAAAGAAAACTAAACTTCAATACTTGTTCTGTGCCAGTAAAGAGGACAACACTTCACTGTCTCTAAACAGTGACAAGAAGGTGGCTTCATAAACCTCCAATCTACTTGGTAGGAAATATATCAATAAGCAAACAGCCAGAGGGATGAGTACAGGGAGTCCTAGCGAGCCAGTGGGGGCTGTATGCACTTTGACTGTATTGGTGCTGTCTAGGCTTTTGAAAAAGGACAGAAATGTATGGAGGTTGAATTTGAAATGATTTGGTGACTGTGACAAATTTAAACATTATGTACTATCTTTTCTATCAAAGGATCGAATAAGATAGAAGAACTCCTTTGTAAAGATATTTTTATTTTATGTGTATGAGTGCTGGTTTTACATGTATGTCTGTGTACCACATGCATGCATTTTGCCTACAGAGTGCAGAAGATGTCAGATACCCTGGAACTGGAGTTTTAGAGGGTTGTAAGCCACAATGTGGTTGCTGGGAATTGAACACAATTCCTCTGGAAGCGTAACTAGTGTTCTTAACCACTGACCCATCTCTCCATCCCCAGAAAACTTCATTAAAATAAAAAATCATAAATCGGCTGCTTGGCAGAAAATCAAATTACTCCAGGGTCAGTGTGTCTTGAAACCAAAATATGTACTCAAGGCTGGCCTCTGGGTTGAAAACTGCATTCCCCTTATCAGCTTTGTTGCTTTAAATCAGATCATCACATAAGAATGTGAGGCCAAGCTCTGACCACTCAAAATGAGGCACAGGACCCTTCTGCCGTAGAAACACAATTCCAGTCCCCAGTGCTATGTCTTCTCACCTGCTCTGCCACTGGCTTCAAGTGCTTGATATGGCATCGTTACATGGCCTTTTATTCAGAAGTCAAGCCTTCTGCCTTCCAAAAATGCTTTGAATTCTGTGATCACTTTCTTGAGACCACACACCCATATCTTACAGTGTGGGCCCCTCTCTCCATGACCAAGACTCAAATCTGATTTCCTTCTTGGAAGGTGGCTGGCCTCAAACTCAGAGATTCACCTGTTTCTGTCTCCTGGTGCTGGGATTAAAGGCACGCACCACCATTTTCTGGCTCTTGTTTCTTTGTTTTTAAACTTCACTTTTTTTTAAAAAAAAGTTATCTATCTGTCTGTCTGTCTGTCTGTCTGTCTCTCTCAGTGTTTGTGTGTGTGTATGATATGTGTGTGTGTGTGTGTGTGTGTGTGTGATGTGTGTGTAGAAAGTGGGGTCACAGGCTGCCGTGCGTTGGCTGCTGTGAGTAGTGGGAAGGAACCAGAGCTCTGGAAGGGCAGAGCCCACTATTAACATCAGAGCCATCTCTCTAGCTCCCAGGAAGCTTATTTCTAAGAGGGCGTTTGTGGAAGGGTTGGGCACAGATTCTGGAGGCAAAGTGCCAGGTATTGCAGCTCATTTCTGCTAACTTCTAGATGATTTGAACTAAGTGATCAAGTACACACGTTTCCGGCAGCTAAAGAGAAATCACAGTATTTACTTTATAGAATTGTTGTGAGTTAATACATGAAGGCACTTAATAGGATGAGTGTCAATCAGTGTTAGCTGTCTTATGATTATATTATTATTCTTGCATGGGAATTGAGGCATTCAGCTAGAGCAACACTTAGGTTCAGAAGTCTATATTGCCTTGAAAACGCATAAGGAATTCTTTACTACCATTCTTCAAGATTTTATCCTACATCAATATTTGAAAGTTTAAACTTTTTTAGTGTGAATTTATCATTTTTAGAACTATTATTGTTAAAAATTAAATATAGCTATATACTTATATGTATACATATTATACATATATATATATATATTTACTGTACATGTTGACTATATATGCATGTTTACTATAGAAGAAAACAGAAAGAACACAAAACGATAGAAAATAAAAAGTAGATTCAGACCTGTTCCTTGTCCCCCTGCCTCCTGGTCTTGCCCTCTGAAGTCCTCAGCTACGGAACTGTCTATACTTAATAATTTCATTTTTAACGGATGGGTGTGCAAATAAACTCAGACACGTACACATGCCTCTGTGGAGTTGGCTGCTTTAAAAAAAAATCCATTTGGGCTGGGTGTGGTGGCACATGCATTTAATGTCAGCATGTGTGAGGCAGAGGCATGTGGATCTCTGTGAGTTTGAGGTCAGCCTGGTGTACAGGGCAAGTTCCTGGACAGCCAGGGCAACATAGAGTGTCCCTGTCTAAAAAACAAAAACCAACCAACCAAAAAAAAAAAAACCCCACCCTTCATTATGTATTGTTTAATGACATTTCTTCTCATTATTAATATATTGTGATCATCGGGGTACAGAATTCTTTCTCCTTCATCATGGTATTCTACACACTCTACCTTTACTGATTTTTAGAATATTTCCCCCTTCATTTTCACCACATAAAAGTGCTTAAAGGGATGGGGGTGTACAGCTCGGTTGATAGAGTGATTGTGATTGTCTAGCCCACATGTTGCCTGCTTAAAGTCCTCAGCATCTTAAAAGAGAGAACAGACGTGTTCCCATTCATTCACCAGCACAGAGATGGCTCTGTATGCAGCTTTCAAAACAGCTCTGATCAGCTTTGTTAAAACTAAAGGCTTGGAGAAAATAACCTGCTCTTGAATGAATGTGGTGGGAAAAGGATTCTCTCTCTAATTTTATAATGATAATGATTATGATACCTCCTGCTTGTGTTTATATATTTTAACTGTTTTCTGTAGACGATCTCATCTACACTTTGTCTAATGATATTTTGTTCTGGAGGAGCCTGGAGATTCTCCTCATCACACTATTTTTATTGTAATAAATCCTTACAGCATGAGAGAAAAACAGCATGATAATGTTGCTATTGCTGTTCGTGCAGTCATTATTTAATAGAGATGAAAATTAATAATCTCAATATTACTTCATGCCTGACCTTACCCAGCTTTGAATATTTATTATCTATATCTTGCTGTTACTTCTAAGCTTAAAAATACATGAAGAAAAACCAACAGAATTAAAAGGAAAAGACAATTACATCTTATAAGTTTTAAGACCTCATATCAATTGATAGAAAAGTTAGACACCCCCCTATAAGTAAAGAATTGGAAATTTTAAATAGCAGCATCTTCTAAGTTGACTTAGCTGATATTTGTATGATATATCAGAAACTAAAGAACAAGCCTCTTTTCCAGGACTTAAAACCAACTGACAAAAACAAACAAACAAATAAATAAATAAAGGCCATAAGTCACATTGTCAAAGTTACGTTAACTAGTCTGCGTAGATTTAGAAGAATTTCATAATATAAAGTATGTTTTTAGAAATTAAAAATTAATACAAAGGCAAACTCTAAACATTCACAAGTCAATTAGCATACTTCTGAATGATTCATGTGTCAGCTAGAAATCACCAGAAAACTTAAGAGTTTTAAACTATACGATAAGGAATATATAATGTGTTAAAATTTGTCGCTCAATCTACAACAGCATTTAGTCGGAAGATACAACTTTAAATTGTTCCATCAGTGTCAGTGGTGTTATTTGTGCATGCAACCAACATTAGAAAAACACAGTAAACCCAACCACGTAGAAAGGAGAAATGAGTACCACAAGAGCATCTCAATGAGAAACAAACCGTCCAATAAATACAAATAAAAATTAATCAGAAAGTTGTGTCAAGCACTTACAAGTGTGGGGACCGGAGTTTGAATCCCCAGGACAGGAGGAAAGCACATTTTCAAGTGAGAAGGTAATATTAAAAACAGAATCTTGGAGCATCAAGAAGAAAAAAAGGATTATATATATATATAAAAAAAAGCAGCCATATGGATAGACATGGCAACCTATTCTTGTGCCCATAGATTTCTATAAACAACATTTGGTGATTGATAGAAATTACATCATTCTATAATTAAAATTGCATATATCCCTGAACTGCTATGAATCCAGACCGACATATTTGTAAATAATGTCATGTCACATTGCCAAAGTTTGGACGCCCCTGCCATGGAATACAAGACAAAGCATCTCTTGAACTTTCATCAGGACAGGCTGTGTCCTAGGTTTAGAAGGGCGTCAGTGTGTTCAACAGAAGGGATTGCAATGCAGCATCAAGCTGTGCTTGCCTCCTCTGCTCAAGGCTCTAATTCAATTCCTAGCACACCAAACAAGTAAAAAACTTTTACAAAGTATGTTCAGTTATTGCAAAAGAACTAATGTAGAGACCAGTGAAATAGATATAACAGGAAATTCACTAATACACATAGATTAAACACATACTTCCAAGTAGTTCATGACCCAAAGTGGAAGAGTCAAAAGAAAATACCTTGAATTCCATGTAAATGAGTTTGTGAACTATGGAATGCGACTGTGCGGTGTGCAGAGGGAGAGAGATAACAGGAAACTGAAATCAGAATGGAGGGAAGCTCTAAAAGCAGCCATGGCATTTTTATTTTTGCTGTTGTCTATAAGACAGGGTCTTTCCTCCTCCAGGCTGGCCCCAGGCTTGCTGTGTGGTTGGGTGTGGCCTTGGGCTCCTGATCTTCCTGCTTCAGCTTCTCAAGTGCTGGTGCCACAGACACGTGCCACCACACTTGACTGATAACTACATCTTATCAGGAAACGACAAGAAATTTAAGAACAAGCCAAAGAAACTCAAAGCAAAGGGAAGACTGTGAAGAAAAGAGCAGAAATCGCTGAGGAACACAGAAAAGTTACAAAATAAGAGAGAAACTGGTCTCCATTTTTACAGTTATGACACTATTACGAAATCCAGACAAATACACTAGAACAAGAGGCTGAAGAGATGGCTCAGTGGTTGAGAACGTTTGCTGCTCTTGTAGAGAGACTCTGAGTCCCAGCATGCATGTAGCAGCACCTGTGTCTAAATCTCCAGGTCCAGGGAATCCAATGCTCTCT
This sequence comes from Mus musculus, assembly GCF_000001635.26. Classification (NCBI taxonomy): domain Eukaryota; kingdom Metazoa; phylum Chordata; class Mammalia; order Rodentia; family Muridae; genus Mus; species Mus musculus. Next base: position 11,491,803 of record NC_000080.6, on the reverse strand, counting down.
TCTGCCTTTTGTGGGCTCCTGAACACATCCAGTGCACATACACTCATACAAGTTCATATATATACACATTCACACGTATAAAAGTAATAAATAGATTATCTTCTTTTCCTTCCACACGGTGACTACTGACAGTCCTTTTTGTCATCATGGGCTGCCTCCCCACCCTGGGCTACCGGTATTGTAAGAACATTTCTCTCTTCTGCTGGGGTGTCCATGATAGTAAGATCTGCATCTTTTTGACTTGGGAGAGAAGAAGGCAAAAGTTGATGAATTCCTACTTTGTGGCCACATGGTGTCAGATGAATATGAACAGCTTTCTCCTGAAGCACTGGAGGCTGCCCAAATTTGTGCCAACAAATACATGGTAAAGAGTTGTGGCAAGGATGGCTTTCCGATCCGACTGAGGCTCTACCCTTTCCATATCATCCAAAACAACAAAATGTCCTGAGCTGGGGTTAACAGGTTTTCGTGGTGTCTTTGTGAAGCCCCAGGGCACAGTGTCCAGGGTTCACATTGGCTAGCTAACTCATCATGCCCATCCGCACCGGGGTGCAGAGTAAGGAATATGTGATTGAAGTTCTGCAGAGAGCACAAGTTCAAGTTCCCGGGCCTATGGAAGATCCACATTTCAAAGAAGTGGGGCTCCATGAAATTTAAAGCAGATGAGTTTGAAGACAGTTGCTGAGAAGCAGATCATTCCTGATGGCTTTGGGGTCAAATACACGCCCAGTCCCCAAATAACATCTCCTGGACAAGTGGAGAGCCGCGTATTCCCGAGGGCTTCCACACTGCTCTCCTATACCATATCAAATCATGTTCAGCAATAAATCTCACATCCAGCTGCTTAAAAAATAATAAATAAACCTTTAAAAAAGATAATACAAAAAGAGAAAACCAGAAAGTAGCATATTTTGTAAATTTAGATAAAAAAAAAATACTCAGTAAACCATTAACAAACCAAATTCAGCAATGCACAAAAAATTATTCACCATTCCAGTGAGATTTATTACAGGTATGCAAGACTTAGTTAATATCTAAAAATCAATTCGGTTAGCCTTCCTCTCAACAAACCAGGAAAGAAAAATCTTAACATATATTTATAATATATGTATGTGTGCTATAAAAACATAATTTAATATACATGACAAATAGATTTTATATGGAAGTCACAAGCGAGAAAATAGTTAAAATTCTAGTTACATAATTTCTACCAAACATGAAATACTTAAAAATTTACCAACTATTTATATTAAAAATATTTCTGAGATTTTTAAAGATGACCAAATAGAGAGACATACTCTGTTTGTTAACATTTTTAAAATTTATGTCAGATGAGGGCATTGATTCCCTGGAACAGGAATCTGTGAGCAACCATGTGGGTCCTGAGAATTGAACCCATGTCTTTTCTAAGAGCAGTAAGTGCTCTTAACCATTGAGCCATCATTTTAGACCCTTTACATGTATCAAATTTTAAACAAGTATGTGTAGATGTTTTGTCTGTATATGTCTCTGCTTGAGGTCAGAAAATGGTGTCTATTGGATCCTCTGGAGTTGGCATTATAGATGGTTGTGAACTGGCATAGATGTGTTGAGAATAGAACTCCAGTCTTCTGGCAGAACAGCTGACCCTCTTAACTGGTGAGCCATCTCTCCAGCCTGCAGAGTGACTGTTTTAATGATCTCCGGGTCCTTTAAAGCAAGAACAGGTTATTTATTTGTTTGTTTATTTTTGAGACACCTTACTATGCATGGCCTGAAAGTTCAGCTACTTTTACTAAATGTGCAAGGGCTGGGAAGGTAGTTCCTTTAGAAGAGTGTCATGCAGACATGAGGACCTGAGTTGACTGAGTTTGGTGACACACATTTAAAACACCAGCTCTTGGAAGAATGAGAAGGGGTGGATCCCTATGGCGTAATTGTCAAGACTCAGGTCTCAGTGAATGGCTCTGTCTCAAAAAACAAGGTGGATGGCTCCTGAGGAATGACCCTTGAGGCTCATCCCTGTTCTTCACAGGCCCACCCAAGCCCATGGGCATCTGCGCACATACTGGCACACATGCACACAAAAATCTGTGTGGGAGATTAAAAAGCCATCTCCATCTTTTTATATTTTTACATTTTTAACTTAAAACATAGAAAGACTGGGCTTCTGCATCACCAATCAGGTGGCCAGGACTCTCTAGTCCTAGTATCAGAACTGTGCCAGGTTCTTCTCTTTCCAAGAGCAAGACCCAGAACTCTAACACACAAAAACATCCCCCAAGGCTCTGTAGTTTGTTGGTTTTTTCATCCCGGAGTTACATGGAAGCTGGCTTCTGCTAATCCTAGATTAAATTATTCATGGTGCGTACTGCTTGCCAGTTGACATCTTTGTTTATAATCAGTGTGACTGATTTGGTCCCAAGGTACAAGTGCTTTTACAGTCATGTGTCACTCAGTTCTCTAAGGTGAGATTCAGGGTTCCCTCTGAACTGTCAAGTCGAACTCTCGGTTCTGGATATCAGACTGTGGATTTTATTTCTTGCCAGTTCTCTAGTACTTTATTTTTAATCCTTAATCCTGTGGATTTTTATAAATAGCTTTGCTTAATAAAAGACCATTTTGTCTCCATTGAAGTTGGTATTGGTTCATGTCTATATGCTTCCAACTATCTTAAATACCAAAGTTTCTTTTTAAAATATTATTTTTGATGATATAGGGTCCAGTTCAGTGTCTATTGTAATTATCCATAATGGCTTTGGAAATCATCTTTCTTTTGTTTAGTTCCTAGAAAATACGTAGTACATTAATGAAGTCATCTCAGCTTAAGTCTGGTTTTTTTTCCATTAGGTCACTATGGACAGTACCAAGTTCAGAGTACAGAGAAGACTCTTTTATCAAGAATAAGAGAAGTGATTCATGGGATACTCATTCTCCTGTAACTAAGAGTATTTAGACAGCATTGGAATGAAGAATAAACAACTTATTTAGATAAGTCTCTCTTACATTGTCTGTGCTGTGGATGGGTGTGTGGGACACAAGGGACACTGGTAAATTCAATGATCAGATCCAACTCTATAATCCCAAATATTAGATTCAATACTACAGTCAGATGCTGGGGTACCAGTAGTGTAGATAGCATCCAACTTGTCAATGATCTGCATCTGTAAGATGCTGCATTATGTTTTCTAAATATCCCGAAGATAAAGAAAGCAAGGTTCCCAGATATACATAAATAAACCAAGCACAAAAAGCTCAAGATAGGGCTCAATGAAGAAGTGTAAATTAACCAGTTGAAATTGCCAGGGAAAGAACCTTACAACTGGTGATGTGTCATTGAGGAACCTGGAATTGAAGCAGAGGAGTTAATATCCATTCCCTTGGGAAGTATATGCCATGTGAATGAATAGTTTATATTACAGCCTAGAAGTTAAAAAAAAAAGCCATGGGTTGCATCCATGGTCTTTTGTCTAGAAGAACAGAGTGCTAGCTGTTCCATTCATGATGGTGAACAGATAGGCTGTATTGTATAGGTCTGCTCAAGAGTTGCCTCTAGCCAGAAGCCATGGTAGACCACCGTTTTGAGGAAGGAGATATCCCTTCCAAAAGAATAGCATACTCACCAGGGGAATGCCAGGGCCAAAAAATGGGAATGGGTGGGTAGGGAAGTGTGTGTGGGGGGAGGGTATGGGGGACTTTTGGGTTAGCATTCTAAATGTAATTGAGGAAAATACGTAATAATAAAAAATATTAAAAAAAAAAGAATAGCATACTCACTAAGATCCAACCCATGTGTGACGATTTCGCCTGTACCCATGTACTAGTCAGACCTGTTCTGTCTGTTGAGCGGGGTTGAGGGCGTTAGGATATAAGCCTGCGTTGACCTTGATTTTAAGATGAGTCAGAGACAAGCAGCTCTCTCACATGGTGTTATTACATTTTAAGTGATTGGTGATTGGTACAATTAACATTTCTGAGAATCAGAGCATTCTTGAGTTAAAGAAAATCTTAGTGACACTTGAGTTCTGTGCTTGCATCTGTTCAGGAGAAAGATGAACTTTGATGTATAAAGCAAAGATGTATAGCTGGAGATTTGTCTGAAACATCTAAAAGAACTTGGATTCAAACAGAGCACCCCCAAATTTAAAGGTGTCTAGTATCTATTCTAGGAAAGGGGGAAACTTCGTAAGTGTTACCAATTCATTTCACTTGGACTTGGAATGTGATTTTAATATCATTCATATATTGTTTTACATAAATTAAAAGGAAGAATGATGTTTTAGCTAGTTTCATGTCAATTTGACATAGGCTGGTGCCATTTGGGATTAAGAACCTTAGTTGAGCAAGTGCTGCCACCAGATTGGCCTATGAGAAAGCCCTTGGGGCATTTTCTTGATTGATCATTGATGTTGGAGGGCCCAGATTGCTACGAGTGCTACCCACCCCTGGGCAAATGGCCCTGGAGTCTATAAGAAAGTAGGATCAGCAAGCCATAAGGAACAAACCAGTAACCCACACTCCTCCATGGCCTCCGTCTCCATCTTCCTGCCATGAGTTCCTGTCCTGACTTCTCTTGGAGGATGGACTAGAAGATTTTTCCTCCTCAAGTTGCTTATGGTCAAAACAAAGTTCAGAAACTCGAAGGCAGGTGACTTACTAAGCTGTGTTTGGTTTAAGCTAATATTAAAATTTATTCTCAAATTCTGAATATATTTCTCAGGTATGACCATTATGAATGGGATTGTACTGAATGAAGATCAGATTTAACCATTAATATGCCTTGCAGGTAAGTATTTCGTAGAAGCAACACCACTTAAATCACCCCACATAGTCTTGATATCAGCACTCTAAAGAAGACACTATCAACCCTATTTGAATTTGTAGATGGTTAACAGACTAAGGTCCCAGGAAGCAGAAGAGATAGGTAATGCCAAATATACACCCTTGACAACTTACGAAGATGGAATGATAATGGTTTGACCCAGGTAGGGAAGTTTTGAACAAATTATAAACTTCACAATGCCTGTGAAGAGCTCACCTCAATGTTTAGCATATAGTTAAATAGTTACTAGGTGATTTAAAAATAAAGGTTTTGGAAGATGGCATCATTTGTCTAGAGCTATATTGACTGACTAGGTTGACTAAAGGCATCATGCTTTTAAGCGTTATCATTTGTGGCTGACAGTTTAATCTTGCTTTAGAAAGCTTAACTTGTATATTTTCACAGGCCAATAAAAGTACATTTTGACTGCCATATTAACCATCTACAAAGCTAAAGCAAACAGCATGGGTTTCAGTGTTTGGAGAACAAACGCCCTGGAGACTGGACAGGGAAGCACATACCTTTGATCCCAGCACTCAGCAGGAAGATTAGTCAGAGTCGGTGAGTCTGAGATTGGACTGCTCTACTTAGGGAGCTCCAGTCCACCCAGAGTAAGACTCTACCTCACACACCACCACCAGCAGCAACAAACCCATAAACAAGGAACATGTGTACTATATCAGCATTTGAAGATACTTCTTTTGTGAAGGCCAAAACATGGGGATCCCCTAAGTGTCTGTTGACTGATAAAAGGACATACAAAGCAGGTTGCATGGAATATTCACCGACTTTGAGAAGCAGAACATCTTTAGAATGTGCTACCAGAGTGAACCTTGAAAATATCATGCTAAGTGTAGTATGCCAGTCACAAAGGACAGGTACCATATGACCATTTACCGGGGATACATAGTCAAATTCTCAGGGACAGGAAGTGGAGGGACCGACTGGAAGGGAGAACCATAGTGACTGAGTACTGTGTTCTTTCATACTCAGGCAATGATGAATTATGGAAGTTATGGTGCCAGCAGTGCCAGTTACCAAGTGATGTGCATGCATGCGATTCCACAGAGTTGTACAGTTGTGACAGCTTAATGCTCAGTGGGCAAAGCACTTGCTATACAAGACTGGGGACCCAAGCATAGGAGTAGGGAGTAAACTGAATTCATAAAGCTGTTTGTTCTCTGTCCTCCATAGGCATGCCTTGACAGGCTAATGCCTACATCTATACACTACACTATACTACACTACACACACACACACACACACACACACACACACACACACTAAAATAAATGTAATAAAAGCTAAGATAATAAATTTTATATTACGTACATTGTGCCATAATCCAAAATGCATATAGAAAATTAAGATTCTGTATACTCATCCACAATACAGAAGACTTGATAAAAAATAAAGTACTCAAAAAAAAACAAGTAAAAAAATAATTTTTTTCATAAAAACTTGTGAATGTTCCTTGATAAAACATTTTGTTCAAGTACTGAAACAAATTAATTGGAGCCTTCAGTACTCAATAGTAAACTGCTGGAACTTAATAACTTTCTCATGGATTGTTTTTCTGAGGTTTTTGTTCTCTCAATTCTTTTGGGGAATGTGCCCTTTACAGCAGGTGGGTGTGCATTATGACTGAAATATTCAGAACTGGAGTCAGTCTTTGGGTAGAAGGCTGAGGTGCTATTGTCTTGGTTGACATAGTACATTTCTAGAAAACTGGACAGGAACTAGTAGTCATGCTTTGACCAGCCACACCTACACACCCAAGCACTTCTGACAGATTATTGCACTTAATTCTTACTTTAAAAAAATTTAGTGTGTGTGTGTGTGTGTGTGTGTGTGTGTGTGTATGCCACACGTGTGCAGGCCTGAGGAGGTCAGAGGAGGTCACTGGATTTCCTGGAGCTTACAGGAAATTGGGAACTGACCTATGAGGGTACAGGAATCTCAATACAAGTCTTCTGAAAGAGATACCAAGTACTCTTAACCACTGAGACATCCTTCCAGTTCCTGTATTTAATTCTTATGGGGCAGATTGTGTTTTTCTTCCTTTTAGGTTTTAATTTTTTCCTTTTTCCCCTTTTTCCCTTTTTTCTCTTTTTTCTTTTCCTATCTCCTCCTCCTCCTTCTCCTCCTCCTCCTCTTCTTCTTCCTCCTCCTCCTCCTCTTCTTCCTCTTCCTCTTCCTCCTCGTCCTCTTCCTCCTCGTCCTCCTCGTCCTCCTCGTCCTCCTCGTCCTCCTCGTCCTCCCCCTCGTCCTCCTCCTCCTCCTCCTCCTCCTCCTCCTCCTCCTCCTCCTCCTCCTCCTCCTCCTTCTTCTTCTTCTTCTTCTTCTTCTTCTTCTTCTTCTTCTTCTTCTTCTTCTTCTTCTTTCTTCTGATTTTTTGAAACAAGTACTCTCTGTGTAGCCCTGCTTGTCCTGGAACTCACAGATCTGCTTGCCTCTGCCTCTGGAGTGCTGGAATTAAAGGTGAGTGCCACCATCTGGCTGATTCTCGTTTAAACTATATGCACTGTGGGCACAGGCACAGTTTTCCACAGAGGCCATTGGTGGCAGATGCCCCTCAAGCTGGAGTTACAGGTGACTGTGAGCTGCCTGATGTAGGTGCTGGGTCTAGAAGCCAGGTTTTCTGGAAGAGCAGCATATACTCTTAACTTCCGAGCCACCTCTCTAGTCCCTGTTTTTTTTTTTTTGGGTTTTTTTTTTTTTTTTTGGTTTTGTTTTTTTTAAAGCAAGACAGCATTTTCAACAAATGGTGCTTGTTCAACTGACAGTCAACATATAGAAGGATGCAAATTGATCCATTCTTATCTCCTTGTACAATGCTTAAGTCTAAGTGAATCAAGGACCTCCACACAAAACCAGATACACTGAATCTAACAGAAGAGAAAGTGGAGAAAAGTCTTGAACACATGGATACAGGGGAATGGCTTGTGCTCTAAGATCAAGAATCAACAAATGGGACCTCATAAAATTGCAAAGCTTCTGTAAGGCAAAGGACACTGTCAATAGGACAAAATGGCAACCAACAGATTTTTACCAATCTCACATCTGATAGAGGGCTAATATCCAATACATACAAAGAACTCAAGAAGTTAGACTCCAGAGAACCAAATAACCCTATTAAAAAATGGGATATAGAGCTAAACAGAGAACTCTCAACTGAGGAAACTCTAAGAGCTCAGAAACCCCTAAAGAAATGTTCAACATCATTAGTCATCAGGGAAATGCAAATCAAAGCAACCCTAAGATTCCACCTCACACCAGTCAGAATGGCTAAGATGAAAAACTCAGGTGACAGCAGATGCTGGCTTGGATGTGGAGAAAGAGGAACACTCCTTTATTGCTGGTGGGATTGTAAGCTTGTACAACCACTCTGGAAATCAGTCTGGGGGTTCCTCAGAAATTGGACATAGTACTACCTGAGGACCCAGCTATACCACTCCTGGGCATATACCCAGAAGATGCTCCAACATGTAATAAGGACACATGCTCCACTATGTTCATAGCAGCCTTATTTATAATAGTCAGAAGCTGGAAGCAACCCAGATGTCCCTCAACAAAGGAATGGATACAGAATATGTGGTACATTTATACAATGGAGTACTACTCAGCCATTAAAAACAATGACTTCATGAAATTCACAGGCAAATGGATGGAACTTGAGAATATTATCCTGAGTGAGGTGGCTCAGTCACAAAGGAACAAACACAGAATGTACTCACTGATAAGTGGATATTAGCCCCAAAGCTTGGAATATCCAAGATTCAATTCACAGACCATATAAAGCCTAAGAAGAAGGAAAACCAGAATGTGGATGCTTCAGTGCGTTTTAGAAGGGTGAACAAAATACTCACAGGAGGAAATATGGAGACAAAGTGTGGAGCAGAGACTGAAAGAAAGGCCATCCAGAGACTGCCCCACCTGGGGATCCATCCCATATACAGTCACCAAACCTGGATGTTATTGTGACTGCAGGAAAGTGCTTGCTGATGGAAGCCTGATGTGGTTGTTACCGGAGAGGCTCTGCCAGAGCCTGACAACTACAGGAGGAAGCTCCCAGCCAACCATTGAACTGAGCTCGGGAGTCCCGGATGGAGGAGATGGAGAAAGGACTGAAGGAGCTGAGGGGATTTGCAGACCCATGGAGGGAGCAATGGTGTCAAGAAGCCAGACCCCCCCCCCCCCCCCCTGAGCTCCCGGGGACTGGACCGCCAACCAAAGAATACACATGGAGCGACCCATGACGCTGGCCACATATGTGGCAGAGAATGGCCTTGTTGGTCATCTGTAGGAGGAGAGGCCCTCGGGCCTGAGGGTGTTCAATGCCCAGTGTAGGGTAATGCCAGGGCAGGAGGATGGGAGTGGGGGAGTGGAGGAGCACCCTCATAGAGGCAGGGGCAGGGGGGATGGGGTAGGGGATTTCTAAAGGGGAGATGTGGAAAGGGGAAAACATTTGAAAAGTAAATAAAGAAAATATTCAAGGAAAAAGCAAAACAAAACAATTTCAGATGTCTGGCTCTTAGCTAGCCTGGAACTTACTCTGGAGCCCAAGCTTCCCTTAAATTCATGACAATCACCGGCTTCTGTCTCCACAGTTCTGGTTTGATGGACATAGATCATGACCCCAGGCTCTCTCCTCATTCCAGTAATGGGCGGGGCCGGGTGGGAGTGTGAGCTCTGCTGCTTCATTAACTGGAAAGGTATCTTTGAGAGGAACTCCAGGGAATCTTCACCTGGGAAATGTGATATTTTGTGAAGAGTTCTTTCCTGTGGGGACTAGCCTGGGCATCACATAACATTTAGCAGCATCTCTGCCTCTAACTTTAGACGGTCAAGATTGAGTTTTAAAGGCTGAGTCTTGGAGCAGACAGCGGAGCAGCCTAGGCTCTATCACGCCGCCGTTGTCGCTGCGCTCTAGGGAGTGAGTGGGAGACGACCTATTTGTAAGTGATCTGCCAACAGCGACTTTCCCCCTTTATGATTTTCTTGAGATTGGAAACAAGATTTGAGGCGATCCAAATTCTGTTGTTCTGTCTGATTTCAGTTTAAGAGAATGTGTTTTTGTCATGAACGTGAACCCCGAGGCAGCACGGTGCGCATAGAGCTACAACAGCCTTTGAATTGCCAAATCCTCATGTTTATAAATGGTGCTGCAGATTCTCAGAAAGGTCCAGGTCTCACCTTCCGTCTCATTTCTTCCTCTTACTGTCACAAGAGGACAGGTTACGTTTTCTTGGAGATTAATGATAAAAAAGGCCACAGCTCCTTAAAATAAATAAAATAACGTACTGTGTGTGGCTGTTAGAGGACAAATTTCAGGAGTCAGTTCTCACCTGCCAAACTTGTTGAGACCAGGTCTCTTGTTTCTGCCGCTGTGCAGTGTAGTCCAGGTTAGTCAGCGAGTTCTGGCTGATCCTCTTATCTCTGCCTGGCATCTTTCTCACAGGAGAGCTGGCTGGGATTACAGATGCTTGGATGTACCCCACTGCATCAGTTTGGGCAGCAAGTGCGGTGGTCAGCGGGTGGGGGTGGTGTTACACACTGCACCATCTTCCCAGCTATTTCTTTTTAAGAACGATGCCATGTTATATCATAGCGTTCAGTCAGAATTGACAATGGGATTATTATGTGATTTAGATAGGTTGGTCTGGAAGTTTCTTAGCACTGTTGTAACAAATTATCACACAGGTCGTGAGGTAAAGCTACACAAACCTACATCATGATTCTGGAAGTCCAAACTCACTGAGATTAAATCCAGCTGTGTGTAGGGACGCCTTCTACTGGGCAACACTGGGAGAGATTTTCTCCATTCTGGAGGGTGCACATACCCATCCCCGAGCCTCCGTTTTCCTCTCCAGTTCTCCTGGAGAGAAAGGGCACGATCATGCTGGATGTACCAGGCCATCTCATGTTTGACCTATATCAGAAATCACACATCCACATCTGCGAAAACCCTTTTCCCTCTGAGGTGACAAAGTCACAAATTCCAGGGATTAAAAATGTGGATATCTTTGGGAACTGTTATTCTGACACCTCAGAACATGGGCATGCGTGGTCTCCTTTAATATCACACTTGGATTGATGTTTTTAATATGTTGAATGCTTAGGCATAACGGACATTTGATTTTCACAGTAGGAAAGTGATGAGAATTAATCAAAATTTAATAATATTGTTGGAAATAATGTCAAAAGTTTTTAATAAAGATGTAGTTTTTAAACCACATTTTTGGGGGGTTAATTATTCGGTTTGCTGAGATTGGGTCTCACTATGTAATTCAGAATTAGCTTGGAACTCATCATCCTCCTGCCTCCACTTCTGAAGTCCTGGAACTATAGGCATGGATCCCATGCCTGGCTTAACCTTATTCTCTTTTCTTTTCTTTTCTTTTCTTTTCTTTTCTTTTCTTTTCTTTTCTTTTCTTTTCCTTTCTTTTCTTTTCTTTTCTTTTCTTTCCTTTCCTTTCCTTTCCCTTTCTTTCTTCCTTCCTTCCTTCCTTCCTTTCTTTCTTTCTTTCTTTCTTTCTTTCTTTCTTTCTTTCTTTCTTTCTTTCTTTTGAGACAGGGTTTCTCTGTTTAGCCCTGGATGTCCTGGAACTCACTTTGTAGACCAGGCTGGTCTCAAACTCAGAAATCTGCCTGCCTCTGCCTCCCGAGATTCTTAATAGTCAAACTTGTAAGTTAAATCTTCTTCCAACAGACCAAAAAGGATCCCACACTAAGTTTGGTGTTTCTCACAGAGTAAAACTCCTTGAATATTCATTTAGTTGAAAAACTGCATAACCACACCAGGTTTTACTATTATTCAAACATATTGGGGAGGGAATGGGGGGCATGGGGCTGATGGTTCTAAGGCAGTTGTTATTTATTCAGGCAGAGGGAAGCTGCCTGGTCCTGCACAGGGAAGGACCCCAGTTGGCTGTATTGGCACCACAGGCATCAGTTGGCTTATTGGCACCACAGGCCTTTCATAGCCCCTGCTTCTCAGGATGATTTTGCTGACACCAGTCTTTCTGAGACCCCTTTGCTCACTTTCATGTTGGAGTCACAGGATCAGACTTAAGAGAAAGGACTTTGGCAGCTAGCTGGTTGAAATGCTCTGATTCTATCTGTGGCACCTGCAGAGAATGTGGCCCTGACCCCAAATTTCCTCACTTCGAGGAGCAGTGGCTGTAGCCCCACCTTCACCAAAGGGTAGGTTGCTAGCTAGGGAAAATTCAGCAAGTGATCACACCGGAGGTCCACTTAGGAGACAGAAGCTAAGATGTAACCTTTTTTTTTTTTTTTTTTTTTTTTTTTTTTTAAAGATTTATGTATTATATGTAAGTACACTGTAGCTGTCTTCAGACACCGCAGCAGAGGGCATCAGATCTCATTACAGATGGTTGTGAGCCACCATGTGGTTGCTGAGATTTGAACTCACCATCTTTGGAAGAGCAGTCGGTGCTCTTAACCACTGAGCCATCTCTCCAGCCCCCCCCCCCCCCCCCCGCCTTTTGTTTTTGTTTTTGTTTTTCGAGAAAGGGTTTCTCTGTATAGCTCTGGCTGTCTTGGAACTCACTCTGTAGACCAGGTTGGCCTCGAACTCAGAAATCTGCCTGCCTCTGCCTCCCAAATCCTGGGATTAAAGGCATGTGCCACCACTGCCCACTAAGATGTATCTTATTGAATTGTTAATTATGAACCCACTGGGTTGAAAAACAGGCCCGTGGCACCTCCCTGTTTCCATAAATATTTTGAAGAGAATTTGGGGGAAGAATCTACTCAGACAAGAGAGTATTTGTGTCTCATCAACTTTTGAGAAGATGTGGCTATAAACACATCAGGAAAACAAATGGATATGTCACATGTACAAAATGCTGGCAAGCACAGCAGAAGCAGAGACTTCCTGATGCTCATCACTCCCAAGTCTGGGAGGTAAGTCTGGGATGAGTACCACAGCCTGCTGGTGGTGTCTGAGTGTCTTTGTACAGCACTTGTCTGTGACAGGAGAGACAGAAGATATTTGCAGACAAACTGTGTTGTTCTGGGTCGTCACAACTTTTTTGGTAATCTGTGAACCTCATTGTGTCATCTGGAAGGCTCATCACATGTCAGCACTGTCCCCCATTTCACAGGATGGGGAAATGGAGGTGTCCCTGAGTTGGGGATGGGGTGAAGCAGCTGGAGTGTCTCATGAAATGTGAGCTCAAGCTTGTAGCCTATTGATAACTAATTGACTCCATTTCTGCTCACCTTGTCGGCTTCTCACCATACACAAAGTGTGTGAGTTGTGGAGAGAGTATGTATACATACAAGCACAATCTAAGATACACAAAATGGCTACAAGCCTTGGGGCACAGACAGACACTATGGAGGCTTAAGGAGTTCACTGCATGGAGAGTGGAGCACTGTTCCAGGAAACTGTGGTCTGATTGGCAGGGGTGGGGGTGGGGAGCCCACCAGGCCTCAACCGTACACAAAATCCTTCAGCCAACTAAGGAATACTGAGAGTGGGAGAAATCATCTTCCCCAGGGAAAAGCACGCCAAGTGCTTATCCAATACCCCATAGTCAGCTCTGAAAGTGTCTGCACAAGTAACAGTATGTAGACTGCACAGGTTGCATGGAGGAATGTGTATGTGTATAGAGATGCACACATATGCATGTAACAATATTAATGAAAGAGGCCATGGACTTGAATGAGAGCAAGATATACTTATAATCTCAAAAATAATATCAAAAACAAACAAAAAAACCAAGCAGCTGCCAGATTCTGTAAGAGATGGGAGCTCCAAACCTAAGGATGGCAGCTACAGAACAGGTGTGGGAGAAAAATGAAACGTTTAGTTTGCTTGTTTTCCAGGCAGGATCTAACTGAGTAGCTTTGGTTGGTTTGGATCTCACTTTGTAGACTCAGCTGGCCTCAGACTCATAAAGATCTGCCTCCTCCTGAGTGCTGGAATTAAAGGCGTGGCTCTACCACACCTGGAGAAAAGTTTCATTTTGGTTTCCTTTCTTTAGGGTTGGTCAGTGGTGTGAGGTTAGGGACTCACAAGTTGTTACTGAGTTACAGAGATGGCTGACCAACCCACAGCCTATGCTTGGATGAGCTCTGAGAAAGACCTTTATACCCTGAGTAAAGAGTTGCCTGACCTACCACAATCCTGAACATCCAAGCATGACAAGAAGAGTGACAGAATGTGGCTGGAAACTACTGCAACTGTCTTCGGGGATTTACGTTCAGGGGAAGCCTAGAAGATGGGGAATGAGGGATGGAGAGGGGACATGAAGCATTGCAGCTTCTGCAGCATTTTGGTGATACATCAATCCGACCAACTAAGAACTACCATAGGATCAGTAATTCCACTTAGCCACAAGCTCAAGAGAACTGAGCTGCTTGGCAAATCAGTTGGTAGACTGTTTGCCTACCATGGTCCATGCTGTGTTTGATCCGTAGTACTATGTAAGCCAGGCTGGGTGTTAAGGAAGGAAAATCAGACATTTAAAGCCACCCTCAGCAACATTTCAAGATGGATACGTGAGATCTTATCGAAAACCAAAGCCAAACTTTAAAACAAAAATGAACAGCAGCAGTAGTGTCTTAGTTAGGGTTTTGTTGCTGCGAATAGACACCAGGACCAAGGCAATTTTATAAGGAGAACATTTATAAGCAGCCCATGTAATTGGAGCTGGCTTACAGTTTCAGAGGTTTAGTCCATTATTGTCATGGCAGGAAGCAGGACATCATGAAGGCAAACATGGTGCTGGAAAAGGAGCGGAGAGTTCTATGAATTGATCCAAAGGCAGCCAGGAGGGGACTGCTTTCTGCTCCGGATGAAGCTTGAGCACTAGGAGCCCTCAAAACCTGCCTACACAGTGACATACTTCCTCCAACAAGGCCACACCTATTCCAACAAGGCCACACTTTCTAATAGTGCCACTTCCCATGGGACCAAGCATATTCAAACTACCACCAGCAGCAACTATAAACCCCCAAGTCTCCCCCAAAACTTTTATTCACATCAGCATTATTTGTAATACCTCAAAGCTCGATCCACCAACTGGTGAGATGGTAAACGTGTACAGAGCCAACTTGTCCATGTTCACTTTGGAATGTAAACAAAATTTGGACAAATGCTACAGTGTAGATGACCTTTGTAAAAATGAGAGAAAGAAACCAGACAGAAATCCCAGGCAGTACAGTTTCACTGATAAGCCTTGCTGATGATGGACAAAAGGCCATCACGGGCCATCATCAAACAGAGAAGCAGCTTTCAGTGGACACCTATGGACAGGGTTGCATACTTTATAACTCTACAATGTTGAATTTAGTGTTATAGACATTTTTTTCCACCATTAATTGAAAAAAAGATGATCCAAAATCCTTCCCAGTCTTTTTTGAAATTTGAACAAGAGGGATATGGGTATGTTTGTTTAAGTATCAGTTGGAATGTGAGTCCTTCAGCTTCTAGAGAGAGAAATGTTTAATAAGAAAATTAGAACACTTCAGTATGTAGGAGTAGTAAGATTTTCCTGAATAGGGGTCAGTTCACAACACAGGAGACAGCCCCAAGAGCTGACAAGACATCCACATAGAAGCAAAAGTATCCACACAAGGAAAACAGAACAAATAGAACAGGCAGCAAATAGAACAGGCAGCCCACAGAATGGGAGG
Source organism: Mus musculus (assembly GCF_000001635.26). Taxonomy (NCBI): domain Eukaryota; kingdom Metazoa; phylum Chordata; class Mammalia; order Rodentia; family Muridae; genus Mus; species Mus musculus. The sequence goes on along the minus strand of NC_000080.6, from coordinate 11,476,334 downwards.
AATTCTTTGTCAGCTGTACCCCAGACAGGTAACACTCAGAATATATAAGGGACTCTAGGCCTGGTGAGATGGTTCAGTTTGTAATCCTGACTACCAAACCTGATTTTCTAAGTTTAATCTTTGGGACCCACATTGCAGAAAGACAGAATCAAGTACTTCAGGTTGTCTTCTGACTTCCACAACCACGCAGAGTGATGTGTGCCTTCACACACAGTACACAGGCACAAAAGAAGTAAATGAATTAATGAATGAATAAGCGCAATAATATTTTTTTTAAAAAAGAATGGTAAAGACAGAAAAATTAAACATAAATAAAACAAAAAAAAAAAAACTAATAAAAGCAACGCTGCTAATCAGACAAAGGGTGACTGGAATCAACAGTTCTTAAATGAAAAAAGCACAAATGTCCAATAAATATTTTTTAAAAATAGCTCAACCTTTTTAGCCATCAAGAAAATGGAAATTCAAAGCACTTTGAAATTCCATTTCACCCAGATCAGAATGGCTCCCTCAGAAAAACCAAATGACAAGAAACGCTGGCAAGGATGAGGGTAAGCACTTACATCCCTTGCTGGAGAGAGTGGAAACTGATGCACGCATCATGAAAAGGAGTTTGAGAGTTTCTCAACAAATTAAGAACAGTGTGCCATCCTGGGCCTGTATCCTACCAGAGAGACACCTGAATACCCATATGTATGGTTGCTCTATTCATTATATTCATTATAGCAAAGAAATGGAATCCACTTAAATGTCTATCAACAGATACACGGCTAATACAAGTGTGGTACATATCACATCAGGATTCTATTCAATCACAAAGAAGCAGGAAGTTATGAAATCGACTGGAAAGTAAATGGATCAGGAAATTCTCCTATTAAGTTAGGTGAGTCAGCTCAGCGAGACACATGTTCTCTCCCACACGCAGATCCCAGCCTTTAATATTTATATATGTGTGGGTGACTGTGGATATGGTGGTGACAGAACATTTGTCACACAAGTCACATGACACCAGAGAGGTGTCTACTGGAGGTAGGTAGAAGGGTACAGGGTGGCAGACAGACAGAGGATAAAGGGGAAAGTAGATGAGAACAAATTATCAAACCCATTTCTTGTACATTACTTAAAAGATGAATGAGGAAGAGGAAGGCTGGAAGGCTGGGGGTGGTGGTCCATATCTGTGACCTCAGGGTCTGGGAGGCTGACATGGGACGATCTTGATATTGAGGCCAGCCTGAGGAACTGAGTGAGACCCTGTGTGCAGATGAAAACAAAGACACAGCAGCACTAAGAAGGGGATGGAAAGGTGGCTTGCACGTCCAGGTTCCATTTCACAGCATCCAGCAGACCACTCACAACGCCAATCCCAAGGAAATCAATGCCCTCTTCTGCTCTCACTGGCTACTAGGCATTCACATGATGCATAGACACTTGTGTGTGCAAAACACCCTTGAACAGAAATCAATTTAAAAAGTAGAAAAGTAGAAATTCAACATTTCAAGACTAATCCCCTTACAGCCTCATTGATTGTTTAAAAAAAAATCTAAACTTTCATTTATTTATATATGGTGTGTGTGTGTGGACTATGAAATGTTCATGTAGAGGTGAGAGCACAATGTGTGGGAGTTGACTCTTTCCTTCCACTATATGGGTCCTATAGGTTGATCTCAGGTAATCAGCCGGGCAGCAAGCACCAGGCTTTCATCTGCTAAGCCATCTAACTCTCTCTCTCTCTCTCTCTCTCTCCCTCTCTCTCTCTCTCTCTCTCTCTTTCTCCTTCTCTCCCTCTCTTATTTATTTAGTGCCAAATATAAATACATATTTCAAACTAAGATGAGTACGATCTTTGTAATGTATTTCTATTCTTAGTCTATCGAACTATGTAGCTAACCCTCACCTGAGTGTTATATATGTGTGTGTGTGTGTACATATACATACATATACACATATCTATTTATTTAACTTTCAATTTAAATGAGAATAATTTCTGGATTAGGAAAGTTGGCTGATTAAAAATGACCTTTTCTGTTTGTTTGTTGTGATAATAATGAACAGTAGTATTTACGAACACTGTAAGGTGACTTCTATTATATGAATCAACTTGCCTAACAAGCAGAGAAGACAAGGGGCCAGGGGGCTATGGTGTAATGACACTTGTTCTGGAAGAAATACAGCAGTTGTTTTCTTTTCTGTGCTTGCTTGGGTGGGTGGTTGTTTCCAATTCCTAAAGTAGTATTTTAAAACCTGTGAAACTTAGAAATAGCAATGTCCAGAAGCCTGCCCAGTTGTCATAGAACTCTTCGGGTGGGATTGGCCAGCACTCCAGTTCCAATTTGCTTAACTCCAGATCTGGATCTTCAGCCTTGAGTTAATCTTGCCATAAGTAGGATGGCTTTGTTTTCCAAAAATTCAATCTCAAAGCAATTTCCTCTGGATTCTAACTGAGGACTGAGTCCCAAATCTGTCCTTCAAAATACCAAGCTTGTAAGAAGGGCATTGTCTGTGCTTCCTCTCATAAACATGTTCCAGATACAGGAAATTATCCACCCACTACCAAAATGCCCAGGCATGGGGCATCTGTTGTGTTCAGGGGACAGACCGGAAGAATTGCTCAGTGCCTCTGAGTTGGAAGCAGTTGTGAATTAAGATGCCCTGAAGCCTACACAGAGGGGCTTAGTGATGTTCGTTTTTTCCACTTACTCTCTGTTTATTGAGTTCTTGGGAACTATCAACGTTGATTCCCAATTGTCAGTAATACTCTCTTTAAGACACTTTTACTTGTAAAACACAGAAACCAACTTAAGCCAGAAGGAACATTTTCTTGTAGAAATACTGTGTGGCCTTGCAGAAAGAGGCATGTCTGAAACATTAGGCAAAAAATGGCACCTGGGACAAGACTTTGAATTTAAAGCAAATGCCCAAAAGTCAGATGGCTTGGATTTGAAGTTTTACTTTGTTCTTTACTAACTCTCAGCTCTTGAATAACTAACCTCACAGTAAGTATCCTTGTCTGTAGAGTGAGCATAACAGTGGCGTCTTCACAAAGAGTTCTGAGCACTGAGTTTTAAGCAGATAATGCACCTGCTAGTTAGTAAGTGCTCAGACACAGCAGCTGGATTCTCCTAATCATCATAACAAACAACTGAATATTGATTTTTCAACTTTGCAGTCTTCATGTGTTAGTATGACCACCCATTCCTACAGATAATTTGTCCTAGTCTACCCTCCTCTAGGGATGCATTCATTTGAGAGTCTCTAGGCTCTAAGCCAGATATGGAGAGAAGATACCCATTGGCTTAGTGGAATAGACCACAGTCCCTGGTGCAGCAAATGGAAGCCAATAGTGGGTCTGTGAAGTAGTCATGGTGGCCAGGAAGGCAGCATAGCAGCTGTGTGGATGAAGAGCATGGGAAAGGAGAAGACACTGGCTAGACAAACTGAGACCCGTGCTTCTGAATATCCTACTGCCTTGATGACACAAAACAAAACAAAACAAAACAAAACAAAACAACCCAATAGAAACAATGTCTTTATTTTGAATACCCCAAGAAGCTATCTATAACTTTCCATTTTTCTTCAAATATACCAATCATTGAAGACTCTGTGTGGTTGGTCAAATGAAACGTTTTATGATGGCGACTTCTAAAATTGCCATGGAGATGATGAAGGAAATTATTTCCTTTCCCACTCCTTTTTCCATGGTGAAATGTTTTAACAAAATTTGCCATGCTGCCAACAATAATACATTTTTCTACATTAGTGTCAAAATCATTTTTTGTATAGATTCAACTTTAGTAAACACCATGCTTGTTGAGTAAGATGTCCTACTCCATCTAAGCTGGGAATCCCCAAGCCATGTGGAAGGAAGTTTTCAAAGGACATATGCTTTCTAATCTCACATCAAATTTATTTGTTTATAAAGGAATAGAAAGACCAGCTCACAGTAGCTTACATAATAAGAGGAACCTATATGCTTATAGAGCAGAGATTTTCAATGACAGGTTAGGCTTCAGGTATAGACTGATATAGAGTTGTCACCATGTCCTCAGAAGCCAGCTTAGCATCCCTCTTCTTTCTTCCTATGGAGTTAGTTTCATTTAAAGATTGCCATCCTTGCTCGATTTGGTAATTCACACCTATGATCCCAGCCCTTGAGAAACTGAGGCAGGGGGACTGCTGATGGTGTGAGCCAGTCTTGTCTTCCATAATGCTACAGATGAGCATGGAGTACAGAATGAGACCCTGGGTCAAATACATACATGCACACTCATGCATGTATATACACACACGCACAGGGCTGGCATCTTTCATAATCACAAATGCTGGCATCAGGAATGGGGGCAGAATATTTATATTGTCAGAGAGAGAGGAGAGTTTTCCTTTTGGTGGACTCCACAGAAACATGAGGATACTTTCTTTTTATGATTCCTTCAATAAGCCAGTCACTACAAGAAAGATACCATAGTTCACAGTCAGTTGAAGACTACTCAAGGATTCAAGGATTCTCTGAGAATTCAGTCCTAGTCAAAGATAATGATTGAGAACTTTGAGATCCTGCCAAAACAAGATGGGCTAGGTGTTCAGAGATGAAGATTGACAGGTGTTCTCACAAAAATGCTTATTTTTATTTATTTAGTATTTAGATTTATTTATATTATTTTATGTGTATGAATGTTTTGCCTGTATGTATTACATGTACAGTGTGTGATCCTGGTACCCTAAATGTTCAGAAAAGGACATCAGGTCCCCTTGAGTTGGGATTAGGGATGGTTGTAGTTATATGTGTGCTGGGAACTGAGTCCTCTGCAGAGCAAGAGCCCTTAGCCATTGAGCAAAGCTTCTAGGCTCATTTTATGTATTAATTTTTATTTTTGAAACAAGGCTTCACTATGTAGCCATGGCTGGCCTGGAACTGTCTGTGTAGCCTAGACTGGCCTCTAATGCAGTGAGATCTGTCTGTCTTTGGGTCCCATTTGTTGGGATCCTTTTCATTTTAATTTAATGGAATCACTACATTTCCCCTTTCTCCCTTTTTATTTTGGTGCAGGGGACTTTATTTGGGAGCACAAGGAAGTGTCTTTGTGCCTGCTAGGCAAGCTGCTCTTCTATTGAGCCTTGGCCTCCTCTCAGCCTTGAGTTTCCACTCTGTAGCCCAGGCTGGCCTTGAACTTGGACCCATCTGCAACAGTTGGAATCCCAGGCCTGTGCCACCAGGCTAGTTTGCCTTCCTTTATTGTAAGTAAGCCATGGTTCCTTTCTGTTCTTGGCTAAATTACATTGCAGTGGATTCTTTCTGCCCATTTTTGGTGAGCATGGCTAGATATCCTTAACTTCAGTTCTAAACCGCCTTTAAATTGGGAAGGTGAGCTCTACTCTGCTATGGAAGACACACTTCTAAGAAACTAAATGAGTTTGGGTCCAGCAGTGAAGTGCCTCTGTGTCCAATGAAATACTATGCAGATCTCCATCCTCACTTGAAGGGATGATTCATGATGAGACATCTTGATTTCAGTTTTACGATACTTCTGGCATGACTCTAAATCCTCTTCCCATGATAGAGCTGACCATGATTTTTGCATTGGGAAAACATAGTGTTCTATAATCTCACTGTTTGTCAACATTAGATGAATGGTAATCTGAATTACTTGATATTGCATATAGAAGAATGTCTGAGAAAAATAATTTAAAAAGAACGCAGAGCAGGCAAATGGTGGGGAAGCAGAATATCTGCTTGGATACCGTTTGGACCTGGCAATTTAAATGGTGTGCTTTGTAGACTTCATTGGGTGCCTTGAAACTAAGAAAGGCAATGTGAACATCACAAGAGTGAGCTTGATTAGCGGAGGGAAATGTCACTGTGCAGAGATGATTGCTCCCTTCCTGCTACTTTTGCTAGTGACCTAAATACTTCCTGTTCCCCACTTCTTCCTTTATTGCCCCCTCCCCACTTCCTTAAAAAGGCATTTGAGGTCTTCCCAGTGTCAAATATTTGAAGAACTCTCCCATGGCCCCCGCTGGGCTTATGCATTGATATAATTAAGCAATTGCTTGCCATTAATTTAGCACATCAACAAGGAGCCTCATTGCACCCCTTTCCAATGGTCTTAAAAGCTTTATCTCACTTTTCTTATATGAAAGACACAAAGAAAAACAAAAAAGAGTTAAAGAATGAAAACAAGCCAATCTTTTTATCATGCTAATTTTTATATGTACAATTTAATATACATCCCTTATTTAGGCCCAAATATCTCATTTTAATTTTACAGCTCTTTATCTGCTGATTACATTGGGACCTAAAAATGCATGTAACTTTTAAAAATTAATTAATTAATTTTTTACACTCCATATTTTATTCCCATTGCCCATCCAGCCTCTGACTGTTCCACATTCCATACCTCCTCCCCATCCCCTGCCTCCACGTGGATGCCCCCATTCCCCACCCCATCTAAACTCCCTGGGGCCTCCAGGCTCTTGAGGGTTAGGTGCATCATCTCTGAATGAACCCCGCAGCCCTCTGCTCTATGTGTGTTGGGGCCTCATATCAGCCAGTGTATGCTGCCTATTTGGTTGTTCAGTGTTTGAGAGATCTCGGGGGTCCAGAATAATTAAGACTGCTGGTCCTCCTACAGGATCACCCTTCTCCTCAGCTTCTTTCAGTTTTCCCTAATTCAACAACAGGGGTTTGTGGAGAGCCGTGCCGCGAGCAATCACCATTATAAGATGGCGCTGGCTTCCGCTGTGCCTAACTAGTAAACAAGCCTCGTGCACAAGTGCGAGAGTGAACTCACGCCTAGTCACTGCCCATCTCGGGGCATAGTAAAGAGGTGATGGGTGAGCAACAAATCAGGAGCTGACATGCCACATCAGGTGCTGAAATGCCACTCTGAGGGCTATATAAGCAGCACCATTTTCCGGGGTCTGGGTCTTCCCTCCTTAAGAAGCAATAAAGCTTGCCGCAGAAGAATCCGGTTGTCCGAGTGTGTTCTTGCTGGCGAGAACAATAGCTTGGGACAAATGGCGCCGAGAAACCTGGGAACTGCATACCATCACTGGCACAAGGGGGATCCCCCATTCACGGGGCGGGTTCAGAACTGCGGGACACGTAAGGCTCTGTAAGGAATGTTCGGTCTTGAAATTTCTCCAGTGTTAGAGGCCTTTTTGTATGTTTTCACGGGGCTCGTTCTTTTTCTTTTGATCACGTACTGCTTCTACTGCTGGAACTGCTGACTGGTTCTCAGTCGCGATCAGGCGCGGTTAGATAACAGGGCAGTGAGCAGTATGGGAACTTCCCACTCCGTAGTGACCGCCTTACGGTTGGTCTTGAGGCAGTGTGGCCTAAAAATCACCGCTAAGACTATAGAGGGTTTTGTTAAAGAGATAGATCGCATAGCGCCATGGTATGCGTGCTCAGGGTCATTAACTATTGCCTCTTGGGAGAAACTGAAAGGAGATCTAGTTAGGGAACAGCAGAACGGCAAACTTAAAGCAGGGACCATGCCGTTGTGGAAACTGGTAAGATCGTGCTTAACAGACGAGGATTGTCAGCAAATGGTTGAGGTGGGGCAGAGGATCCTAGAGGAGGTTCAAGACACTCTATCAGAGACAGAGCAGGGAGAGAGATTAGGAGTTGAAACGAAACAAGGTACACCGAAGAATAAAGGCCTTTCCACGGGCCTTGAGCCCGAGGAAAAGAGAAATAAGGGAAAAAATGCCCTGGGAGAGCTTAGAAAAAGGGATGGAAAGGGAGAGAAGGAGAGAGATCTAGCTGGGGAGGCACATAAGGGAAGGAGCCTCTATCCGCCATTAGATGAGTTCAAGGCACTAGCTGTTAGTAGCTTAGAATCGGATAAGGAACTTAGCTCCTCTGAGGAAACAGACTTAGAGGAAGAAGCGGCTCGCTATGAGGGAGAAAGATACCAGCCTGATGAAGGACGAGCTAATCAGTCAGAGAATAAGACAGAAGCAGCTAGAGACAACTGTCAGTTCGCTGCACGGTCTCCAGGCCCTCGACCTGTGGGTCCTAGTGCACCTCTGCCCTATGTGCAGAGGTATCATTCAGACTCATTCATTCCAAAAGAGGAACAAAGAAAAGTGCAGCAAGTATTTCCAGTCTTTGAAGGCGCCGATGGCGGATGCGTTCACGCTCCGGTGGCGTATATACAGATTAAAGAACTTGCGGAGTCAGTCCGTAACTGTGGAGTCAATGGCAGTTGTACAGAACTCAATCCTTTGACCTTTATCCAGGGAGGAGCGGTTGGGAAGGCCTCTTTTACTGGCATCTCAAGATTTGTTCAGTATTGGGGAATAAATGCTGCCTCCCTGGACTCTGATGGATATACCAGATATACTAATTCCAGTGTAGAGATCACTGGGTTCAATAAAACTTTGGTAAACCAAATTAATTATCCACCTACCCCAGTCTGTGTTTACCCCCCTTTCTTGTTTATCCTTTCAAATGATTCATTTGAAGTCTGTTCCAATGATTCTTGTTGGATTTCTCAATGTTGGGATGCAACAAAGGACACCCGTGCCATGGTGGCCCGGATCCCACGTTGGATCCCTGTTATGGTGGAAACACCCTCCACCTTATCCCTGTTTCGACCAAAAAGAGATTTTGGCATTACTGCTGCCGTGATCATAGCAATTTCAGCCAGTGCAGCTGCTGCTACAGCTGGAGGGTATGCTATGGCTAGGACGGCCCAAGCAGGAACAAAATTAAATCAGCTTTCAGTCGATCTGACTGATGTTATCAATGTCCAAACTTCTGCTAGTGCCCAGTTGAAGGGAGGGCTGATGATTTTGAATCAGCGCCTTGATCTGGTTGAGGAACAGATAGGCGTCCTATACCAGTTTGCCCAGTTGGGTTGTGAAAGAAAATTGGGTGCTCTGTGTATTACCAGTGTCCAATATGAAAATTTTACTCGTGCAGCTAATCTGTCTAGACAGCTCTCCTTGTATCTTACCAAGGAAATTGGTCAGAGGGATTCGATGAGACTCTTGAGGCCCTGAGGGCGGCAGATTTAAGGATCAACTCAACGCGAGTGGACCTGTCATTGACAGTGGGCCTCTCCTCCTGGATTTCATCTGCATTTTCTTATTTTAAGGAATGGGTGGGGGTAGGTTTATTTGGTACTGCCATCTGCTGTGGACTTGTGTTCATGCTCTGGTTGGTTTGCAAGCTCAGAGCCCAACAAACATATGACAAGGTCGTGAAAGCTCAAGCACTTGCTGCCATAGAGCAAGGGGCCTCCCCTGAAATTTGGCTATCTATGCTCAAGAATTAGTTGGCATTTGTCATTTTTTGGCTGGCCTCTTTTGTAGAGATTGCCCTAGGTCATTTAGTAGTTACTGTCACATAGCACTGCGGTATCCAGGGACGGGCAACTTTCCTCATGCACAGATTAACCTAAGACATGGGGCCTGGTGGCGATAGGGTTACCCTATGACGGGAAAGGCTGTGACATTAGAGGAACGACCTAAGACAGGAGCCACAGCGGATGGACATAGTTACACAGACCTAGTCCAGCCTCATTTTAATAAAACAAAAAGGGGGAGATGTGGAGCAACAAATCAGGAGCTGACATGCCACATCAGGTGCTGAAACGCCATGCTGAGGGCTATATAAGCAGCGCCATTTTCCGGGGTCTGGGTCTTCCCTCCTTAAGAAGCAATAAAGCTTGCCGCAGAAGAATCTGGTTGTCCGAGTGTGTTCTTGCCGGCAAGAACGATAGCTTGGGACAGGGGTTAGCTGTTTCTGTCCATTGGTTGGGTGCAAATATTGGCATGTGACTCTTTCAGCTGCTTGTTGAGTCTTCCAGAATATGGTCATGCTAGGTCCCCTTTTTGTGAGCGCTCCATAGCCTCAGTAATAGTGTCAGGCCTTGGGACCTCCCCTTGAGCTGGATCCCACTTTGGGCCTGTTGCTGGACCTTCTTTTCCTCAGGCTCCTCTCCATTTCCATCCCTGTAATTCTTTCAGACAGGAGCAATTATGGGTCAGAGTTGTGACTGTGGGATGGCAACCCCATACCTCACTTGATATCCTGTCTTCCTGCTGGAGGTGGGCTTTGTAAGTCCTGAGAGTCCTGAGAGTCTCTCACCTCCCAGGTCTCTAGTGCATTCTGGAGGGTCCCCCCAACCTCCTATCTCCAGAGGTTGCCTGTTTCCATTCTTTCTGCTGGCCCTCAGGGCTGTAGTCCTTTCCCTCACCCCCAATTCCCCTCCCACTACCCCACCCTCCTGCCTCTCCACTTTCCCTACCAGGTCCCTCCCTCCCTCCCCACTTGTGATTGCTTTCTTCTCCCCCTCCCCCCAAGTGGGACTGAGGCGTCCTCATTTGGGCACTTCAGCTTGTTGACCTTTTTGAGTCCTGTGGTCTATATCTTGGGTATTCGGTACTTTTTTTTTCCTGGCTAATATCCACTTATTAGTGAGTACATACCATGAATGGATGATACTTTCTAGTCCTATTCATTTGCCCGCAAATCTCAGGATGTCCTCATTTCATTGTGTAAATGAATCACATTTTCTGTATCTATTCTTCTGTCATTGGACATCTAGATTGTTTCCAGCTTCTGGCCATCACAAATAAGACTGCTATGAACATAGTGAAACACTTGTCCCTGTGGCATGGTGGGGCATCTTTTGGGTATATTCCCAAGAGTGGTATTGCTGGATCTTCAGGTAGATCTATTTTCAATTGTTTGAGGAACCTCCAGATTGATTTCCGGAGGGGTTGTTCCAGTTTGCAATCCCACCAGCAATGGAGGAGTGTTCCTCTTTCTCCACATCCTCTCCAACATGTCTTGTCACCTGAAGTTTTGATCTTAGCCATTCTGATTGGTGTAAGATGGAATCTCAGGGTCGTTTTGATCTGCATTTTTCTGATCACTAAGGACTTTGAACATTTCTTTAGGTGCTTCTCAGCCATTTGAGATTCCTCAGATGTGAATTCTCAGTTTAGTTCTATACCCCCCCCCCCCCTTTTTGATTGGGTTGTTTGGTTTTTTGGTGATGAACTTCTTGAGTTCTTTATATATTTTGGATATTAGCCCTCTATCTGATGTGGGGTTAGTGAAGATTTTTCCCCCCAATCTGTAGGTTGTTGATTTGTCTTATTGACTATGTCCTTTGTCTTACAGAAACTTTCCAGTTTCATGAGGTCCCATTTATCAATTGTTGATCTTAGAGCATGAGTCATTGGAGTTCTGTTTAGGAAATTTCCCCCTCTGCCAATGAGTTCCAGACTCTTTCTCACTTTCTCTTCTATTAGATTCAGAGTATCTGGTTTTATGTTGAGGTCCTTGATCCACTTGGACTTGAGCTTTGTGCAAGGTGACAAATATGGTCTATTTTCATTTTTCTACATACAGCCAGCTAGTTAGACCAGCGCCATTTATTGAAGATGCTTTCTTTTTTCCATTGTATACTTTTGGCTTCTTTGTCAAAGATCAAGTGTCCGAAAGTGTGTGGTTTTATTTCTGGGTTTTCAATTCTATTCCATTGATCAACATATCTGTCTCTGTTCCAATACCTTGCAGTTTTGTTTTTGTTTTTAATCACTATTGCTCTGTAGTAAAGCTTGAGGCTAGGGATGGTGATTCCCCCAGCTGTTCTTTTATTGTTAAGAATTGTTTTTTGCTATCCTGGATTTCTTGCCTTTCCAGATGAATTTGAGAATTGCTCTTTCCATGTCTTTGAAGAATTGTGTTGGGATTTTGATGGGAATGGCATTGAATCCATGTGGATGTTAAAGATTGAATCTGGGTTCTTTGGAAGAGCAACAAGTGCTCTAAACCCTTGGGCCATCTCTTTAGATCCTACTCACTGTTTCTCAACTCACATGCATATATAGAGTCAGTTAAGAATTTCATGTGTTTTTCTTTCTTTTTTTAAGATTTATTTATTATATGTAAGTACACTGTAACTGTCTTCAGACACTCCACAAGAAGGCATCAGATTTCATTACGGATGGTTGTGAGCCACCATGTGGTTGCTGGGATTTGAACTCTGGACCTTCAGAAGAGCAGTCGGTGCTCTTAACCACTGAGCCATCTCGCCAGCCCCATGTGTTTTTCTTTACTTTCCCTTTCTGTTCTGTCCAAAGTGGAAATTGTACCCATGTAATAAAGAAAGGAAACGTTCATTTCTTTAAAAAGGCCATGAAAGGTCACACTATCCTGCTCTACTTTATATTAAATTTTTAAAATAATTTATTTTTGGTTTATTTACATTGGCGTTCTGCCTGCATGTGTGTCTGTGAGAGGGTGTCAGATCATCTGGAACAGGAGTTACAGATAGTAGTGAGCTCCCATGTGGATGGTGGGGATTAAACCTGGGTCCTCTGGAAGCATAGCCAGTGGTCTTAACTGCTGAGCCATCTCTTCTGCTCCCACTTTATATTGAGTATTATTCTGAAAATATTTTTGGAGTCTTACAGGTAGAATTCAGAGGCATGCTAATTCAGCCACATGTGCACATGTAATTCTAGGAGAGTGTGAATGTAACCTAGCACAAAAGATTTTCAAATTCACCCTAAATAGTATATAATAATAATAATAATAATAATAATAATGAATACCCTTACGTACATAGTTCCCATGCTTGAACTTTGTAGATGACAAAGCTGTGCTATAATGTCAAAAGCCTGGATATAGCTACACACATTAGACTAAAGAGAGAGAGAGCGAGAGCTGGGTAACAGATGCTCAGGCTGTTGCTCCCCTGCCGTTATACAGAGCTCTGTCTGGTTGTTGTCAGAACATAGGTTCATTCTTCTTGCTTCTTATTTTCAGGATCTCAGTTTTATGTGGAAATAACAAATTATCTTCTCCCAGCACACCAACAGCTGACTCCCCATTCTGAGCAGTTGTGTGCCAATGTTCAAGGTCTGGGTCTCAGAAAAAGGTCTCCTTAGTTTACTGCTCCTGGCCTCTGGAGAGCCCTCTCTGGAGCCCTGTCCAGGAAAGCACTTAAACAGACATTTTTATGTTTCCATCCAGCCCTTTTCTTGTTTTGTTCAGCTGTGTTGTTTATCTTCAATCTGCCGCGTTGACACTGAACTTCTCAATTGCTTTCTCAAATGACCTTTCAAAGGTTTGTTTACAAATAAAGTGACTCTTGAATCAGGGTGGCTATAGATCCAGTAATAATTTCCAAATCTGTCTTAAATCTTTGTCTTCTTAATTAAAAACAAAACAAAACCAAAACAAAACAAAACAAGTAATGGTCACAACCACTCCAAAGCTCTTTGGAAGTTTTTTTTCCGATGCTGCAATCTCTGTGCAAATTCAAGAGTCCAAGTCTTGAGAGAAGATGGTTGGCATGGACTGAAATGCAAGAGCAGTCTACTCCTGCCTAGTGTGTGTTTTGTGACTGTGTTGGAGATGGAAGCAGAGGTTTCACACAGACTAGGCAAGTGCTCTATTGATGAGCTCTATACCCAGCCCAATGATACATAAATGATTGAGTAATAAAAAAATTATCTTTCGTCCATACATACACTATTCTACTCTGATACCTCTTCCCGTACTTCTCTTTCTGTATACTCCTTTTCTTTAGGGCTGTTGCCCAAACTTTTCCAGGACAGATGTAAACAAATAGCTAATTTTCTAAGGTAGGATGTTAAAAGGTCAAAGTAATTATTTTTCGCAAGGCTAGCTGGTGAGCCAATGAGTTTCCATGTGTGGGTAAATCCATATAACCATCTGACTAAAATGTCTCACCTCAGCATGTGTGATAACTTCCACAGAGCTTTATAGATGGGATCGCCTTTTAGTTAACCTTCCACACTTTATATACTTTAGCACTTTTGCATACTGCAAGACAGTGTGAGCAGTTGGGGGAAATTATACAGAACTGGCAAGGAGGTGCAGAAGAGAGGGTCTGATCTCTTAGGGGAGGATTTTCAAATGACCCTCTGAAAATCCCCTCTTCTATGACAGAAGATCATCAGGCCCAATGCTGAGGGTCTCCTGTGACTAACCACAGCTACATTGTTTAAGATGGAAATGAATACTATGCTCAGAAGACAACATTTGACCACAGGGGCTCAGCCTCCACTTAAAGGTGGTTAATTTCTTGAGCTCAGGGATTGTCTCATAATTTTTGTTGTTCTGATCTCCTCAAGTAGCTAGGCTTGCATCCAGTGTACTTAGCAAGTGGTAGAATGAGATAGCTGGGTGTCTTAGATGTTGCTTTTTTCTATTGGGATTTGTGTTCTTGGGGAGGTTATATTCTCCTTCTCAGCCTTAGCTCAGAGCCTGCTGTATATTAGTCATTCACAATTTAGAGTGAATGAAGGAGCTGGGTGTGATGGTCTATGCTCATAATAACGTCAGCACTGGGAAGACTGAGGCAGGAAGATCATATGTGTGGGGTCATCCATGGAGCATGGGATGTCTGTCAGGGACCATACACTTCAAAACTATCTTGACTGTCCTTTCTTGGAATGTCATTAATTGCTAATAGTTCCTTAGCTGGGGAAAGAACCCATGGGTTTCTCTCTCCTCCAAGCAACAATGTTGACTGACTTGATCTTGCATATGCAGTCAACCATCACTCTTATGAGTCATGAGTGCATTAGACTTATATCTAGAAGACACAATTATGATCTCATCTTCCTCTCATCTCTGGATTTTTACAATCTTTCTGCTCTGTCTTCTGCAATGGTCCCTGAGCCTTGGAAATGGTGGTGGTGGCATAGATGTCCCATTTGTGGCTCAGCACTTCATAGATGTATTCTCTGCACTTTGGCTAGTTATGAGTTTCTTCATTAAAGAAGCTTTCTCTACAATTAAGCTTCTCTGATGAGGTCTGGGAGATTCCTAGTCTGTGGGCATAGAGATACAAATTAGAGGACAGTTTGATATGATGTCCATCTTGTAGACTAGTAGTATGCTCACTGTGACCTCTTCAAGCATAGGTTCTTGGGCCAGATTTATAGTGCTTAGCTATGCATTTCTTCTCGTGGAAGTGGCCTTAAATCTAACCAGAAAGCAGTTGATTATCCCCATAATGTCTGTGTCACTATTGCACTTATGGGGATATCTTTCCATGCCCATCATTTCTGTAGTTCACAGAGTTCAAAGATGGGTACAATTGTTGATCCCCGCTCCTTATTAGCAGCCTGCATATCACTTTCCAGTACTATGAAATGTAGCCAGCAGGGAGGATGCATCATGGTCAATATCAACTTGATTTCTCCATGTACTGTGACCAACATATGCGATATCTTCAGCGATAGGGTCTTATCATCAAGAAAAAGCAATGGCAATAACTTGTATGGTTTGGGGGTCTCTGGGATACTGCTGACCAAGAACATGGGGGAAGGTACCCTAAATATCTGGCCCTGTGCTTTTTATTTGGCAACTCTTTTGGGAAGAGCAGTACTCCCTGTGTAGGGTAACTCCTTTTACATGAAAACACACACACACACACAAACACACACACACACACACACTCAGAGAGAGAGAGAGAGAGAGAGAGAGAGAGAGAGAGAGAGAGAGACAGACATACTACTTATGTAGCTTATTGAACAACAGGTTTCCTCAAACTTCTTTTGTGTTACTAATTCCTCCATACATCTCTCCTCAGGCATATTCCCCCATTCCTCTTCTCACCTAACCCCTGCCATTATTTTCCTTCCCCTTCATGTCACCTGTGTTTTACCCACTCTCTTCCCACAACCCCTCAGTTTTACCTGTATATATGTGTCCTTTTGTCCTCTGAGATCCATATTCTACTGTGTATCCCAGGGCCTTGTGGAGGAAATGAAGAAATGAATGCCTTCCAAAAACATTCTCCAAATTTTTTGCTAAAAAGTTGATCACCATTTTGCCAAGAGTTTTGGCCATCTTCCTAGATGATGGTTCCTCGATAGTGACAGAAAGAATGAAGTTTTCAGCCAGTGCAGCCTGGAGAATAAATGAGATATTTTAGCAGCGACTGGCTCCTTCTGCTACAGTTGAGTGAGAGAAAAGAATTCTGGTTAGTAGAGTAACTCTAGAGCTCTTCAGTTCCTCTATAAATCCTTTGAGTTCTCTCATCTGTGAAATTATGTGCCACAGCTGAGATTGACATGTGAAGATGTTGGGATTCTGATCTTACTCCATCATTACTGGCACCTGTAGCCCATGGGAAAGTACAACCACTCTGACCTTCTTCACTATAGTGGGGAGATGGAGGCCTAGAGAGGAATCTATTCAATTGAAAGAGACAAATTTAAAAATCAAAATTAATACAAAAGATTCATGAAGAACACAAATGTTTCAATAAAGACAAAAATCAATAATAATGGTCTGCCAAGCCATATTACAGTCCAAGGTAGAAAGAAAACAGGATTAAATGAGACCACGCTTATAAGGTACTTGGCATGCAGCCATGTACATAATAAATATACAATAAACATACATCAGTATTATGAAATAATTCCCAAGGTTCCTCCTAGTTATAAATTGCTTGGCTACCAATTGTCCCTTCAACTTAGAGTCTTTTAAAAACATGGAAACGACTCATTAAATTTCAGGCAAAATTTCTGTAGTATTGGCCTAATGCCTACTATGCTTCTGAACAATACAGAATTGTCCTACAAAAAATTTGAGAAATTATATTTTAAATTATTTTATATGTGCAGAGGTCCTAATAAATATACTGAAGTATTAATATAATTTGAGAAAAAGATTAAACCACCTATGGCCAGAAGAAAAGTCAAACCAACTAGGAATGTCAAGTGCTTACTCTAATCACCCCAGTTCCCAGTCACTTTCTCAAGTATATATATATATATATATATCATGTATATATTATACATTGAAGGTCTGTCATGTTCCATGGAGCCAACTAAGTGTTGGACATACAAAGATAAATGTATATAACCGAATTTTGCCCTTAGAATCTTTGATGGGAGTTAAAATATGCCAGAAATCACAGAGGGTCTGTATCATATGTCAAGGCTATTTCTCAGGAACAAGCCATCTTAGAGCACAAGGATTTATAATAAGAAACATTTCCATAAGAATTATTGTAAAAAAAATCTAGATACATACTTAGAGCCTCACCATTCAACACTTTTCATCCATTAACACTGACCCAAAATGCATTCAAAAACACTTAAAAAGCATTATGTAAATACCGAGGGAATCATAAAGGCCATGTGTAATAATTTGTACCTTCAGAGATTAACCCTTGGCTTATGAAGAGTTACAGGGACCTTGTAAGATGTTGTGCAAAATGCCACACAAAGAATTTTCTTTAGGGAAAGGAGTGGTGTGTGGGAGGAGGAGCAGGGAGCACTCTGAGAATTCTTCAGAACCACTGCTTTGAACTTCACAATTGTACTACTCCATGTATTTATTGAGTAACTGGGCTAGAGATTGGGGACAAGAAATAGTAAGGTACTGAAAGTCCATGGGGTCTGTTCTTTATATCCTCTTTTTGGTTTGTTTTTGTTTGTTTGTTTTTTTAGACAGTGTCTCACTCTAGGCTAGTTTGCTCTGAAATTCATTCTGTTACATATACTCAACTCAAACTGTGGCATGCTCCTGCCCAATCTTCCCACATGCTGAGATTGTAGACATGAGCCGTGATGTCTGGTGTTATATACAGCTTTTAAAAAATCAAGTATTGCCATTGTTGTCATTGTCGTCATCGTTGTCATTATCATTATCACCATCATCATTGTAATCATCATCATTATCCATGTGGTCTAGTTTTATTGCTGAGGCTGTGATAACATACCTCCACAAAAAAGCAGCAAAGTTGGGGGTTGAGGTGTTGAAAAAATGGTTCAGTGACTAATACACTTGACGCATGTCCAGAGGATTGAAACTTGGTTCCTAGAACCCACATGGAATAGCTCATGACTGCACATGTCATCTGGTGATATAGGCCAGAAGATGTTGTTTGGTCTCATGAAACTGAAATTATAGATGGTTGTGGGTCTTCATGTGGGTACTGGGTATGAAACTGGGTCATCTGGAAGAACAGCCAGTGCCCTTAATTGCTTAGTTATCCCTATAGCCCCCCCAACTGTTGTTTAAGATGTTGGGTCTCTCAGGCTTCTGCTATGCTGTGTGCTCCCAAAGTATTGGGATTGTAGACGCATACACTGTATTTGGATTTTGTATGTGGTTCTGGGGCTTGCACTCAGGTCATAAGACTTGTCCATTAGGCACTTTTACCCACTGAGTCATTTTGCCAGCCCATTACAGCCTTCTTAAAAACAATAAAGAAGGAGTAAGCCAGTCTGTTCAAGCTACTACTGTAGGATTCCATCTATATGACTTCGAAAAGCTAAGACTCTAGAGAGAGTAATAAGATCAGTGGAATCCAAGGAGAGGAGTTGTAGGTTAGTGCATCTACTCTGTCTTGAGCAGTAATGTTGAATACATGCCCTTCAACATTTTTCTAGACCCATAGAATATATAGCAACAGTAATTGCTAACTGAAGCCATCAACACTGAGAAATAATGAGGTGTCAGTGTGGGGGTACCAGCTAACAGATGAACCCTTTAGGTGGAAGATAGTCACAACTAGTGAAGCTATGTATAGGATAGGGTAGGAGGTGTATGGCAATCATGGTACCTTCTGGTGAGTTTTGTTATTAAATTAAAATTCCTCTTAAAAAATGTCTTAAAAGGAGGCAGGAAAATGATCTCTATGTTTTTTTCTGTAGCTATAGAATGGTGTTCCAGTGTTGATGCAGATGTTCTTGGAAGGAAGTTGACATGTGTGATAGTATCTCCTTGATTTCTGAAGAGCTAACACTGTCCTGGCATGTGCTTCATAGCACACAGGCACCAGGAGAATTTTTGTTATTGTTGTTGTTTTGTTTTTTTAAGGAAGGGAATCACATTCTCTCTGTAATTACACTGTCACCAAAGCTGATGTGATAGAGGCATATGGAGTCCTACCTACTCATTTTATTGTTTGTGCCCAACCTGAATTTTAAGAACTGAGGTTAGTACCCTAAGTTTTATGTTTTCAGATTTTTCATGGGTGGACTCATATCCTGAAGTCTTGGCTTTATATTTTATTGAAAATAGATTCTTCTCTCATACAGTGCTTCCCGACCACAGTTTTTCCTCCCTCTACTTTTCCCAAGTTCCCTCCACTCCTCACATCCCTCTCCCTACTCTGTTTTTCTTCAGAAAAGAACAGGCTCCCAAGAAACAACAACCAAACATGACAAAACAAAATACAATAAGACAAGGTAAAAGCCCTCATAATGAGGCTGGACAAGGCATCACGTCAGGAGGAAAAGAATCCCAAGAGCAGGTAAAAGAGTCAGAGACACAGAAGTCCTAACACCAAACTAAGGCCAGGTGTGGTGGTGTATACCAGCACTCAGGAGGCAGAGGCAGCCAGATCTCTGTGAGTTTGAGGCCAGCCTGGTTTTCAGAATGAGTTCCAGGAGAGCCAGGACACAGAGAAACCTGTCTTAAAACCAAAACCAAAACCAAAACCAAAACCAAAACCAAAACCAAACCCAAACCCAAACCCAAACCCAAACCCAAACCCAAACCCAACCCAAACCCAAAACCGAACTGAACTGAACCCAACCAAAAAACGAACCAAACAAAACTCAGGAAACTGAAACCGTTTGTCAGCTATAACATACCCAGAGGACCTGGTGCTGATCCGCTCAGGCTTCATGCTTGCCACCTCAGTGTCTGTGAGCCATGTGTTCTGTACGTAGTCGATTCAGTGGGCCATGTTCTCTTGGAGTCCTCCATTCCCTCTGATCCCTACATTTTTCTGCCCCTTATTATGAGGGATTCCCTGAGTTCTGAGGGTCTAGATGGAGACGCTGAATTTAAACTCACTCTCTTTGCCTAGTTGAACAACTGTCCTGTGGTAGGATGGAGCATTCTTTGGATATATGTGCAAGAGTGGTATACGTGGGTCTTAAGGTAGATCAATTTCCAACTTTCTGAGGAATTGCCATATTGATTTCCATAGTGGCTGTTCAAGTTTGCACTCCCACCAGCAGTAGAGGGGTGTTCCTCTTGCTCCACATCCTCGCCAGCATGAGCTGTCACTTGTGTTACTGATCTCAGTCATTCTGATAGCTATAAGATGGAATCTCAGAGTCATTTTGAAAATGTTGAACATTTCTTTAGGTTTTCCTCAAATCAGTCATTTGAGATTACGCTGTTGAGAATACTCTGTTTAGATCTGTACCCCATTTAAAAACTGGGTTATTTGCTCTTTTGGTGGCTATTTTTTTTAGTTTTTTTTTTTTAAGATTTATTTATTTATTATATGTAAGTACATTGTAGCTGTCTTCAGACACTCCAGAAGAGGGAGTCAGATCTTGTTACAGATGGTTGTGAGCCACTATGTGGTTGCTGGGATTTGAACTCCGGACCTTTGGAAGAGCAGTCGGGTGCTCTTACCCACTGAGCCATCTCACCAGCCCAGGTTTTTTGTTTTGTTTTTTTTTAACATATTTTTAATATTAGTACTCTATCAGATGTGAGTTGGTAAAAACTCCTATCCCATTCTGTAGGCTCTGATGCTTTGTCCAATTGACAGTGTCCTTAGCATTGCAGAATCTTTATGAGGTCCCATTTATTAATTATTGATCTTATTGCTTGCACTATTGGTGCTTTGTTCAGAAAGCTGTTTCCTGTGACATTGTGTTCAATGCTTTTCCTCCCTTTCTTTTCCATCAGGTTCATTATGTCTGTTTTTATGCTGAAGTCTTTATCCACTTGTGCCAAGTCTGACTTGGCCATGTAAGGGACAGTATGAAATAGTTTCTTGCCCCTGGAACAGAGCCAACGAGGTCTGGGCCACCACGAGTGTTGATGGTTGCTGTGGGCATAAGGCTTGTTTGTATAATAGTGTACATATATTCATATTCCAACTTTGAGGAATATTCTCTCTGCCAAGGTTAATGACTCCATGATCATCAGAGTCAGCCTGAATCTGGGAGACAAGGGTGTGTCTTTGCCTCAGCAAAATGGTAGAATGCTGTGACCTTCAGTACAGCCCTTAAGGCTGTAGGAAAGAATTCTGAAAACATGAGTTAGAAAATATATGAATTCTTAACTGTGCAAAATATAAGGATGCAATATGAATTGTTGAAGGAGATTCACAATTCTAAAGGAATAGAGGCAGCTTGTCAGAACGATACTAAGAAAGAGACAAAGACATTTAGGGAGTGGTGATCTTAAGGCAAGATCCTAGCCTACTAAGTATGTTTGTTTGTTTGCTTGCTTATTCTTACAAAGGCAGGTTTATTCCTGAGTTCAGCCTGCAACAGAGCTAATTTAGGTCCAGACATGGTGGGAATGGTTATTTCAGGGAGGGGTCCCAACCCAGCTATCTTATTGTCTGTGCTTGTGCTTGCTGTCCCTTTCTAAAGGGATCTTGGAGTAATGACTGAATTCATATGTAAAATAAAAAATTGGGCATTTGATCTGCAAGAGATGAGCTATCTAAAGAGTTTTTAGAATATCAACAGAAAGCTGTCTTGAGCCGAGCAGAACACAGAGAGCAACCTGGAAAGCTGTCTTGATCAGAACACAGAAGGAGAACAGTCTGCAAAACTGCCCTGAGCAGAATATAGGCCATCAACTTGTACCTATAGTTTGACTTTGAGTCATTTGTTTCACCGCTCCTAGATACCCCTTATCTCAGGACCTCCCTCCAAGCTGAGGCTCTGGTCCTTGGCACACTTGGACTTGAGTTTTGTGAAGGGTGATAAATATGGGTGTATTTGCATTCTTCTACATGCACATATCCAGTTTGACTAGCACCATTTGTTGAAAATGCTGTCTTTTTTCCGATGTGTATTTCTGGCTTTATAAAAAATTAGAGTGTGTATTTATGTCATGGTCTTCAATTCCATTCCATTGACCAACATGTCTGTTTTGATGCCAATACCATGTGATTTCTTTCATATTTAATTAAATTAAGTTAATTTATTTATTTTTATTGCTGTAGGCCTGTAGTACAACTCAAAATCAGAGATGCTGATGCCTCTTGCAGTTGTATTATTGTTCAGGATTGTTTTAGCTATCCTGTGTTTTTTGTTTTTCCATTCGAATTTGAGAATTGTCCTTTCAAGGTTTGTAAAGAATTGGGTTAGAATTTTGAAGGGGATTGCATTGAATCTATAAATTGCTTCTGGTAGACTAGACAATTTTACTAGGTTTATCCTACCAATTCATGAGCATAGGAAAGTTATCTATCTTCTATCTTCTTTGATTTTATTCTTCAAAAACTTGAAGTTTTTGTCATCTAAGCCTTTCACTTGCTTTGGTAGAATAGCCAGGATATTTTATATTATTTGAGGCTATTGTGAAAAGTATTGTTTCCATGATTTATTTCTCAGTTCATTTGTCATTTGTATATAGGAGGGCTACTAATTTTTTTGAGTTAATCTTGTATCCAGCCACTTTGCTGAATGTGTTTATAAGTTGTAGGAGTGGTGGAATGTTTAGGGCCATTTATGTATACTATTGTATCATCTACAAATAGCAGTACTTTGACTTTTTCTTTCCTAATTTACATTCATTTGATCTTCAGATGTCTTATTGATCTAGCTAGAACTTCAAGTACCATAATGAATTAATATGGAAAGTGGAAAACTTTGTCTTGTTCCTGACTTTAGTGGAATTGCTTTGAGTTTCTCTCCATTTGATTTGATATTGGCTATAGGCTTATTATAGATTACTTTTATTATGTTTAAGTGCATCCCCTATATCTCTAATATCTTCAAGACTTTTATCATGAAGGGATATTGGGTTTTGTCAAAGAATTTTTATGCACCTAATGTGATGACCATATGTTTTTTTCTTTCTAGTTTGTTTATATGGTGGATTACATTTATTGATTTTTATAAGTTAAACAATCCTTGAATTTCTAGAATGAAGCCTACTTGATCATTGTGGATAATCTTTTTAATGTGTTCTTGAAGTCAGTTTGTGAGTATTTTAGCATTTATGCTTAAAAGGGAAATTGATAGTAATTCTCTTTCATTTTGGGGTTTTTATGTGGTTTGGGAACCAGAGTGGCTATGATCTTGTAAAATGAGTTGGACAATTTTCCTTCTATTTTTCTGGAAAAATTTGAGGAGTATTGGCACTAACTCTTCTTTGAAAGTCTGATAGAAATCTGGCCCTGGGCTTTTTTTTTTTGGTTGGGAGATTTTTTTCAATAATTCATTTATTTATTTACTTTACATCTGATCAAAGCCTCTTCTCTCTTCTCCTCTCCCAGTTCTTCCCTCTTACCCTCCCCCCCAGCCCCCCTCGTACTTCCCTCCCTTTCTTCTCAGGGAAGGGGAGGCCTGGTTAAGAGAATTTTAATGACTATTTCTATTTCATTAGTGGTTATAGGTCTATTTAAATTGTTTATTAGACCTTGATTTAACTTTGGTAAGTGGTACCTATTGAGAAAATTATTGATTTCTTATAGATTTTTCAATTTAGTGGAGTACAGATTTTTATAGTACGTCCTTATGATTCTCTGGTTTTCCTTGGCGTCTACTATTATGTCTTCCTTTTCACTTCTGATTTTGCTAATTTGGATATTTTCCCTCTGTCTTCTAGTTGGTTTGGCTAAAGGTTTGTCTATCTCCTTGATTTTCCCAAAGAACCAAGTCTTCATTTTATTGATTCTTTGTATTATTCCTTTTTTTTCTATTTTATTGATTGCAGTCCTAATTTTTTTTTTCTTTCCCCTAGACAGGGTTTCTCTTTTTAGCCCTGGCTGTCCTGGAACTCACTCTGTAGAGCAGGCTGGCCTCGAACTCAGAGATCCGCTGCAGTCCTAAATTTGATTATTTCTTGTTGTATACTCTTGGTTGCATCACTTGGCTGTATACCTTTTGTTCTACAGCTTTAAGCTGTGCTGTTAGTGTGAGGGCTCTCAAAATTTTAAGTATAGGTTATAATATAACCTTTCCTCTTAACACTATTTCCATTGTGTATTCATTTTCATTGAATTATAGAAAGTCTTTCATTTCTTTTTTCATTTCTGACTTGATCCATTTTTTTTTTTATTCAGTAGAGAATTGTTCAGTTATCATGAGTTTGTAAGCATTCTGTTGTTTCTGTTGTTGTCGATATCCAGTTTTAATATGAGGTGGTCAGATGGAACTCAGGGTTATTTCAATTTTCTTCTATCTGTTGAGACTTGCTTTGTGACCAAGAATGTGATCAGTTTTGGAGAAAGTTTCATGAGGTGCTGAGAACAAGGTGTATTCTTTTGTGTTTGGTGAAATGTTCTGTAAATATCTGTTAGGTCCATTTGGTTTTTAACTACTGTTGGCTCCTGTGGGGTGGTGAGCTGTGGTAGGCAGCCTAGTGCCCTGTTGAGCTCAGGCTTAGAACCCTGTTGACCCCGCAGGTGACTATCACCTGCAAGGAACAGAAGGTGTTCAGCTATGCCCCTTGGGCCTCTGGCTCCTGTCACAGCTAGAGCCTCCCACAGCCCCCCACTGCCCTCCCCCCCCCAGAGAGTTGTGTAGCCATCAGCCACATAGGCAATGCCCCAAGCTCCTGGTATTCTGCCTGGACTCCACCCCACAGTTACCTGGCAACAGCCAGGTAGCCCATGGCCCACTCCTCCCTCTTTTACTCTCTTACTCTTGCCTCTCTCTTGCCCTCTTGCCCCCCACCCCACCCCCCTCCGCATTCCCTTCCCCCCCCCCTCTTCACGGGGCCATGGCTGGATTTTACTTCTATACTCTTTCCTGCTCTTTGCCTTTCTCTGCCTCTACTACCTCTTAGCTCCCCTTCTGTAACCTCAAGCCCGCCCTGAGAAAAGGAGGTACGGTTTCACTCCCAAGCACAGGAGCCAAAATAACTTCTTCCTCCTTTGAAATCCCTCGGAACTCTTTATCACAGTAGTGGAAAGACTACCTCAGCACACCTCAGAGAAGCTGCTCCTCAGCACATGTGCAGTTTAGGAGACCAGCTGGCTCTTTGGAATCCATTTCCTCTGTGGTTTTCACACCCTAAGCGCTGCCGCAGAGCTGCAGTTAGAGGGGTGTGTTTGCTGAGCACCCCCTTCCTCTGTCCCTTGTACAGTCAGTCACCTTCCCCTCTCATGGGAGTTACTTTGCAATGACTGAATCACAAGTCTTATCACTGGATACAACTCTTGAGGAAAATACGTGGTCCATATACAGAAAGGACTAGGGAAAATCCTTGATTTCTATACCCCAGGCTCATATGGAAATTAGCATTCACTGAATTTTATATGAGACAATAATGAATGGTCTTCTGCAAAACCTTACATCAACTTCACCAAATCATTTGCTTTGATCTTTTAATAAGGAAAAAGAAATGTAAACATGTATATCTGTTATGGCCTAGATTTAATTGGGTCTTAAAATATGAGTGATCAAAATCTCAAACTCCACGGGTACTTGTGGATATATATATTTTTTTCTTTACTTTAAATTATTCTTCTACTGACTTGGAGTGGAAGAGATGGCCCAGCAGTTAAGAGCACTTGTTGCTCTTCAGGGGACCTGAGTTCATTTGCTAGTAACCACATGCTGGCTCACACCATTTATAACACCAGTTCCAGGGAATCTGATACCTCATTCTGATCTCCACGGGGCACCAGGCATGAATGCAGTGCACATACATACATAGAGGCAAAGCACTCATTTGACTAAAACACACATTTTCTTTTTTGGTGTTCTGGAGTTTTCAGGGACGTGTGTTGTTGTTTTTGGGATGTCCATCCTGTTTTTTGATGCAGCTGTAGCCGGGCTGGAACTCACTATGTACACCAGGCTGGCCTTGAACTCATAGAGAACTCTCTCCCTCTACCTCCTGAGTACTGGAATTTAAGGTATGATCTACTACTCCTGACGAAATAAATCTTTTTAATGATTATTCTACTGATTAAATCCAGTGCTGGGCATGGGTTATGGTATGCTTTAGTGTTAGAACAAGACCTCTCTGGGCTGACGATGACTGATAGGGATGCAGCCGGATGGTGTGAACTAGACAATGTGGAATGCTGAGATAAATGCACAAATCACGGAGTATCTGGAGGATTGCAGTTTTAAAGAGAGCACAATATAGCTGTTCAGTAATTGTTTACTACATGCTTGGAGGCAAGTCAATGTAAACTACATGCTCCAAATCCCGATGCAGTAAAAGTGAATCTAATCCCAAATCCTGTCAGTCACAAATTCACATCATTGGGTAAGAATGTCTCTTGAGGGCAGAAAAAGCAGTCATGTGTGCCCATGCTCAACCAAGTCATAGTTCTTCATTCTGTGTAGCTGACCATTATTTTTGCATTACACAGAAATGGACATAACCACACTTTTAGTTAACCTTTGAGCCATTATCAGGTAACTAGGATCATCTACATAGGCAGATGGGAGTAGCACCACATTACAACCAAACATTACACACCATCCTGAACTCAGAGAGTGCAGAGGAGTTTCATATCCTGTTCACAAACAAAATATCTCTAAATATTTTAGCCAATCTATTTATCTTGAACACTAGACATTTTGCCAAAGAAAGTCTCTTTTAATATTTATTGTTATAACACGACCTTTGTTTCGGTTCAATGATAAATATAACTGATGTTTAAATTCATTTAAATGTAAATTTGTGAATAAATGCCAACTCTCTTTGAAGAATAGTCCCATCTATAAACTGTCTCTCACTATCATGTTGACTTACTGTAAAACTCAGCACCATGTTTAGCTATCTTACTACATCTTCTCCAAAGCATAATCTAAAATCAATTACAGGACTTGGGGGTGTGGTTTCATTAGTAAAATGCTTCCATGGTATGCATGAAGCCCTGGGATTTAAGTACAGCACAAACATTCGATGTGATGGCACACTCCTGTAATCCTTGTGCTCAGGAGTCGGAGGCAGAAAGATCACAAATTCAAAGTCATACTTCACTATAGAGAGCATTTCAGGTGAGCCTGGACTGGACTACATGAGATCTTGTCCCCAAAACAATGAATGAATGAATGAATGAATGAATGAGTAAATAAAAGATAAAACCAGTTCATGGCTCCTGTGAATCCTGCAGACCATTCCCTCCTGGCTTCCCAGTACACAGCACCTAGACTTATAATCACCCAGACTCAGACACCTAGATACCAGTATAAGAACAAAATCAATAATATCCAGGAAAATATGTCTCCACTAGTGCCAAACCATCCTACCACAGTAGGTCCTGAATATCCCCACATAGCTAGCTGAAACACAAGAAAAACACCTTAAAACCAATTATATGAAGATGATAGGGGTCCTTAAAGAGGAAACCAATAGACCCCTTAAAGGAAGCCAGTAAAACACAAAAAAATTGGAAGAAATTAGTAAATCCCTTAAAAAAAGCCAAAAAAAAAAAAAGAAAAAAAGAAAAGAAAAAAAGAAAAAGAAGAATGAACACACACACACACACACACACACACACACACACACACACACAGAGGGAATTCTAGAAATGGAAAATCTTGTAAGAGAACTTGAACTATAAAAATAAGCATCACCAACAGAATACAAGAGGTGGAAAAGTGAATCTTAGGCATTGACGATACAATAGAAGAAGTAGATATATCGGTCAAAGAAAATATTAAATCTAAGAAAAAAAATCATTGACACTGAGAGGTCAAACCTACTCCATTTTGGGACTGGTCTCCATTTTTAAGAAAAAGGGCTTGGGAGCTTCACCTGCAGCTGAACCCAAGTTGCACCCAAAGTTTCAGGGAGAACTACTTAAGCTGGTATCTGGGCCATACCCCAGAGTTACTCCCTGACAACTTCCCTAGTGACAGCCAATCAGGATTAATTTGGTAGTTCCAGATGTACTTTCAGACCATTTGTGATTCTTCATGGTTTTGCTTCGGAGCACACAACTGTTGGATTACAATTGTCATTCAGTTAGATGCTTCCAGGCTCGAAACACTCTAGTTTACTTGCCACTTCCTTGTCCCACTGAGGGCTTTGGACTTTCCCTTTCTGTCCTGCTGTGTCAAAGATGTCAGATGAGCCCAAGCTCAAGCTTAAATCAAGACCCTCATTTGCTTGCATTGAAATCGACTCCTTGGTGGTCATTTGGGGTTCATGAATACTCCCTAAACAGGCACAACACACAAAACATCCAGAAAATCTGAGACATTATGAAAAGACCAAGCCTAGTAAGAATAGGAAAAGAAGGCTCCCAGCTCCAAGGACCAGTAAATATTTTTAATAAAAACCATAAAAGAAAAATTTTCCTAACCTAAAAGTGTACCTATAAAGGGAGAAGAAGGTTACAGAACAACAGATAGATTGGACCAGAAAAGAAAGTACCCTCAGCACATAATAATCAAAATTCTAAAAATAGGGAACAAAGAACAAATATTGAAAGTTTCCAGGGAAAAAGACCAAGTAACATATAAAGGCAGACCTGTTAGAAATATATCTGACTTCTCAATGGAGACAACAGAGGTCAGCCCAGACTACTATACACAGCAAAACTTTCAATAACCATAGATGGTGAAAATAATATATTTCACAATAAAATCAAATTTAAACAATATCTATCTAAAACTCAAGCCCTACAGAAAGTGCTAGAGGGAAAACTCCAACATAAGGAGGTTAACTACACCCCTGAAAACACCGGAAATAATCCCATACCAACAAAACCAAAAGAAGAAAGCACACACACCACCACCAACGACAACAAAATAAAAGGAATCAACTATCATTGGTCACTGACATCTCTCAACATCAATGGTCTCAATTCCCCAATAGAGAGACACAGACAAATGAATGGATGTCAAAACCAGGATTCATTCTTCCGCTGCATAGAAGTATCACAGCTCAACATCAAGGATAGATATCGCCTCAGGGTAAAAGGATGGAAAACATATTCTAAGCAATGGACCTAAGTTAGCAAGCTGGTGCGTCCATTTTAAAATAACAAAATAGATTTCCAACCAAAACTAATCAAAAGTGTTGGGGAAGGACACTGCATACTCATCAAAGGAAAAAAACAATCCACAGTTTTTAATTCTATGACCCAATCAAAAGGACACACATTTCTGCAAAGAAATACTACCAAAGCTTAAATCACATAGAAACCCTCACACGCTGATAATGAGAGACCCCAAAACTCCTTTTCACCAACAAACAGAACATATAGACAAAAAACTTAACGGACAAATGTTGGAACTTGTGAGTTAAAATGGGGGAAACCTGTGTCCTGCCCAGGGCTCGGGCTGCTAGGCGAGGCAGGACATGGGAAGTTTGACTTCGTACACCCCATGCTGCCAGTGGGCAGGTGTCAGGCTGTGAGAAGCCACAAGACCCTGCTCTGGGGTGGGGGGTGGGGTTGGGGGTGAAATCTGAGGTCCCTAGGGAACTGTTGGAGTAGGGCTGGGGGTCCTGGCCCGCCCGGAGGCCAGGATGGCAGGTTCTCACTCTTGGGCACCACAGACGCTGCTGGCAGTAGTGGCCCATGGGGCCAGCTCTGGCCCAGGCCGAAGGGAAAAGAGGGGAAGGAGAAGAGAGCTCCAGCTGGTTCCTGCAGGGAGGAGTTCTTGGCTGTTTGGAGCAGGTGGTTTGACTTGGTGGCTGCTGATGAGAATGCAGAGAGGCCTTCTGCGGGAAATTAGACACTCTTTATAGGAGGACCTGCTCCACTGCTCCAGCACTGTGGATCCCGATGAGAAGAGGCACTCCATAGTTTTAAGACATTTATTGTAGAAAGGCAGAGAGAAGGAGAGAATACAGAAGTAGAGTCTAGCCATGGCCATCTGGAAAGGGTGGGGGGAGGGAATGCAGAGAGAGGGAGAGCAAGAGGGCAAGCGGGAGAGGCAAAAGTAAGAGAGTAAGAGAGGGAGAAGGGAGGAAACAGCCCCCTTTATAGTGGGCCAAGCCTACGTGGATGTTGCCAGGTAACTGTGGGGTGGAGTCCAGACAGAATACCAGGAGCTTGGGGCATTGCCCTATGAGACTGATGGCCACACACCTCTCTGCAGGGGTGTGGGGCTGTGGTAGGTTGTAGCTATGAACAGGAGCCAGAGACCCAAAGGGCATGGCTGAACACCTTCTGTTCCTTGCAGGTGATAATCACCTGCCATGTGTCCGGGTTTTCTAAGCCTGTGTTTGACTGGGGACTAGGCTGCCTATCACAGCTCACCTCCCTACAAGATAGGACAAGTTACTATGGTGGAGAAAGCACAAAGAGCAGAAATTCTCAATTCATGGCAGGTGAGAAGCAACGAGAAATAGAGGAAGGGGTGTAGTACAAAAGGTGGTTTCCAAGTGCACGCCCATTGACCTCCAATGGACCCTACTGACCAAACGTTTAGTCATCTCTTAATGATGTTATCAGATTACGAATCTCCCAGTGGGCTAGTCCATTTATAAGATCACAGCCTTTTCAGCTGAGGAGCAAGACTTCAACCCTGATTCACTTCTAGGACACTTTCAATGCTGGCCATAATAGATATAGGTTCACATTTACTTTTCTTTATTTACACAAAAAGGAAATGATTTGGAGGAGTTGTAAGTTTTTGAAAAGGACCATTCATTATGTTCACATATAAAATACCATGAGTGTTAATTTCTTTGTGGGCCAGGGTGAAAAATTATAGCCAGGAGGAGAGATGTTAGCATATTTACTAAGGCTATTGACCATGGGATTAGGCCAGAATAAAAGGAATTAGATAATGTTGGGTAAAGAAAGCAATTAAAACACATAAGAAGGCTTTTAGTTGCATATTCGCATGGCAGGATATTTTTGAGAAAACAGGATTTTCTAATAAATAAGTAGGAGCATGAAATTAATAAAGCCTTGGTGAGTGGCTTAGGCATTACATGTCCTTTTCTGATAATTTTTAATGAGTTTAATGGAAAGGAGAAATCTATAAGATTCAGAAAATTTCTAAAGAGATGGAAGGAAGTAGGCTCTTTTGGTAGGAGTATGGAGTCTTAAAACTCTCACTGGAGAGATATTTGACAGTGCCTCTGTCAGGCTATGCCACAGTAGCCAACCCCACCTGAATGAGGGTGAACAAGTATCTGTCTCCCAGTCATACTGTTCATTTATAGACTGTCATTTGAGGTTCGAATCCCCAGTGGACTTGCTGCAGCATCCAGGCTAGCAGAGGAGCCCCATGTAGAATACCAAGCGCCAACATGGGAGCAAAAGAGGAATCGCAGGAAGGCTGCAGATTAGCAGCAATAGGGTGTTTGCATTGCAGTGTACACCTTATGGCCTTTCTATAGGCAAGGGACTGGCAAGCGCAGGTCTGGGAAGTCTGGAACCATTGTGGAATCTGAGCAGATGACTTAGTTCTCAACCCGTGGGTCCTGATCCCACAGGGGTCACATATCAGATATCCTGCACATCAGATATTTACATTACAATTCACAATGATAGCAAAATTACAGTTATGAAGTAGCAATGAAATAATTTTATTGTTGGAGGTCACCACAACGTGAGGAACTGTATTAAAGGGCTGTGGCATTAGGAGGGTTGAGAAGCACTGACTCAGAAGGACTTTTTTATTAGAATAAATATAGGACATTTTAAATATATAAAAGGATAATATCTTATTAGAATAAAATGTTTTTACTGATTGATTCAATTCCAGTTTGGGAAATTGTTCTGAGACTATTCCTAGAAATACTCCATCCATTATGTCCCAAGACAGCCCTCCAGCATTGAAAGATCTATATTTAAAACTTCAGATAACGGCTAAAACTTAAAGCGCCAGGGAGGCGGATGAGTGGATGCATTTGCTTTGCAAGAATGAGGACCCCAGTTCAAATCACCAGACTCAGCGGAAAGCCAGGTGGGATGGTTTAAACTCAAGACTTCTGTTGCATGACGGGAAACAGGGCAAAGCAGCATGTGGGCCGGGTAGCCTGGCAATTTCGTGCAGCAGCAAACAAAAGAGAAACTTTTTCTCAAAGGAGGTGAAAGGGGAAGAAGGAAGACCTACAGCTCTCCCCGGGCTCCTCTAGCACTAGGGGGCGGGTGAGAGGTGATGGAGTCATGTGACAAATCCCAGGAATCAAGCTCCAGAGACCAGCATCAGGGTGCAGATCTGAGTTATTGCACAGCGCATAAACATACAGTATTTGAGCCAATCCCAGCCCCCGAATCCTCTGTCAGTCACGGTACCCCAATGGTGCCTAGTGAGGTAACTCAGAAGGGGGTGTAGGAGCATTGTCACCTGTTAGGACTTAACAGCCACACCCTTAGCCTTGGTTCCTTTTATCTCACTGGTGTTCTGGGAGACATCTTACATCTAATGCTGTGTACAGGAGATCAGGACTATTTGAGGAGTTGCAGGAACCCATGGCAACTTGATCTCTATCCCACAACTTTCAGAAGGTTGCCCTCCATATCCCCAAATACTGCATCCTGTAAGCCAGTCTAATAAATCCCAATTTTACACACACAACTCTCTCTCTCTCTCTCTCTCTCTCTCTCTCTCTCTCTCTCTCTCTCTCTCTCTCTCTCTCTCATTGTATCATTGTTGTACCCTGGCTAATACAGTGCCAAACCATTAAAAATTTTTTTTAAAGAAGAAAGAGTTATCATTCTTACTTAATAAATGAAGAAACTAGGGCCCAGAAGAGTGAAGTGTCTCATTTAAAGGTACACGTTTATGATGGGCAATTCTGTAGCTAGCCCTCAGCTTGTTGGATGACAGTGGCTGCATCTGGGTAGTGAGGGAGCAGGGAGGAAGGACTCTAACTCTACTCTATGGTATTAAACAAGGGTTTATATGCTGCTCTTATAACAAGAACATTGTTTTGAAAACATAATGAAACAGATCTTTGCTTTGAAAATGGAGCGTGTGTTAGAATCTTTGGGAGGAGAGAAAATGAAAGGTACGGGTTGTCTAGGGATCTGAGCTACAGCAGTAGAGGGAGCAAAACCTTTATCAAACTCAGCATCTAAAAAAATGGCAGTGAGGATGCTGTGCTTTGTGACGTTTCCAGGGGCAGTGGAAGAAAACCCCTGCCTTCCCCACACGGAGAAAACACTGACTGTGAAGTCCAGCTCAGTGAACCAGTGAATCCATCAGGATTATTTATAGGGATTACTTCCAGGTTCCTCAAAGGCTGCCAGCCCACCCCCAGAGTGTCTCATTCACTGCCACTGTAGTACTGAAGAACCCCATTTCTAGTCATGGCCCGAGCTTTCTCCCCCCGGCCAGAGGGAACGGTAAAAAGGTCTTCTGTAGTTGGCTTTGGCAGCGCTGCCTCAGGACAGAAGTGGTCATGCTCAACCCCGAGGAGACAGCTACAGGTGCACAGGCATGAGCAGTATACGCTGCATGGGGAGGTGTTCTGTGAATAGGCATGGCTCCGTAATGGCTGTAGTATACGCTGCATGGGGACGTGTGAACAAGCAAGGCTTCCTAAATGGCTGTAAGGATGAAAACAAACAGCAGGCTTCATCAACATGGGGATTTGACATCCTTTAGAAACAGAGTGAGCAGGCATGGGGAGGAGGATGGGTGGGTCTGAAGAGGTGGTTTAGCAGTTAAGAGCACGCACTGCACTTCCAGAGGGCTGGGTTCAGTTCCCTGCACCCACATGCCACCTTACAACCATCTCTATGTAACTCTAGTGGCAGGGAATGCAGGGGAAGAGACATCAAGGCCTGCTTCGAGCCTCTGTGAGACCTACATGTACTTGGGGTATTTGCAAAATGAAGGTAAACACTCCTACTCATAAAATAAAATTAAAAATAAAAACCCATAAAACCACAGAACAATTAGGTTAGAGAGTAAAGCAGCCTTTGCATTTGGATTTCAGTGATATCGTTTCAAGAACCCCTCTTTTATGACATTGTCAGATGGGCTAGTGCGCAGTGCGTGGGTGGTTCAAACATACAGGTTGAAGATACTTCGAAGGATGCGAAGTTGCCTGTGATGTGAGACCATCCAAGAACTGTGTGTATTAAAAAGCAGCTAGAATGGACTGAACAGTCGGCAGGGGCTTATGTTGGCTGCTTTTCCATCACTGTGATCATACACCTAACATGGATGAAGAAGGAGTTTTTTCCCCTGACTGTTTCAAAGGGATCAGCCCATGGATGCTTGTTCCCATAGAAGTGGGCAGACCATCATAGTGACAGATTTTGTAGAGGGTTATATTCACTTCATGGCAGATAAGAAGCAGAGAGAGAATGAGGGAAGGAGAAAGAAAAGGAAGAATAGAAGAAAGAGGAGGAGGAGGAAGAAGAAGAGGAGGAGGAGCAGGGAAACCCTTGAATGTTGAAACCCTTCCACTGACCTACTTCATGTAGACAGATTCCATCTCCTAAAGTTTCCACCATCTCTCCATTAGTGCATCCAGGATTACGCATTCAGAACAGCAGCCTGTGGGGACACTTGACATTCAAATTCTAAGAACAGGAATCAGTGAAAGGATATTGAAACCTCCATGAGTGGGCTAATACAGAACTTTTTCAATCAGAAATTAGTATCAGTGACCCATGGGCCAAATCTGTTCCAAAAGTTGGGGTTGATTTTCATTGTTTTAAATGGTGAAAATGTTAAAGAAAGAATACTTGGCAACAGGTAAGGGAAATGTGTTGTGAAGTGAAGTCTTGCGGCATGGTCAGTTTCTGCCCGTGCTTTGTCTGGGGCTGTCTTCACCTTGCATGGGGGCAGGTGAGTGGGTGTAGCAGGGACACAGGAGCCTGACACGTGTACCGTAGGAACCAGAACAAAACAAACCTCTTAAGTTGTTCTGTGATTTTCCTTGAGATGAGTACAAACTTCAATTTACCCCATAGGGTACCACCACCACCAGGCCAACGGAATGGCTCCATTCAAGTCCAGCTTAGGGAATTAATGAGTTTGGTGAGGTTACTTAGAGAAGCATGTGTGATGCAAAGGCAACCGTGGCACCAAAAGGCCAATCAAGACATGGGTGAAGACTCACAAACTCAGAATCCCTGGAGGCCTGTGCACAGCCTAAGGGTTACACAGCCAGCTGGACTGTCTCTCCTCGCCAGCAATTGCTTCTGCTTACAAAATTCTCGGGGAGAGGCCTGTTAGTCTTCTAAGTTTCAAGAAGTGCCTGGGACTTGTGAGGCTCATTTATTTCCTGAGTCTTAAAGAGCTTCCCGTGTCCCTCTAAGAGGGAATGCTTCAATCTGTAAGAAGTCACTGTGTAACACAGGAAGACCACTAAAGACCCATTAGGAAGGACAGATGGAGGATGTGGATTTTTTCTGATGACTTTCTCAGATTCCATTCACCTGCTGTTTGTTTACTTGTTTGTTTATATAGGCTTTTATTATGTAGTTCAAGATGGCTTCAGATTCATGATCCTCCTGCCTCAGCCTCTAGAGTGGTGGTATTACAGGTATGTAGCACCATGCTTGGTAATCTGAATTATTTTTTAGTTGGTTTGTTTACTCCTGTCTTATCAGTAATTATAAAACCAAATCATTGTCATTGTTTTCTAC
The DNA here is from genome assembly GCF_000001635.26 of Mus musculus. NCBI lineage: Eukaryota > Metazoa > Chordata > Mammalia > Rodentia > Muridae > Mus > Mus musculus. Next base: position 11,440,902 of record NC_000080.6, on the reverse strand, counting down.
AAATCACTTAATATATAATCTCTTAAAATATGTGAATGCTTTATGCAAAACATTTCCGTCTGTTACCAGAGTAGAAAGTTGAGGGCAGTTTTTTTTTTTTTTTTTTTTTTTTTAGTTTTTTTGTGGCTGGATCTTGCTGTGAACCTAGACTAGCCTTGAACTCATGATCCTCCTGCCTCAGCCTCCTGAGCGTGAGGATTATGGTCATACAGGGCTGCTCCACTATACCTTGCTCAGGACCATATTCTCACTGTATTCTACATTCCTCAGAACTTAGCATAAAGATCTGATGATACACAGTAACCCCGCCTCCAGGACTTCTTAGTGTATTACTATGTGTGAGCACACACATAATAATAATGCCGTTTTGTTTGACAATGCCTGGGATGTATAGGCACATAAGAGGGATGTGAGATGAGGGGTATGGGATGAGGGATGAGGGAGAGAATTTCACTGACAAAACAAGCTTTCAAAGCTGCTGTAGTAACTTGCACTATGCAAATATTGCCCCAGGGAAGTGCAGGGGATTACAGTCAGGAAGCATTTTGTTGGTTGGCAAGGACACAGGAAACTTGGCTTGGAGCATTTCCTGGGCTGTCCTCTTTAGAAAGTAGTTGTATTTCTGAGCTGGGATTTGTTATACTCCTCCCGTCTAGCCTCCCTCCCCTTCTTCTTTCTCTCCTTCATCTTCCTCCTCATCTTCTCTATTTTACATTTGTTTATCTTATCTTTTTCATGTGTGTGTGCATGCACATGTGTATGTATTTCTTTTCATGCAGGTATGTGTGTGTGTGTGTGCCCTTGTATATGTGCTCCTGTGTGCAGGTGTATATGTGCTCCTGTGTGCAGGTGTATATGTGTTCCTGTGTGCAGGTGTATATGTGCTCCTGTGTGCAGGTGTTTATGTGCTCCTGTGTGCAGGTGTTTATGTGCTCCTGTGTGCAGGTGTTTATGTGCTCCTGTGTGCAGGTGTATATGTGTTCCTGTGTGCAGGTGTTTATGTGCTCCTGTGTGCAGGTGTTTATGTGCTCCTGTGTGCAGGTACATCCACCAGCACATGTAGAGGTCAGAGGCTGAGGCCAAGATATCTTGCTTAATTCTTCTCCATCTTACTTTTGAGTAAGGGTCTTTCTTACTCCGGAACTTCATTGTTTTGGCTAGAATGTCTGGCCAGTGAATCCTTTAGATCTTCCTGTCTCTGTTCCTCAGTGCAAGAAGTAGGGATGTACCTAACCATGACAGGCTTTTATGCAGATGCTAACGGTCAGAACCCAGGTCCTCATGCTCGTATGAGTGTTTTATGTTGAGCCATCTCCCCAGCTCCAGTTTTTTGTTGATGTCATAGTTGTTGTTTTTTTTCTGTTCCATATGTGTGTGAGTGAGAGAGAGACTATGTGAATGCATGTTGAAGTCAGAGGTCAACTTCAGTAACATTTCTACAAGAGTTGTCCATCTTATTTTTTGGGACAGGGTCTCTCACTGGCCTGGAACTCACTAATTAGGTTAGACTGGCTGACCAGGGGTCTTCCTGTCTAAACCTCTCCAATTCCAGGATGTCACTCTGAGCAGAAAGCAGCTATCATCTCTGCAGCCATCTCAGGCTACTTACTTACAGGTTGGTACTTTCCCACCCTGACGAGAGACTTGTTTTCTTAGCATGATGTTTTTGCAAGCAGCCCGCTACAGTTGAACACACTCTGATAACAACCTGTTCTCAGACACATCCTGGACTTGTGGTTTAGTGTCCCCAGCTCCAAGGCACTTGTGATTAAGTGTCTCCAGCTGCACTCCCCAGCTTGTGCTTATATACCCATAGTTGCCTTTCAGTAAATGAGACTTGAGACTTGACACTTGATCAGATAGCCTGTCTTGTCACCATTCTTTGAGTCTCTTTTCCCCTCCATCCCGTCTCTCCCTTGCAGACCCCATTGACTGACCAGCAGACTGGGACACTAGGACTACAAGAACTTGTCTCTGTGCCAGCTTTCTATGTGTTTTCTGGGGATCTAAGTTGGAGCCTCATTCTTTCTCAGTTAGTGGTTTGAATGAAAATGCCCACAAAACAATGGCCTCCTTTTCTTGAACTTTTTTTTGTCCCAACAGGGCAGTGCTATCTTTAGAAACTGTGGGAAGGATGTGGTTCATTGGTGGTAGTTGGGCAATGACACCAAGACTACCTCAGTTGGACTTCTGGCTTTCTGTAGCTGGAGCATTCTGTCAGCAAGCACTTTGCCAACAGAGCCATCTCCCTCCTCCTCCATTTTGTTTGTAATCGAAAATATCAACTGATAGTAATTGTAGGTATTTAGGGGACAGGATATGGTACTTTGAAACATATGTATTATATAGCATATCCATTGCCTCATATGCTTGTTTGTGAGGAGAAAATTCAAAGTCTCCTATTTATAAATACTCATTATGACATTGTCAAGCATAACTACCCAGCTATGCAACAGAACACCAGCCATCTCCTTTCTGTGTAGAGTGTCCGTGCTGGCCAGACTCTGCCTATCCACAACCTGGAGTTGATTCCCCCTGATCCCCGGGGGTCCCAGCCTCTGACAATTATTTTTTCTCTATCTACCCTTCTGGATCTTGCTTCTAGTTTCTGAGTTTTGACTTCCTTCTTTGCCTTCCCTCCCTACCCCTTTTACCTTTTCTAAGATTCAGATCCAGGCGAGTTGCATTGTTTGAACCTAGATTCGTGGAATCAGGTGGGAAAGTTTGCTCACCCCGACTTTTACAGAAAAGGAGATTGGACACAGAAAAGCAAATCATTTGTCCAGAGTGCAGGTTTGCTTGGGGAGCACTGCTTTATAGGACTCCCCCACCCAGCATACAATACATCTGCTCCCTACTCCAGGAGTATGCTTTGCTACACAGCCTGTCTGACTTGCTTTTGTATCCCAGGAGCCTGCTAAAAAGCTGGATTTGAAACATACTAAGCACTTTCCCACCATTCCTCTTGAAGGTGGTTTGAAAGTGATCATAAAAGGACTGGGGGTGGGACAGACACTTGGTTATGTCTTTCCAGGATGGCCAGTCAGCAATGTTGATATTCAGGAAAATGTTCTTATCACTGAACAACAGCAATTTTACTTCTAGGAGTCTGTCCTTGTGTGCTTTCTTTAGCTGAGATCAACACCTTGACCAAAAAACAACTTAGGGAGGAAAGGGTTTATTTGGCTTACACTTCCACACCACAGTTCATCACTGAGGGAAGTCAGGGCAGAGGTAGGAACCATGGAGGAAAGCTGATTATTGGCTTGCTTCCAGGCACACACTCAGCTATCTTTTTTATATTTCAATAAAAAAAAAATCAAGAAACTGTCACAAACATGCCTAAGGACAATGTAATAAGGAAGTTTCCTCACTTGAGATTCCTTTCTCTCAGGTGACACTGGTTTGTGCCAAGTTGACAAAAACTAACTAGCTCAGACTTTCTCTTCAGGAAATAGTCATATAAGTGTATGTGGGAATGTGTATATAGCTATGTTACTGCATCATTGTTTAGAATGTACAGTCTGGAGACATCCAAATGTCCAGTGACATTCCGGCTAGTTCACCACAGTTGCTTCTTAAACTTTTGGCTAAGATCAACTCAAGAACTAGTTAGATTTCAATATGTTAAAATCTATCTATCTATCTATCTATCTATCTATCTATCTATCTATCTATCTAGCCTTATATCATCTATCTCTCTAGGTATTTATGTAATCTATGTATCTATGTACCTATATATCTACCTATTTATCTATATATCCACCTATCCACCTTTCATCTATCTATTATCTATCTATTCATCCACCCATTACCATCTATATATCTAATACCTATCCTATCTATCTATCTATCTATCTATCTATCATCTGTCATGTATGTGGCACGGAGTGGAGCCAGAGGACAACTGTGGGAGGTAGTCTGCTTTTTCCACTACGTGAGTTCCAGGGGTGAAACATAGGTTAATAGTTATGGGGTCAAGGACCTTTATTCATGGATCTATCTTAACGACTCAGAGCGCAATAAATGTCTATGATGGCACAGTTTGCAACAGTGAAAAATAGAACATACTAAATGCTCAAGTGATCACCATTAGGAAAATTCCATTCAGGAGGGTATTATATATACTTCCAGCATGTTTTTGATTTTATTATCAAGCTCTGTGTTCACTGTATAATTGTGCGTGTATGAATACGTGTGTGTATGTTTGTGTGTGTGTGTTCTGCTATGAAGCTCTATCTCCAGTCTCTTATCCTTCCTTTCATTCTTTATACTTCTTGGTATTTTTAAAATATTAAGTAATTAGCTGAGAAAAGAATTTAAATGTTTTTAATTTTTAGTGACATGCAAGAGTGACAACTATTATGTTTAAGTAAACAGCTTGTAATGAATATTGAGAACAGTATCACTGTGTACTTTTAATCCAGTCTCTATTTAGGTAGGAGTGAGACTGGAGAGATGGCTCAGTGGTTAAGAGCACTTGTGTGGCTTCTAGACAAGGCTTGGGTTCCCATACCTACAGCAGCTAACAACTATTTATAACTCCAGTTCCAGAGGATCTAATTCCATCTACGGGCCTCTGAGGTAAGTGCACACACATGTTGCATCGACATATATCCAGGCAAACTGTCCAAATACATAAAATAAACAAAAATCTTTGAGAAGCAAGATATGATAAAAATATGTTGTAAACAGATTTAAAGAGAAATAAAAAAGAAACCCGATACCTTTATACACGTTCAGTGGTGAATTCTACTTCTAAATGAACCAGTCTCATGCCCATGTTAAAATACTTTTGTATTTATTGGTCTTTATCTTGGTCCACTTTCTACCTCGATGCCTGACTTTCTAAGGAAGAAACTCCAGCAGGGCTGGGAGACAGTCTTCTTTTCGAGCTGTTTCTTCGGTGTTCTCAGTCTTCTGCCTTTGTCGCCAGTCAGTCTCCACAAGGCTCCAGGCCTTATTTCTGTCATATATTGAATGCAGCTGATCTTGGGATTATCCACACCCCAATTCTGGTGTATTGCAAAACTCCTTGCCAGTTTTCTATTAGCCCATCTGAGTTTCATTTGAAGTTTCTTTTGGATAGAGGTCAGAGGCTTGGACAATAAATTCCTTCCAAGGAGTCAAGGATGGTGATAAGCTGCAAATTGACTTTAAAACTCCTTGCTAGTGAGGCTTGTGGGGACACTCAGAAGTTCCATCCTGTCTTACCAGAAAGACCATTAAATATTAAGAGCCTGGAATTCCTCACTCTGTATGAGCTCTTTAGGGAGCAGAGTGAGCACACTGGAATGAATTCAGGGAGGTGATCTTGACCTGTGTACTCTCCAACCCATTGTGACGGAAAGACTGCTCAGATCCTGGGTGGTGATGTGTGGGCTTATGACCTTGGCCTAGTAGAATTTCTTAAAGAAATAACAACTGGTAGAAAGGCATCAAGATGGCGGGGGCTGGGGGGAGGCCAGCTACTTCATAAAAATGGAAATGGTTTCCTGGAGAAAGAGAAACAGCAGAAGTCAGGTTCATTTGGAGCGTTCCAGCATATGTTCTGAATTTGAAAACATTGTGCAGAAGGAAAGCGAGGAAATCAGAGTTTTCTGCACAGCTTAGGAAACGTGTGGGCAAGTGTTTGTCGTAGGAGGACTCAATTACAAGAGCTTCTTGTCCCTTTCTTATGTCTAGATCTCTTCACCCCCCGGCCCAAAACAGAATGGAAAGTTCTAGGTGAATGGATTAACGACCCCATCAAATTACCTTTGCAGAGGCCAATGCTTGGCTCCCTCTGTGTATCAGGGTTTTGTGGTTGCAAGTGACACAAACGCCTTAAGTCAAACCAGAAAGAGTCATATTAGCTGTGGTCACTGAAAATCCAGAGGGTAGTGGTACTTCAGATATGTCAGGAGTCAAAGGCTCACACAATGACATCAGAATATATGGATTTGTCAGTCTCCTGGCCTTGCTTACCCCTGAACAGGGTTGATTCTTCCATGGCCTCTCTTTTAGTGTTAGAAGAGCCATCTGGATCTAATGAGCTTACCAACCAGAAAGCCTGTTTTCTTTGTAGCTCTAGCAGATGCCCACTGCTGATTCTCATGTTTCTGGTCTTGTCACATACAGGGAAAACTAAATGCCCCCAACAACTAAGCTTAGAATCTGTTCTGTGAATTAAGGAGATGATGCTAACCAATTAAAATCACATAGGAAATGATGAAAGGATTTGGGTCTCCTGGACATGTGGGCATGCCATCCGGAGAGTGGAAAATAATAATGTATACTGTTATGTCAAAAGCCTTATAAATCAGCTCTCTACCAGAAGTCCTGGGTTGTGAAGATCAACCTGACTGCAGCTAACATCACATAGCACCAAGTAAATAAGAATGCCTGAGCTGGGAAAAGAGGGTCACAGCTCATATTCTTTCCTGCTATAATTTGTTCTACAATGACTAACTCTTTAGCCATAAATCTATGACCAACGGCTTATCACCATAGAAACTTCCTTTGAAGGGACAATTAGCATCTATTGTTATCATTGGGGTGTCATCATCTCATCAGGAGTTGCTAATAATGGTGTTCCTTTGGTTTGCCAGGCTTTTCTATAGCCTTTGTGTTGTAACCAGTTTCTTGAGGTCATGGCCACATCAACACACTACCAGGCAGCTAATTAGTATCTTGTCAGCTGCCCACTTGGTTCTCTCAACTCTCTTCTACTGCAGACTTAGCAGGGGCTCTGAGGTGAATAAGTAAAGAAAAGCAAGTGAGGGTAATTCTGGACTCGACAGCCCAAGAACAATATTTGGGGACTAACTTCATGTCACAAAAAAGCTCCATGTTACATGAAGTGATTACATGTTGGCCAAAGGAGAAGTATAAATTATTATAACTGGATTCCCCCTTTGCTTTTGCAAATATTTTACTAGTTCTTCTGTAGAAATGATGGCTACTGTTAGCTAGTAGATTTAACCCTGCTGTTCCCAAGAATGATCAAGCAGAGCAGCTCTGAAAATTAATGGCAGAACTTCCCAAAGGCTGGCCTTTGGATCCCTGCATAAAAGCTGCCCAAGGTACCTTTGATTGCAAGCATCACAAAGTGGCCAGCTAACTTAAGGAGAAAAACGATGTTTTTGGAACAGATATTTGAGTAAATAGGAGGAGGTCTGTAGAATTGAGAGGATCCTGGGACAGTCATTCCACCTAAAACTGTCTGCCATCTATGTATGGTACTTGCTGGAAAGACAGATGCCAGGCTTAAAGCCAGCTTTACTAAGTCAGCATCTCAGAGAGTAGGGGTCATCACATCTCTGGTTTCATGAGGTTCCCCAGGTGAGTCTTGGATCCACCCAAGGTCCGGGATAATACTGGGCAAGATGGAGAGGCACAATGCTTTATATTGCCGTAACAGCATATCTGAGATAGTTAATTTAAAACAAGAAAGTTTTAGTTAAGCTTATAGTTTTAGATTCTACTCAGTAACTGATTCTTGTGTTTTTTACTGTTGCAAAGCATACTATTATGTTTGGGGACATGTGGTGGACACAGCTAATCGTCTCATGGTGGACAGAAAAGAAGGAGGAGGGACTGGTGGTACTTGTGGTGTGTGTGTGTGTGTCCCAATTTCTCCTTCAAGGGCATACTACTGTTTTGCCAGAATTCCAGCTAGGCCTCAGATTTCAAATATTCGACTATGTCCCAGTAGCACTATAAGCTGCGGCTTTGCCTCTGAAACACTTAGGCCTTTGGGATATATTTATTCAGACCTTTTAGAAGTAGTAGTTATTGCTGAAACACTAACTTGAAGGGAATAGTAGAGCAGAAAAACGTATAAGCAAAACATATTGGAAGAGTTAGTAAGCAAGTTCTAAGTGTGCCTTCTCTCTTCCCTCCAGAATTCTCTCAGGAGTACAAAGGACCAACTCATAGTCAGCCTGTCCAGACCGAGAGCCCTTGCAGATTTCCAGTGGCTGCAGTTACTCCATGATAGAGCAGAGTTGACTTTTTGAGGGTCAAGTGTGGAAGTGGGGTTCACATTAGTGTACATTCACTGTATTCATAGCCAGGTGTTTCAGAGGTCAGCGCGTTTTGAGGCTAAGAGCTTAGGCTCTTAAACGACAGAGAAGTGGATTCAGATGTCTCGTTTCTAGTTAGACTGGGAGTCACAAACAAATTCCTCAATGCATTAGCATATATTAATTGTATAACATAATAAACTTCAGGACATGCGTGCAATACAGCTTGATCATTTACCACTCCCACTTTGTCCTTTTTACAACCTCCTCACCCTTTACTAATGGTCCCTCTTCTACTATCATTTCTTTAAAAAAAAAAACTAGATTCCACAAAAGAGAGAAAACACATGACATTTGTGTTTTCCATGGTGACTCACATTCCTCCTATGTAAAATAAGACCAGTAAAAGTACTTCATGTAGCTGTTGAAACTGAGAGGATTTCTTGGCACAGGGCTGACATGACATCTACCGTAATGAGATAATAGTTATGATCAAATAACCAATACTATGTATTATGTCTATATATAGTAGATTCAATATTACATACTATTATATACATATACGTGAGTGTGTGTGTTTGTGCACAAGCGCATGTATTGGGCATGTACAGATGGTCCAGAGATGGTGTCTCATCTCAGAGTCTAGGGAAGGACAAAGGTCATCAGTGCCCTTCAAGTGCATAACAAAGCAGGAGACTGGCAAATGTTCCCATCCTCCTCCTTTTCCCATTTCCTGACCTTACCCCCGAGCCTCCGAATGAATACTGTATCCAACTATAGGGTGGTGGTAATGGCATCTTCTTTCTGTATGCTGGAGTGAGGGCACTTTCTAGTCCTTCATAGTCACCAAAGGGGAACATCTCTAAGAAAGCCAGGCCTTTCTATAGTTCACCTTGATATCACCTTAGAGATCTATATTATATCCCACTCAAGCTGACTAGTGTTTTCCCCTTCACCAGTGCAGTATCAAAGAATAAAATTGTCAAATTGCAAGTGTAGAGTGATAGCAGGTGAGGCTTTGTCTAGGAAGGCAGTGTACCGGCACAAGAACAACTTCAGGAGCAATCACAGCGTTTATCTTTAAGGCTGTGATGGCTTCATAGATGAACCACTGTCTGTTAAAATGGAACAAATTGTAGGGGCAGAGAGATGTCCCAGTGCTTAAAGCAAATGCTATGCAAGGTTTGGGACCTTGATAAACCCTTGATAGATCCCCATGATTTTATTTTCCAAATAAAAGCCAGTCACAGTACCCCATACAGTTAACTCTGTGCTGCTATGAGAAGAGAAGAGAGAGACTCTAGAAGCCCCAAAGTTCTAAGGTCAGCTTTTAGTCTAGGTTTTGCAGTGGGGAAAGACAGTAAACCTTGTCTCACATGAGGCAGACTTGGACCTTCATGTATGTTCTACACATGTGCTTGTACTATCATATGTGAAACACACACACACACACACACACACACACACACTGTTACACACACAAGGTGGAGCAAAATGTAAATTCCAAATGTGGTTTAATATACCTCAGTTACATCTCAATATAAAAGTCCTCTTGAATAAGGAGCACATGGAGGGCTGTGTGGCACCTTCTCACACTGCTCTGGAAAGACACTGTGAGGGAAAAGTTCAGCATGTTTTGTCTTCTTGTCTCCCCGTGATGGACAGTTCATCTACTCTGTAGCATCCTACTGATAGGTCATCTCTGTTACTGCCATTTTCACTGACATTAGAACCCAAATTCTTCAGCCTTCCAGTATGGACTAAAGACCAGCAGCCTGCTATCAATCCTCTGGGTCTTTACAAACATACTGAATCCACTGAGACATTGAGCATTTAACATGTCCTCAGTGTCTCCATTGTGAAGACAGCCATTATTGAATTATTTAAACAGTATCATGTAACCCAGTATAATAATCTCCTCTCCTTTAACACACACACACACACACACACACACACACACACACACACACACACACACACTTAGGGGAACTGGATCAGTCACTAAAGTACTTTGCAAGTATGAAGATCTAATTCCCAGTACCCATGTAAAAGTTAGCATGGTGCTTGTCTGGACTCCTAAGAGGAGGATCCCTGGTGCTTGCTGGGCTGGTGCTTTAGCTCAGTCACTGAGCATCAGGTCCACTGAGAGACCCTGTCCCCTCAAATAAGGGGGAAAGTGATAGAGAAAGATACCCATTATCAATGATCCCTGCATACATAATACATACATAATACATACATACATAATACATACATACATACATACATACATATATACATACATACATACACACATGTACACACACACACACACACACACACACACACACACACACCATTGGACTAGGAATCAGAAGACAAGGGTACCAAGCCTGACTATTCTATACACTAAGCTAGGTCCTTGGATGAGTCTTTGACTACAGGGGGCTCCGTTTTTTTTTTCACTGTTGAAGTGAAAGTGATAGACTGGTGTATGTCTGAGGTCTCATCCAGTTGAAAATTTTGGTTATGTAATAGCTTTTTGGCCAATAGGTAAATTTGTCAGGTATCAGTTTCCTCAATTGATCGTCTAACTCTGTGGTAATTCTTTCCTGTGTTTAATCGATCTGTTGAATTCTCAGATCTCAAACACAACAGACCAATGGAACGAAGTTTTTCAAGCCCAGAGAAGCGATCAATATAAGCCTAAGGTCTTCATGTTAAGCCTGTTATCAGCACCTGCAGATTCATAAGCAGCCTCTGATGAAGGATGTAGGCTAACAATGGTTCTTGAAGGTGAAGCTTACAAAGAAATATGCTCACGTTTCCTTAACAGAGGCTTAACCAACTGTACAGCAGCTTAATGGCCTCCCCCACAGTCTCCACTGCTGAGCCATCCTGATACGACTTTGAGGGGCTGTGATCTTTCTCCTCTGTCTCCTTTTTACTGTTAAAGTATGATTTGGGAAATATAAAGCTCCTTGTGTTCCTTATTTTTATTTTACTGATTTTTAAGATAAAGTTTCATTATCTAGTCTAGACTGATCTTGAACTCTCAGTCCTCTGGATTTAACCTCCCCAGTGCTGGGATAACAGGCATGTGACACCATTCCTGGCTCATGCCTCAAATCTGTAAAGAGGGTGTAATAATACCATTAGTTTGAAGATCGATAGAGATGCTATTCCATGCTTAATATTTAAGACTTTCTCTGGAATACATCTTTAAAGAAATGTTAATTGCAACATCTCTCTCTCTCTCTCTCTCTCTCTCTCTCTCTCTCTCTCTCTCTCTCTCTCTCTCTTTCTCTCCCTCTCTCCATCTGTGTGTGTGTGTGTGTGTGTGTAGGTGCCTTTGGAGGTCAGAGGTCAATGAAAATACCACTCTTCCAATAGCTTGTGTTCTGAGACAGGGTTGGTCACTGAGACCAGAGGCTCCTGAATTAGGCCAGTCTGGCTGGCCAACAAGACCCAGGGACCAGTCTGTCCCCACATCCTCAGTGCTAGGAGTACAGACAGATTCTTTGTAAGGCGCTGGGGATCAAAGTCAGATCCTTCTGCTTGTTTCTCAAATGTTTTACTGACTGGCTACCTCTCCGAGACTATTCTAGTTATTAAAGGCAGTGGGCAATATAGTTATTTTGGTGCATACATCTTGCCTGTGAGAGAGTGGAGGCTGCTTTGGGTATCTTTGTGTTCGAGGGGGCTGAGCACCCAGTAGGTGTTAGGCGGAAGTATTTTTTTTTCTTTTTGATAAAGTTGGAAATGATGACTAATAGCAAACGCAGGGACTCAGAATGCTAATTTCCATTGGACACACAGCCTCTGTATGAATCTTGCTGACTGCAAAGGAAATGTCACCAACTGTCAGCGATATAGCAACACATTGCTCTAGCATATGTGCCAGGGAAATCAGAAACTTGTTATTGCATGTGTGAGGGAACCGTAACCAACACAGTCAGAGAAATGCTCCGTGCTCCTCATTGGCCTCCAGTAGTGTGTTTATACACATTTGATCTTCCCACAAGCTTAAGAGGATGGTGTGTCAGTGTACCCCTTTGCAGGGAGGTCATAGGCACGATTAGAACTTCAGCAGGGTGGTGCTCCTTCCCCTTTGTCCCCTGTGCAGTTTCTCTTGTCTCTGGGTACCATTTTCTTCTCTCACGAGTGACTCATTCACTGTGAAGCATCAACGATGGCTTGAAGGCTGGATGGAAGAAGTGTCAGATACTCTCGTGTGGGATGTTCATCGTTCCCAAGATGATGAAAGCCTCTGGCTTGGGAAGAGGACAGAGCAGCCGGGGATATTACTCAAACTGTATGCTGACTCAGGCACAGTGTCAGTTTTGGTCACTCTGCTGGGAGAAGCATTTACTGTTTGTGTCTTGCTCTCTTGCCACTTGTCCAGCTTGAATGCTTAGTTAGATGTGAATGAGAAACTGCCTGGCCCTACTTCCAGGCCTCCGAAACCCGAGTCTGTGAACAATCTGAAGGTTTGTGGTCCAGATGCCCTGTCAGCCCGTCCAGATAAAGAGTGGCAAGCATGGATGCTTTGGAGCGGATTGGGACTCAGTAATGAAGTTTTGATCCAAGTGGGTTAGCATAGAACCTGCTGGAATTTCCCTGGCACTTGGGAGCATTCTCTCTCACTAATGAGGAAATTCTGTAATGAGACTTGCTGGGTTCTAACCCAAAAGCAGTCATCTCCTAGCTGTCTGAGCATGCTTCTTAGCTGAGTTTGTTATCTTTTCAGTGACAATTGATTTCTTAAGTTGTCATATAAATTGGCTCTACATTAAACAAGCATAATTTATTCAAAGGCTGTCAGGACCTTGAGCTTTGTAGGGTTGTAAGGCAGGCATAAGTTCCAGGCGGCCTCCTGTAGGAAGGAACCTCACTTTAGGTCCCCAAGGCTGAGTGGAACAGCAGCTACTTCAGACTCCCAACTGTCCCTCTGCCCAGGAGTCAGATTCCAGAGAGGGAAAAGTCACTCAGCTCTATCAGTTGCATCCTGATTCTTGGATGGGAGGAATGATCTGACAGGACATTTGTCAATGTCCTCACAGACAGTATTGTGTGGAAAGAATAATGTATAGTGAGAGATAATGACTTTTAAGAATTATGGATTCTAGGTGGTCCCTAAGAAACTGTACAGATATAATTTTCCATAATCATTAAATGAGATAATATAATTAAGTTCACAGCACTGTGCCTGGCTGGCCCAAGACTAGCTTTTCAGTGAGTGTAAGCTGGGGTAGCACAAATGTGTAACAAAAATCAGACTGTTCTGGGGTCAGACCTGTTTTTGTCACAACATGGTCCTGACCTGGTCTCACAACCTCAATTGTACCTCTCCCCAAACCAAACAATAAAACTAAATGAACAGAAAAACCAACGAAGGCTCACTCAGCCCTGCCGCTTAAAGCCTCCACAGTGCCTCTGCACCATGAAACTAAGGACCAAGCCTCTAACTAGCATATCTTGGGGACAAGTGCTGTGCAGACAGTAATATCTAAAACCAGATCTATGAAGATTCATGACTTATCTTATGATAAAGAAACTGTGGACTAAGAGGTCTACATTCTTGTAGAGCATGTTACTGAGTAGAAATTCATAAGGTTAATTAGAGTATATTTTCCTTTAGCTGTTGGAGGTTTTTTTTTTTTTTTTAACATGACAAAATAAAATAGAAAGTAATACATCAGAGTTGGAGAAGATAAGCAAATAGAAGGGAAAGAGCCCTAGGAAAGGGAAAGTAATCAGAGACTCACTTCTTTGCACACTCAGGAATCCCGTAAAAACACTAATATACATGCAGAGGAACTGACAAAGGCCCTGTGCTTGCTGCCTTCGTCTCTGTGAGTTGATATCAGTTGCTGAGTTGATTTAGAGGGTTTCATTTTGTTGGCATTCTACATGCCTTCTGGCTCTTACACTCTTTCTGCCTCTCCCCTTACCTGCAAGTTTCCCTGAGCCCTGAGGGGAAGAAGGGTTTGATAGAGATATCCTATTTAGAGGTTGAGTGTTCCAAAGTCTCTCCCTGTCTGTATAATGTCTCACTGTCTGTCTCTGTCTTTGTTTTCATCTGCTGCAAGACGAGGCTTCTCTGATGATGGCTGATCAAGGCACTGATTTATGAGTATAGCAGAGTGTCATTAAGAGTCATTTAATTGCTATGTTTGTTTGTTTGTTTGTTTTCCTAACGGTAGTATTTGGATTTACCTAGATCCCTGGGCTATATAGTCTCAGGTTCTATGCCACCCAAGCAGTGTCAGGCATGGATTATGTCTCATGGAGTGGGTCTCAAATCAAATCATATATTGGTTGGTTACTCCCACAAGGTTTGTGCCACCATTGCCCTAAGTATATCTTAGTCAGGACACCATTGTAGAATAATGTGTTTGTTGATGGCTTGGTGCTTACATTTTCCTTTTGGTAACATGCAGAGTAGCTTCTTGTACCAAAGATGCTAGAACTTATGGGTAAAAGTTCTATGTAGGAACCAGCTCAACTTCTCTATGTTCAGTAAGTTGTGGTATAGGTGTTGTTTTCAACAACAGGGCTCAACAGCCTGGGTTGTTTGGGGGTTCCCATGGGAACTCTTTAACCAACAACCCAATTAGATATAACCCAATCCCTGCACTGGACGCTTTATTCGGTGACAAGAGATGGTAGGCTGGGACTCGATCTTTTCCTTGTTGGGTGATTTCATTTAGAGCATCTTCATCTATCTATATATCTTAGGAAGCTTCTACTGCGTTAGATGTGCATACTACCCCTCTAACATCTCCTAATCTTAGTTGTCTCTTCCCATATTCCTTCCCTTGCCATTTGTTCTTTCCCCACCCTCACTTAACCCTCCCATGTTACTCGCCATCCCATCCATCTGTAACTCTATTCTATTTCCTAACAAGATTTATCTGTACCCCTAGTCTCTTACTCTATAACTGTCCTCTGTGATCCTATGAATTGCAGCTTGACTATCATTGACCAAACATCCACTATCCACATTTAAATGAATGTGTACCATGTTAATCATTTTGGGTCTGGATACCCCATTCAAAATGATTTTTTTTTTCTAGTTCCATCCATGTACCTGTGAACTTCATTATGTTTTGTTTTGTTTTGTTTTTTTTAAATGCTGAGGTAATCGTCCATTGTTAAATGTTTCACATTTTCTTTATTAATTCTTCTGGTGAGGAACATCTAGGTTGTTTCCAATTCCTGGCTATTATAAATAAAGCAGCACTAAACATGGTTGAGCAAATGTCTTTGTGGTAGAATGCAGTGTCCTCTGGATTTATGCCCAAGAGTGGTAGAGCTGGATCTTGAGGTAGATCAGTTCCCATTTTCCTAAGGAGTCAGCCTACTGACTTCCACAGTGGCTGTAAAGGTTGTGCTCCCACCACTAATGGAGCAGTGCTCCCTTGCTCCACATCTTCACCAGCATGAGTGTCCCCTTACTCCACATCCTCACCAGCATGAGTGTCCCCTTGCTCCACATCCTCACGAGCATGAGTGCTCCCTTACTCCACATCTTCACCAGCATGAGTGCTCCCTTGCTCCACATCCTCACCAGCATGAGCTGTCACTTGCTTTACTAATCTTAGTCATTCTCATGGGTGTAAGATGAAATCTCAAAGTTTTGTGTTGCATTTCCCTGATGGCTAAGAATTTGAACATTTTGTGTGTGTGTGTGTGTGTGTGTCTCAACCATTTGAGTGGTTTTCTCTGTTGAGAATTCTGTTTATATCTGTGCCCCATTTTTAAATTGGGTCATTTATTTCCCTCATATCTAGTTGTTTTGTATTCTTTATATATCTTGGATATTAGTCCTCTGTCAGGTGTGTAGTTGGTAAGAATTTTCCCCCATTCTGTAGACTCTGCTGCTTCGTCCAAAACATGATGTCCTTTGCCTTACAGAGAAGATTTTTAGTTTCATGAGGTCCCATTTATTGTTGATCTTAGTGCCTGACCTATTGGTGTTCCGTTCAGAAAGTCTTTGTGTCATGTGTTCAAGGATTCCTCACTTTCTCTTCTATCATGTTGAGTGTATTTGATTTTATGTTGAAGTTTTTGATCCATTTGAATTTGACTTTTGTGTACTGTCGTAAGTATGGATCTATTTGGATTCTTCAACATGCAGCCATTCAGTTTTATCAGGACCATTTGTTGAAGATGCTGTTTTTTGTTTTTTTCCCAGTGTGCGTTTCTGGTTTCTTTATATAAAAAAATTGGTGTATGAAGGTTTTCAATTTTATTTCATTGATCAACATGTCTATTTTTGTGCCGATAGCACATTGTTTTTATTTCTATAGTTTTATAGCACAACTTGAAAGCAGGGGTGATGATACCTTTCCATAATTCTTGTGTTATTCAGAATTGCTTTTTAACTAGCCTGGGTTTGTTGTATTTCCATATGAAGCTGAAAACTGTCCCTTCAAGATCAATTACAGGACATTTAGTTGTTCTCTCTTAGCTACTGCATGCTCATTCCCAATCCCCAGTCCCTCTTGAATTCATGACCTCTTCTTCTCTAATTACTATTGGTTCATACACATTCACACACACACACACACACACACACACACACACACACACACACACACACTTAATGACTAAGTCCATTTAGTTTTGCTTTTATGTGCATGGGTTGAGACAGGATATTGCTATAAAATCTTAACTGACATGGAACTTATTATGTAGACAAGGCCAGGCTTGACCTCATAGAGATCTTCTTGCCTCTGCCTTCTGAGTGCTGGGATTAAAGGTGTATACTAGACCCTTTCTACCTTGTTTTTTTTTGTTATTGTTTTATGATTTTTAAAAACATTTATTTTTGGTTGTAAGCCTAGCCTTTAGCAGCTGAGCCATCTCTCTCGCCCTTAAAACCATTTATTTACTTTACATTATGTCTAGGAGTGTTTTGCCTGTGAATGTACATGTTAGCAGGCTCTCAGAAGTCAAAAGACAGTATTGGGTGTCCTGAAAACAGAGTTTTGGACTGTGAGCCACCATATGGTTACTGGGAACCAAATTCAGTCCCTATGTAAGAGCATCAAGCTCTCTTAAGTGCTGAGCCATCTCTTCAGTCCCTCACACCCACCTTGGTTTGTGAAACAAGGTCTCTCACAGAAAAAACAACAATGGCAATCTTAGAGCTGAAGAAGCAGAGGTAGGAGGCTTTCTGAAACTTGGTGGCCAGCCAGTCTTGCTGAACAGAAACTCCAGATTCTGTGAGGTACCTGTTTCAAAAACAACTGGGAACCCATTTCTTGTTATCTTTGGATACCGTGAGTTGTGATCATTAGTGATAGTCACTGGTCCTATATACTGAAGAAAAATTATTTGCACCAATCAGTAATTCATTATTTTACTCATCTGATGGGTATCGAGTTCCCATTTTATGTCTAGAACAGAGAGCTAAGGGCCAGGGAAATGTTAAATGAAAGCAAATGCAGTTCATGTCTACATGGAACTAAGCATTTGGGGATGACTTCTAACATGTGTCCATTGGTATAAATTTAAGTAACATCATCTCCTGGAAGGGATTTTAAAGATGTATGTACTGTTGACTGAAGGAGAACTATGCTTGTTCAGGTGCCAGGACCATATTCCCTGTTAAGTGATGCCTTAGCTAAGAACTGATGGATGAGCTGGTAGTACCAAGGCCAAAGGAGAACTCCATCGAGCGTGTGTTCAAACTATCCCTGTTCAGGGGCTGGAAGTACATGGAGATCATGGGGTTCCACAGAAAGGCTAATGTGACAGCAGTCATTGTGCAGTGGGATGGAGCTGGAGAGTTAGGTGGGCTGTTGGCTCACTCAGGCCTTATAGCTTTGTTTTAGTGAATTTAGCAATAGCTCTCAAGCATGGACGTGACTCAGTATCATCTGCACTTGAAAAACAGTGAAGATAAGGTTTGGCCACAGGATGCCATGAGGCTGGATCGACAACCACACTCAGAACATGATGTCTATAGAAGTGTTTCTTGGTATTCATGTGAACTGCAGATGACAACCGTGCAGAGAACTGGCCTACCAGGCGTGTTGTCTCCCAACATTTGATAACTGACAGCTCAAATGCTGCCATTAATGTTGGCCTCTAGGGAGTCCTCATTAGCACTTAGAGAATCTACGACATTCCTTGAATGCATCACAGTCACTTCCAGAAAAGGAACTGTAGAAAAACACAACACAGACTTGATAAATGTTTGATCTTTCTCTAGCTCAACCTCAGCTTTCCTGTGCACAGCAAACCAGATTCTCACAATTATTTTTTTCATCAGGAGGGTTGATCCAAGATTTCAAGCTTGAGAACTAGAACACACTGTGACTCCTCTGATATGGTTGCAGCACTTAAAATCAAGTAGGCACGTGTGGAGCCACACTGTGTGCCTGTGACCCTGGCAGCCTCCCTGTTTGGAGGAAAGCCAGACTGGGAGACAGAGTAGTGCTTTCACTAGGAGTAGGTATGGTAACAAGAGTTTGTCAACTTGTTTCTCAGTATTCCCCACCCACTGCTATCAAAATGAGGGGCCTCAGCTTATCCCAAAGTGTTTTAAGTTAGAAGTAAAGGGAAATCATATTGTGTTTTAGGATAGAAGTAAGAGGAAATCAAGTTTGAGAGACAAAAGTAGTAATGTGGAAGTACAGAGAACCAGCAAGGAAAAAATTTCTTTTTAAACTGAGAAGGAGAAAAAATCATGGTATGTTTAGGGAATTAACCTGTACTGGAAACAAAGGCATGATGTATTGACCTATGAAGGCAGCAGAGGGTGGGGCTAGGCACCAAGGTGCTCTGGGATATGGTAGAAAGGGAAAGGCAGTCTAGGGGCCAGGCCTTCCCCACTACTGACTCTGTGATTTGGGTGATGTATTTCCTTGTCTATACATATACATATACATATACATATACATATACATATACATATACATATACATATACATGTACATGTACATGTACATGTACATGTACATGTACATGTACATGTACATGTACATATACATATACATATACATATACATATACATATACATATACATCATCCTATGTAAATAGGAATTTCTACTATTTACCATTATGAGACTCACTGGTTTATGCAGTGTGATTTAGTTACATAGAACCTTACTCACAATTGATTTTTCATATATTTAACAAACTTCACAAGTGTCCATTCCTTTCCCCTTCCTCACACTTGAAAAGATCTCCAGTTCTGCTTCTCTTAGATGGTTGTTCTTTCTCTGAAGCTTATGCTTGTTGGATGCTTACTCTGTGTGTTGCCATGGACCTGTGATTACAGGGGTGGACTGTACAGTTCTTTGCCAAGTTCATGAAGATATGTTTAGTTCTTCTTGGCAATAGCTGTTGAATTTCTAAGATGGTAAAAGGCTCATCTGATGTTCTTGGTTAGTTTCCGTTTTGCATTTCTTCTTCTCATGCTGACAGGAGGTTTGTACCACAGACCCCTGATCTGTCTAGGCAGCTAGAAATTTCCTTTTATGGTATCTAATTTTCCTGGTTTCCTTGCCTTGAATTAAAGGGGTGGGGATCCCTTCCTATGTAATGCTTTACTTTTGAGAGATTAAAGGGAAATTCTAGAATACCCTCTTCTTGCTCAGTTCAACCTGGCTCCCAAGATCAGTGTTTCACCAGTGTATCTTGTCTTGCAAAGATGGTGATGGATCGAAACCCCATCAGAGGAAGTTGGGTTGTGAGACTCTTCAGTGGCAAGGAATTCAGTGGACTGTTAGCTTCAGTGGAATTCTTCTCTACGTTCTCTCCAAAGAGTGGCTTCTCATGTCCCCCAAATTCTTCGTAGTAATGGCCGTACTCAGTACTCCAAAATCTGCCCATTATGGCTGATACTATATGAATGAGAAGTCAGCTAGGCATGGTGGTGGTGGTGGGAGGGTGTAAGTGTGGGGGCTTCTTTGTTGTTTTAATTTTTCAATTCCAACTCCTTCTGATCCCTTTCTTTGCCTGACTCATTCAAAGACTCTGGTCCACCTGGTGTGCCATATGCATCATTGTTCTAACTCCTTCAGAAGTCACCATAACCTCAAAGGAAGCCAAAGGCAGCTCCTTAAAGCAGCCATCCATCAGCTGCCAAAGTTTGCTTCTATAGTAGAAGATGTCAAACTTGAAAATTAATGGCCATATCTTAGGTGGTATATATGTGTGTGTTTTATTGCAGATTTTCTGAACTTTGGCACTATTCAAACCTGGGACCTAGTAATTAGGAGCTGTCATGTGCCACTGTGGGATGTTTAGCAACTTCCTGGATTCCATATATTAGGTGCTCATTGTTTTTTGCCAGTTTGACCATCAAAATGTCCCCTGTAGGATAAGTTGTTACTGGTGGGAAACCACTACTGTGATGTAGACCTGCTACATCAGTTAAAATTGGAACTATTTATTCAACGATCGTAAAGCCACAGTGTACATGACTTAAAGGAAATTCCTAAGTTTAATAATTAAAATAATACTATAATATTAAATGAAATGTTTATAAAATAACCAGCATATGATTTTTAAATTGTTAGTACACAGATTTTGGACTTAGCTTCTCAAAATCAGTCAGATATTGCTGCACTTGCTAGGAAAGTGGCTTGCCAAGGCTGATTTTTAAAGTGAGATGCTGACAATACCAGATTTCTGCTTTAGTTGGTTCTGAAAGGACTGACTGAAGAAAGCAAACTTGGTGATGGCAAGGCCACTCGGAGTTTAGCCAGAGAGCTCCAGTGCTCATGGAGAATCAGAGCTGATGTGTGTCAATGCTCTAGTTGGAACTGATATAATTAGTAGCAATCAAGATGTTGTGGATAGCCTTGGGGCTAATCATATTTGATGTTAATTCCATTCCCCTGTGAGGGGTTGTGAACCAGGAATGAGTCAGCACTCAGGTGATTTCTTGTAAACCTGATTCCCACCTTAGTTTGTAAAATAAAGGAGAGGTGATGATTGGGCAGATAAAAGGGAAGGTGGAGAGAGGGAAGAAGGAGAAAATGGAAGAGGGAGAGGACACAGAGGAGGAGGAGGAAGAAGGAAAAAAAGCAGAGCAGAAGCACATGGCCTGGAGAAATTGCGAGTTCTAAGGGTTCTCATAAGATGTGGACGATGGCAGTGTAGCGGTAGATCTGCCCAATCTAGGTGCCCAGCATGTATTCATATTAACTGAGTTGTGTTTTCATTGCTGGGGCATATTTGGGTTGGAGATTTACTGCAACATCAAGGCATCAGACAGTTCTATCTAGAATGACTGGAAGGCCAATGGCTAAAACTGCAGTAAACATTCTGTTTGCAGGCCATTGCAGCAATATAGAGTTTACCAGAAAGAACACTTCTGTTTCTAATCCCGGCAGGTGGATCATGCTCCAACCACGGACATTTTAGAGTGTGTTAATACGGTAACCATCTATTACTTGAAGATGTTTTCTGCTGATACGGAAACATCATTCACAATGCACAAAGTCAACTCTTTGTTAGCTTGAAGTAACTTATTGCCAAGCATCAGCATAAACGTTTCCAGGGAAATGATGAATTGAGTTTTAGTGCTGCTGTCCTGTTCTAGTTCATAATTTACCGTATTATCAGAAGACATGGCTCCTAGGCACCCTAAAACACAACCCTGTTTGTCACTGTAGATATTTGTACAATTTGCATTCCAGTGGATGAGGAATGGTAGTGGCTATTGCAGGATTAGAACTTGCGGCTCACGTGGATTAGTCAGTAGTCTGTCTTGAAGCTGGGGAGCAGAATGCTGCTGAGTTCAGCAACTGCAGTAATATCTGACTGATTTTGAGACGGAACTTCTGGGTGCTTTTGTTTCTGTTTTGAACTTCAAGCTTTTTAAAGCTTCCTACTTTATCAGCCATAAAGTATTGATCCTTTTTTAGCTTCTGCAGGTGTGGATTTTTAAAAACTTTTTATTGATTTTTTGTGAGTTTCACATCATGCATTCAAGTGTCACTCATTTTTCTGTCTGCTTGTATCTGATCTCTGCCCTTGAAACACCCCCCTAATAAAAACCACACAAACACCCATAACAAACAAAATAAAGCACAGAAAGCAACTAGTTTTGGAAGCTGTAGCATGTCACCGGATGTCCCACAGTATGTCCCTCTGTCCACACATCTTCACTTGCAAATGTTCACTGCAATGTGTCATTGGTTTGGCTTGACGTCTCTGGCTTCTGTCACACCATCACTATTGTATCTTTACTGAGACTCCTCCCAACTCTGTATGGAGTGCCTGCAGTTTTGGATAGTGAGGACCAGCCCAACATTTCATAGATGATGTAAATTTGGACGTGGGCCAACTCAAAGCCATGGATCTGGGCCCGAGTATCCACACCACCAGGGTGAACTCTCTTGCACTGCTCCAGCTAGGCCACTTAAGGTTGCCATCAGCAGGAGTCAGGATCAGCTCTTTGCCTTTCAGGCCCTTGTGGCTGGTTCACCTGGACTCACGCTCCAGAGCCAGCTCCACTCTGCTGCCCGGTCAAGTTACAAGGCCCAGTCTCCCAAGTGCTGCATTCTGTGAGGGTCTGGGCAAGCTCTTCCTCTCACATGACCCCAGAGATGGCTCATCAGTGCCTTCCCCAATAAGGCCAGCTTCACCATGTTGCCCATACAAAGAGCAGGGCCAGTTCTCATGAGTTATACATCTGGTGAGACACAAGGCTAACTCTCTCGCTCTTTTGATTTCTGGACCAGCTATCTAGACTAATGCAGGTGACGAGGAGCTAGGGGTGGGGTGGGGTGGGGGAGCACATTACCCCTACCCCCTCTCTACCTCAGAGCAAAGGAGTGGCAAAGCCAGCTCTCCCCTTCACCCACATCCATGGGGACAGCTTACCTGTACCCCTCCACCAGGGCCAGCTCTACTATGCTGCCTAGGTAGCAGGGGCAGGGCCTGCTCACCAGCTCTTATGACCCTGGGGTCAGCTCTCCTGACTGCTATATCACTTCTGCCCTCAGGCTGCCTCATGGCAGAAGAGTGGCAGGGATATAGCACTCTCACATTCTTGCCCTCAGGTCAGCTACCTCCCCCTCCCCAACCGCCCTCTTCCCCCAGGGTCAGTCCTGCTGTGCAATCCAGGCAATGTGCAGGGCTTGCTTTCCCTTGTGCTATCACTGGTGAGACAGCTCTTCAGCAAGTCTGCCAGTGAGGGGAAGGGGCCAGTTCTACATGGCACCTGGACTTACCTGTAGTCCTTTGCAGCTGCCTAGACCAGAGGCATCTCTATGATCTCTAGCTTAATATGAGCCATGGACATAGACAGTGACCCCTATTGCTACATGGTCATGGACCCAGACAGGGCCCTCAGTGGAAGCACCAGTTGGGACTTCACTGTGGCCTCAGGGGTCAGGGCTGGCTACTCATCACAGGCTCCTCCTCTCCACCCTCACATCTCCAGTTCCATCTCTCTCTGTAATGCTCAAACTGTTCATTTCTCTTTCTCTCCCATCTGCCTACCACATATTTGCATATTGTAATGGTTTGTGCTGTAGGTGGGCCATGCGGCTGACAGGCCCCTGGGTAACCTCCTCTGTCCATACTGTATGGCATGGTGGCTTTCTGGCCTCTAGTTGTTTACATCCATCCCTTGTGGCATGGCAGCAGGCAGGTCTCTGGGCATCATTCCCTGCCTTGGCTATGAGGAATGGTGGTCAGTCTGCAGGTTTCTGTCTTTTTCCTCCTGCGCTGTGCTGTGTGGCAGTAGGTGGGGCTCTGTGTATCTTAAGCTCAACCATGCTGTGCAATCCTTTGCTACACACGTACCTGGAGCCATGGATCCCTCCATGTGTACTCTTTGGTAGTATAGTCCCTGGGAGCTCTAGGGGGTCTGATTACTTGATATTGTTTTTTCTTATGGGGTTGCAATCCCCTTCTGCTCCGTTAGTCCTTCCCCTAACTCTTCCATTGGGGACCCCAGGCTCAATCCAATGGTTGGCTGTATCTGCATTTGTTTTAATCAGGTGCTGGCGGAGCCTTTCAGAGGACAGCCATACTAGGCTCCTGTCTTTGCATCAGCAATAGTGTTGGGTTTGGTGTCTGCAGACAGGAATGAATCCCAAGGTAGGCAGACTCTGGATGGCCTTTCCTTTAGTCTCTGCTCTACTTTTTGTCCCCAAGTTTCCTTTAGACAGAAATAATTCTGGGTTAAAATTTGTGAGATGGGTGGATGGCTCCATCCCTCAACTAGAGGCCCTGCCTATTTACTGGTGGTGGTCTCTTCAGGTTCTATCTCCCCTCTGTTGGGTATTTTGGCTAATGTCAACCCTGTTGGGTCCTGGGAACCTCTTGGTTCCCTGGAGTCTGGAACTTTCTAGTGGTTCCCCATTCCCCTCAGAGTTACATATTTCTATTCATTCTCCTGACCCTCTTGACTTCTCTCCTATCTCTTCCCATACCTGATACTGCTCTCTTCTTTTCCCTTCCCCTTCCTCTCTTCCTCCCAGGTGCCTCCCTCCCTCTACCTCCCCTTATTAATTTTCCCCCTTCTAAGTAGGATTGGAGCATTCACACTTTGGTTTTCCTTCTTGTTAAGCTTCATATGGTCTGTGAGTTGTATTGTGGATATTCTGAGCTTTTGGTTTAATATCCACTTATCAGTGAGTATATACCATGTGTGTCCGTTGGATCTGGGTTACCTCACTCAGAATGATATTTTCTAGTTTCATCCATTTGCCTGCAAATTTCATGAAGTCAACATTTGTAATAGCTCAGAGTAGTACTCCATTGTGTAAATGTAACACATTTTCTGTGTCCACTCTTCCTTTGAGGGACATCTGGGCTGTTTCTAGCTTCTAGCTATTATTAATAAGGCTGCTATGAACAGTGAAACATATGTCCTTGTTATATGTTGGAGCATATTTTGGGTATATGCTCAGTAGTGATGTAGTTGGATCTTCAGGCAGAATTATTTCCAATTTTCTGAGGAGCTGCCAGATTGTTTTCCAAAGTGGTTGTACCAGCTTTCAATGCCACCAGCAATGGAAGAGTGTTCCTCTTTCTCCACATCCTCACCAGTGTCTGCTGTCACCTGAGTTTTTGATCTTAGCCATTCTGACTGGTATGAGGTGGAATCTCAGGATCGTTTTGATTTGGATTACTCAGGATGGCTAAGGATGTTGACATTTCTTTAGGTGTTTCTTGGCCATTTGAGATTCCTCAGTTGAGAATTCTTTGTTTACCTCTGTGACTATGTGTTTGAGCCTCTTTTCCACTTTCTTTTCTATTAGATTCATCGTATCTGATTTATGTGTAGGTCTTTGATCCACTTGAACTTGAGCTTAGTACAAGGAGATAAGAACGGATCGATTTGCATTCTTTTACATGCTGACAGCAAGGTGAACCAGCACCATTTGTTGAAAATGCTTTCTTTTTCCCCACTGTATGGTTTTGGCTCCTTTGTCAAAGATCAAATGACCATAGATGTGTGGGTTTATTTCTGGGTCTTCAATTCTATTCCATTGATTCACCTGTCTGTCTCTTTACCACTACTATGCAGTTTTATATCAATATTGCTCTGCAATACAGCTTGAGGTCAGGGATGGTGATACCCCAGAAATTCTTTTGTTGTTGAGAATTGTTTTTGCTATCCTGGGTTTTTTGTTATTCCAGATGAAGTTGAGAAGTACTCTTTTTTATCTCTGTGAAGATTGAGTTAGAATTTTGATGGAGATTACATTGAATCTATATATTGCTTTTGGTAAGATGGTCATTTTTACTATGTTAATCCTGCCAATCCATGAGCATGGGAGATCTTACCATCTTCTGCGGTCTTCTTCGATTTCTTTCTTGAGAGACTTGATGTCCTTGTCATATAGATCTTTCACTTGCTTGATTAGAGTCACACCAAGATATTTTATATTATTTGTGACTATTGTGAAGGGTGTTGTTTCCCTAATTTCTTTCTCAGCTCATTTATCCTTTTTGTAGAGGAATGCTACTGATTTGTTTCAGCTAATTTTATATTCAGGCACTTTGCTGAAGTTTGTTTTCAACTGTAGGAGTTGTTTGGTAGAATTTTTGGGGTCACTTATGTATACTATCATATGATCTGCAAATAGTGATATTTTGACTTCTTCCTTTACAATTTGTATCCGTTTGACCTGCTTTTGTTATCTAATTCCTCTGGCTAGGACTTCAAGTACTATATTGAATAGGTAGGGAGAAAGTGGGCCGCCTAGTGGGGTTGCTTCAACCTTCTCTCCATTTAGTTTGATTTTGGCTACTGGTTTGCTGTATGAAGTCATTGTTTTTAATTTTCATTGTGTAAATGTACCACATTTTCTGTATCCATTCCTCTGTTGAGGGGCATCTGGGTTCTTTCCAGATTCTGTCTATTATAAATATGGCTGCTATGAACATAGTGGAGCATGTTTCCTTATTACAGGTTAGAGCATCTTCTGGGTATATACCAAGGAGGGGTAACGCTGGATCCTCAGGTAGTACTATGTCCAATTTTCTGAGGAACTGCCAGACTGATTTCCAGAGTGGTTGTACCAGCTTGCAATCCTACCAGCAATGGAGGAGTGTTCCTCTTTCTTCTCATCCTCACCAGCAGTTTTTGATCTTAGCGCATCTGAATGGTGTAAGGTAGAATCTCAGTGTTGTTTTGATTTGCATTTCCCTGATAACTAAGGACATTGAACATTTCTTTAGGTGCTTTTCAGCCATTTGATATTCCTCAGTTGAGAATTCATTATCTTTGTACCCCATTTTTAAATAGAATTATTTGGTTCTCTGGAGTCTAACTACTTAAGTTCTTTGTATATATTGGACATTAACCCTCTATCAGATGTAGGGTTAGTAAAGATCTCTTTTGAGTCTGTTGGTTCCTATTTTGTCCTATTGACAGTGTCCTTTGCCTTACAGCAGCTTTGCAACTTTGTGTGGTTCCATTTGTCAATTCTTAATCTTAGAGCATAAGCTATTGGTATTTGCTTTGATGGCTCAGTGGTTAAGGTGTTGGACTCATAATTCAATGGGCTCTTCCTTCACAAGTTCAAACCCTGCTCACAGTGAATGAAAGCTTCAGTCACAGCTTTTCATCTTGATATTCTATATTTTTTTTTTGAGAATAGGCTTTTGTAGTAGCATCTGATGATTTTTTTGAATTTCCTCATTTTCTGTTGTTACCTTTCCTTTTTCATTTCTGATTTTGTTAATTTGGATACCATCTCTGTACCCTTTAGTTAGTCTGGTTAAGGGTCTATCTATCTTGTTGATTTTCTCAAAGAACCAGCTCCTGGTTTGGTTGATTGTTTGTATAGTTCTCTTTGTCTCTTGGGTGATTTCAGCCCTGAGTTTGATTATTTCCTGCCATCTACTCCTCTTGGGTATATTTGCTTCTTTTCATTCTAGAGCTTTCAGATGTGCTGTTAAACTGCTAGTGTAGGATCCCTGCAATTTCTGTATGAAAGGCCCTCAGAGCTATGAGTTTTTGTCTTAGCCCTGGTCCTATTGTGTCTTGTAAGTTCGGGTATGCTGTGCTTTGATTTTCATCAAATTGTAGAAAGTCTCTAATTTATCTCTTTATTTCTTTACTGACCAAGCTATTGCTAAGTAGAGCATTGTTCAGCTTCTATGAGTATGTGGGCTTTCTGTTAGTTTTGTTGTTATTGAAGGCCAGCCTTAGTCGGTGGTGATCTGATAGAATGCGTGGGATTACTTCAATCTTCTTGTATCTTTTGAGGCTTGTTTTGTGTCTGATTATATGGTCAGTTTTGGAGAAGGTATCACGAGTTGCTGAGAAGAGGTATTTTCTTTTGTTTTAGGGTGAAATGTTCTGTATCTAACTGTTAAATCCATTTAGTTCATAACTTCTGTTAGTTTCACTGTGTCTCTGTTTTGTTTCTGTTTCCATGATCTGTCCATTTGGTGAGGATAGGGTGTTTAAGTCTTCCACTATTATTGTGTGAGGGTCGATGTGTGCTTTGTGTTTTACTAAAGTTTCTTTTACAAATGTGTGCATTTGGGTCATAGATGTTCAGAATTGAGAGTTCATATTGGTAGATTTTTTTCCTTTGATGGGTATGTAGTGTTCTTCCTTAATTTTGATAACTTTTGGTTGAAAGTCTATTTTATTGGATATTAGAATGGCTACTCAAGGTTGTTTCTTGGGATCATTTGCTTGGAAATTTTTTCCCCCAGCCTTTTACTCTGAGATAGTATCTGTCTTTGTGAATGAGGTGTTTCCTGTTTGCAGCAAAATTCTGGGTCCTGTTTAAGTATCCAGTCTGTAATCCTATGTCTTTTTATTGGGGAATTGAGTCCATTGATGTTGAGAGATAGTAAAACCAATGATTGTTGCTTCCTGTTATTTTTGTTGTTAGAGGTAGAATTATGTTTTGTGGTTCCCTTCTTTTGAGTTTGTTGTGAGAAGATTAATTTCTTGGTTTTTACTGGTATAGTTTGCCTCTTTGTGTTGGAATTTTCCTTGTAGTATCTTCTGCAGGGCTGGTTTAATGGAAAAATATTGTTTAAATTTGGTTTTGTCATGGAATATTTTGTTTTTTGTTTGTTTGTTTGTTTGTTTTTCATCTATTACAATTGAGAGTTTTGCTGTGTATAATAGCCTGGGCTGGCATTTGTTTTCTCTTAGGGTCTGCATGACGTCTATCCAAGATCTTCTGACTTTTAGAGTATCTGTTGAGAAGTTTGGTGTAATTTATGTGTTACTTGATCTTTTCTCCTTACCTCTTTTAATATTCTTTCTTTATTCTGTGTATCTGGTATTTTTATTATTATATGACAGGAGGAGTTTCTTTTCTGGTTCAATCTATTTGGAGTTCTGCAGGCTTCTTATATGTCTATGGGCATCTCTTTTTTTTAGGTTAGGGAAGTTTTCTTCTATAATTTTGTTGAAGATATTTCCTGGCCCTTTAAGTTGGAACCTTCACTCTCTTTTATACCCATTATCCTTAGGTTTGGTCTTCTCATTGTGTCCTGGATTTCCTGGATGTTTTGGGTTAGGAGCTTTTTGCATTTTGCATTTTCTTTGACTATTAGTCAATGTTTTCTATGGTATCTTCTGCCCCTAAAATCCTTTCTTCAATTTCTTGTATTCTGTGGGTGATGCTTCCATCTGTGACTCCTGATCTCTTTCCTAGGTTTTCCATCTCCAGGGTTTTTTACCTTTGTGATTTCTTTATTGTTTCTATTTCCAGTTTTAGATCCTGGATGGTTTTGTTCAATTCCTTCACCTATTTGATTGTGTTTTTCTGTATTTCTTTAAGGGATTTTTGTGTTTCCTCTTTAAGGGCTTCTATCTGTTTACTTGTTTACACCTATATTTCTTTAAGGGATTTTTGTGTTTCCTCTTTAAGGGCTTCTATCATCTTCATGAGATGGGATTTTAGAACAGGGTCTTGCTTTTCAGGTGTGTTAGGGTATCCAGGACTTTCTGTGGTTGGAAATCTGAGTTCTGATGTTGCTAAGTGGTATTTGTTTCTGTTGCTTATATTCTTACAGTTAGTTGCCTCTCACCATCTGGTTACCTCTGTTGTTAACTGGTCTTGTTGTTCTGCTCTGACTAGAGTCTTTCTCTCCTATGAGCCTGGTTCTTCGGCCTCCTTGGGTCAGACTGTTTCTGTGTATAGGTGAGGTGGCAGTGGGGTTACTGGAGTACACAATCTGTGCCTGGACACAGTTGCAGACTAGAAGAAAAATGTGTCTCTGGCAGGATGGGAGGTCCTGTGTCCTCTGGGCCAGGGGAGGCGGTTTCCCAGTTCGGCTAGGTATTGGGGCAGGTGTGGCAGGAGATTCATCTGTGAAACTGGTGGTGTCAGAACTCCTGGGGTTGAAGCTGTGGGGTGTGGGTGGGGTGACAGATGAGCTAGAGCACAAGATCTGCTCCTAGGCGCTGTTGCAAACAGGAACTCTAACCATAAATTTTATTTATTTTTCCATTCAGTAATTAGAAAAGTGTGCGTGTGTGTTTGTGTATGTATGGCTCCCTTGCCCATGTTTAATGTTACTTATTTAGATTGTCAGCTCCTGAATAACTATATGGAGTCTTATGTTTATTATGAATACCCAGGCCTAATAGCTGGGCAGATTCTCAGTTTTTCTAAGCCAACAATACTGGCCTGACCTACATCTTGCCATGTGGCCTTTTCCATCTTAGTCTTGTCCTAGCATCTGCTTTTTCATCTCTGTCTGTCTAGTGAATAGCGAATTGTCCCATGTCTGACTCTCTCCCAGAGTTTCTATCTCTTCCTGGAAGTCCCACCTTGTGCTTTCTGCCTTTGCTATAGGCCATCAGATTTTTAATAAAGCTAGTTCAAGAATGTTTTAGACATGTGAGGAAGGACAAAGACACACTTTCACACAGTGCACACACACACACACACACACACACAAATGACCTAAACACCCATGCATGTGCATGTGGAGGCCTACGATTAATGCTGACTTTTCAGACAAGATCTCTCACAGACAGGATCTCTTACTGAACCTGCAGCCTGACCAGCTGACCATCGATCTCGTGTGATCTTCCATCTGCCCACTCCCATCTGTAGGGTTGCAGCTGCACGATACTAGATCTGGTTTTTGTGTGGATGCAGAGGATGGTTTCACTGAATCATGTCTCTAGCCCCAGAAAGACAAGTTGTTTTGTCTTTTTGAAATGATAGATTTCCTCTTAAATTATCTTGATAGATGATCCCATTTAGATTTTAATGTTGAGTGTCTTTTCCAAAACCAATTAAATCCATGGAAGTCAGTGTACCAAGAAAAATTAGCACCCCCCCCAGTGTTTTCTTAGTGTGATGTCTACAGAAGCGATGCTTTTTATTCTCTATAACACTACCATGTTCTCTTCCCGAGATTTGCTCATGATGTACTAATATACCACTTGTAGTATTTTCCTTCAAACTCAACCTAGCTGCTGATAGCTCACTACCTCATGTGTCATTCATCTGATTTCATGCCAGACAGGCCCCCTCCATAGGAAGCCTTGTGTGCAATGTACTCTCTGGTGATCCAAGGTGGTCTTTGACATTTTACAGTTGTTTGATTGTACAGTTCCAACTACTGGCTTTATGAAACACAAGCTTTATGCATACCTACCACAATTACAGTCAAATGCTCTCCCACTGGGCTATATCCCCCGTAATTGCAGAAGACATTTTTCTGTCATACTAGGTTATGATGTTCTGGAATATTTTGCTTTCCTCAAAATATCCAACTCTCATTCTCCCCTTCTCGTTCAGACTGTCCTTTGTATGTGCTGCCAGGTGAGGAATGTTTCTGAGTCTGCACTATAGCAGAATAACCTTTCTCTCAAGGAGAAAATAAGGTTCCTTAAAATTTAAGGAAGGTAATATTTACATCAAGGATGATGATGATGATGATAGTGAAGATGGTGGTGAAGATGATGTTTTTGGTGGTGATGATGGTAATGATGGTGCTGGAGGTGATAATGGTGCTGATGCTGTTTGGTAGTAATGATATTTATGCTGTACATAATGGGAACATCTACCATGATTTTAGAATTTATGCCATACTTGGTATTAGGTGCTTTGCATATATTACCTTGAGTGTAACTATTTCTCTGAGTATACAGGTGAGTGAAATGAACAGGGTTATAAATTTCTGATGATTATAAATGAAAAAAGCTATCTTGGTTGTTAACAATATTTATAATATCCAATGGCATTGATTGATTCATTTATCTATCAGTAAAATTTGTATTCTACTCTGTATACCAGGCACTGACAAAGGGGATCCTTAATGTGCTTAGAGTGACAAGCATTTTAGATATTCATGGAAAATCTGACCTATAAAGGACATCTCTACTGCCACTAAATGGAAATTTACTCTGTTCAAAGCTTGGTTATTGGAAAGTCTAAAAAAACACAAGTCCCTTGTAGAACATTGAATCAAATGGGGTAAGAAATTTAATCCTCTTATTATTAGTATTTAATCTATTTTCTAAAATTAAAATTACCTGTCAGTTATAATAAAATATCAGACATATTTAACATAAAAATGAAAAATCCTGAATCCCATCTATTAATTTTTATGAAGTTGGGATTGAATCTTCATTTCCAAAAGTAGCAAAATTAAAACAAAAATGAGCTATGTTTTGCATATAAATATGTCTCTGTGAGTTTGTAAGTGTTATGTCTACTTTGAAGCCTGAGGATGAATCTATCAGCCTGGGAGATGACTCAGTAGGTAGAGGTCTTGTTTTGCAAGCCTGATAACCTGTGTTTTGACTTCCAGAGCCCACATACAAGCTGGAACCAGTATATCATGAACCTGTGCTCTTGCAAGGAAGTAGAAGACAGGGACAGACTTTAGGAAGCTCAGAAGCCACTTACCTAGGTGTGTTCATCAATGAGCAAGAAGGACCCTGTCTCAAACAAGGTAGAAAGTAAGGATTGACATCTGAGGCTGTCCTCTGACCTCTACATGCCTGATTTTACATGCAGACACACACACACACACACACACACTGCATGCTTTATCTGATTCTGTAATAGGATGAACACCAATTAAATTGTGTTTTTCCCAATATGGGCACTAATCAGTGAAACTCACATCCTATGGGATGATAAAATACATACTCAGATCTCTTTTAATACCCATGATATGACCCACAGACCATAAGAAGTTTAACAAGAAGAAAGGCCCAAGGGAGGTTGCTTCAATCCCACTTAGAAGGGGGAACAAAATAATTATGAGAGGCAGAGGGAGGGACCTGGGTGAAAGAGAGGAGGAGGAGGGATAAAGGGAAACGGGATCAGGTGTGTGGATGGGGAAACAGGAGAGAAGCCCAGAGGACCAGAAGAATGAATGGAAATATGCAGTCTCTGGGGGTGGGAGGTGGGGGGGGGGCTTCTAGATTGTACCAGAAACCTGGAAGGTGAGAGACTCTCAGGATTCAGTGAGGGTGACCTTAGCCAAAATGCTCAAAAATGGGGAGAAAGAACTCAAAGAGTCCACCTCTAGTAGATAGACATGGTCAAGTGGAAGGATAGGATTACTAACACACAGTCAAAATTTCTAACCCAGAATTTTTCCTGTCTAAAAGAACTACAGGGACAAAAACGGAGAAGAGACTGAGGGAAAGGAGGTCCAGTGACAGGCCCAACTTGGGATCCTCCATCTCATGGTGGGACACCAAGGCCTGATACTATTAATGATGCTTTGAGGTGTTTACAAAGAGGAACCTAACATTAATGACTTCTGAGAGGCCCAACCAGCAACTGATGGAGACAGACACAGATACTTACCCAACCATTGAACTGAAATTGGGGACCCCTGAAGTTGAATTAGAGGAAGGATTGAAGGGGAGGGCTATCCCGTAGGAAGACCAGCAGTCTCCACTAACCCAGACCCCAGGAGCTCCCAGACTGAGTCACCTATCAGGCAGCATACATAGGTTGGTTTGAGGACCCCCAGTATATATACAACAGAAGACTGTCTGTCTGGCCTCAGTGGGAGAAGATGTGCCTAATCCCTGAGAGACTTGAGGCCCCAGGGAAGGGCACCCTCTCAGAGGCAAGGGGGGGGGGGAAAGAATGCATGAGGAACGGTGGGAGGGGGGACCTGGAGGGGAGCAACGGCTAGAATGTAATTAAATAAAATAATTTTAAAAAGTTATGTGGAGGATCATAAATGACAGCTAAAGAAAACTTCTTTTGACTTTGGCCCGAGGAAGGTGATACCCTCTGGATGCTGTTAGTCAGCATCATCAGTTGACCAAGTGCTGTGTAGGCACTATGCTAGACACTTCTTGAAATTTATATATACTTTTATTCAGGCTCCCATGTCAGTGTTTGCTCTGTAAATGAGAAGTTGGGCAGCCATGCAGATTACAGATGGTTTTTCTTTGTCTCTTACATAGCATGAAACGAAGAAAGATACATAGTAAACATACCAATACAAGAATGTTTGTTGAAGTGTTTTTTCAAAAGGCTGAAAAATGGGATATAGCTGCAAAAGCCCAACCATAGGGAATTTGTTAGACAGACAATACAGAGTGGATCTATTAACATGTCAATGCAGAAAACTAATGATGGCGTGGGGAAACACAAACTTTCCATAGACCAACAGCTAGTACCATGAGATTCCATTTTTAAAAGTTTTTATGTGCATAGAAAATTGATTAGAAAAGACATACTCTAAATGTTAAAAATGACAAAAATTAATGTTAACTGAACTTATTGCTGGTGGTAAAAATTGGTTTCATGTTAATGAATTTCCTTACCTTTGCTTGAAAAATATTCTACAATAAACGTGTATGGGTTGGGTAATTTATAAAAATGGTAGCAGTGAGAAGGGGTGGGGACTGAAGACAGTCAAGGGGCCAGGCGACATCAAGACCTAGGAGCGTATTAGATGGTTGTTGAGAGAGCAACCTGTTTCCTGCAGCTTAACACTCCCTCCTTCCTATACTGCTGAGCTTCGATTCTGCAAACTGAACACTGTAGGCAGACACTTAGGTCTGACTCACCTCCTTTTCAGGGGACACTGAAGCATGCTAGCTGTGTTCTCATTTCTGTGCCACTGCAGCCTCGTGCATCTAATGGGCACCTTGGAAACCCTGTGCCCAACTTACGAACTTACTAAATCCATTCGCTCTGCTGTACTACTCTCAGAGTACAAGTGAAATACAAAATAAATAAAAAACAATTATGGTGATCAGAATAATCAAATTATATAAAAAAATTATAGCTATCTTGCTTGAACCTTGGCCAAAGTTAATTCTGTTATAAAGGTGGGAAAATGTGTGCTTCTGACTGTCAATCATGTTGGAATTAAAACTTAGAAGCTGCTGTACTATCACTTTCTCTAATATTGTTGTGGTAGTATTCCTGAAATTATAATGAAGTGAGATGTGATTAGCAAAGGGCAGGGTTGTTAGGTCAGGAGGGATGCATGGGCGGGTCCAGAACCAGCTACATGATTTGCAGTGCTCAGTGAAAATGAAAAATCAGGGCTTGTTAAAAAATGATTAAGATTGGCATAGTAAGCGCGCAAAACCAAGCACAGAGCCCCCGACCTTCACCGGCATCTGTGGTTACTCACGTTAGCCCTGACCTTCACGGTCATGGGTGGCTACTCAGGCTGCACATTCATGAGGTAGTCCGCAGGAGATCAGGGCACAGGTCCCATTCTGTCATCCCGATGCTACCAAGCCAGTTACACCCTCACTCTAAGCTTCATCTTACTCAGCCTTAAAACCAAGAAGGTATTTTTCAGAAAGTGCTTTGTTGCAAGTGAAAAGGATTCAAACCCCAGTGGTACAATCAATAAAAGTCCCCGAGACAGGAGGTTTGTTGTCCCCCCCACCCCCCATCGCCAGCTCAGGGAACAGTTCAGGCAGGCTGGTAATGGCCAAACTCTAGAGCATACATCACTGAACCATTTCTGAAATAGCTACATAGTAACTATTTTCAACCTTATGAATTGTGTGGCCTCTGTCATAACTGCTCTACAGTTAGATCTTAGATCTCAAAAGTAGCCAGAAAAAAAAAAATGCCTGCAAGAAACATGGTTGTCTGCAGTTGTCTTCCTATCAGACTTTATTTGTGGATGATACATGTGAGTTTTAGATCATTTTCATGACTCAGAAAATATTTTTCTTTGTTTCTTTCCCCTACTGTATGAAATTGTAAAAACCATACTGAGCTCTCAGACACTACAATATCAGGTACATTTCCTTGCTGAGGTTTGTTAGGTGGTGGCCTGGCTTTAGACACAGAGGCATCACTTCGCATTGGTGGGTCTGTATGTTTCTGTGTCATGTAGCTCTGTTATCTTCTGCTTACACTTTCTCTCCCTCTTAGCGACCAAAGCAGGGCTTCCTCCACATAAGCAGGTGAGTGGGGTCAGGTGGGAAAGAGAAAACACCAATCTGACTGTTACAAGTTGGTTATTTTAGAGGGATGAGTTCTTCTGTCTCCCAGTGTCTGTATAATACAGCCCCCTTTGAGTGGGTTGATTTGGCTATGTGCTTATCACAGATCAATTGCGGTGAATATATTGGTGGAATATTTTGTTTGGCCACTGTGTTTGACTTTTTATTGGCATAATAATAAATTGAGAGAACAATTAAAGGGAGAAAATTTTATTTTGACTCATGGTTTTGGATTATGCTTTGCTGAGAATTGTGGAGGGAAGTACATATTGCAATGAAGGCACTCACCTCAGGATAGATGGAAAGCTGAAAGGAGAGGTACAGAAAGAGGCAGGAGAGGATGCATCCCCAAAGACCCTCGCCCAGTGACCACTTTCTCTAGCTAGGCCTTACTTCCCCAGATTACCATGTACATCTCAATAGTGCCACCAGCCAAGGGTCATCATGGCTCCAACACACAAGCTGAGATGGGACATTTCCTATTAAAATCATAACAACCAGACCAAGGCCTGTGATTACATATCCCCTAGAATGGTGGTGGAGAGCAAGTTCCACCCTGACTACCACTCTACCCTGGCACATCATGCCATCCAAGTTAGGAGAAAGGGTTCCACAGGCAGACAGCAGAGTCAAATACAGTCCCCACTCCAGTGATTGGGAAACCCGCATGAAACCAAGCTGTACATCTGTTACATATGTGTGCGGGGCCCTAGTCCAGCCCATGCTTTTTCTTTCATTGGTTGTTCATCCTCTGGCAGCTCCCGAGGGTCCAGGTTAGTGGACTCTGTTGGTCTTCCTGTGAAGTCCCTATTGCCTTCAGGGATAAACTGCCTTAAAAAATGAGATGTGAAGTGATAGAGGAGGCTACTTGACACTGACTTCTCAATGCCAATGCACATGTGTACACCGTGTGTACACACACCATCCGTATGACAGTGTATTTTGAAAGAGTGGTGTTTAGAGTTATGAAAATATTTCAATGCTGTTCTTTAAAAGATCCTCATGGGAAAAAGTATATGCCATCCTAACTTTGGAGTTGAATTTGCAACCGCCCACCTATTTTTGTGTGAGGTAGACAACTTTCCCATGGTCCTCTTTCCTTCCTCATTCACCTCTCTCAAATAATTGAAAGAGTTCTCCATTACCTTTGTTTGACTCTCCCATTTCAGCTGCTCTACTGCAAGTAGCAATATTACTTCCACTTCTGGGCTACTAAGGGACCTGTTTGTTCACTGGACATGTCTAGATTGCCACACTTCTTTTACATTAGTTAAAAATGGGCCAGATTCTTACCAGCTGAGTATACTCTTCTGCTTCATGACTTATTACTTGAGTTTCTTAATTCTTTCCCAACAGTGCAGTATAGTTTATGACAAGTTTGTGACTGCCATTAACCCCTCTAACTCTTAAAGTAAATAAGGACATAAGCAGGATAGATCCTTCTATCCCTACCTTAGAGATGGGGCTGCGGACACAGAATATTTAATGATTTATTCCTGACCTCACCTGGTATCTGTGTGTGGTGGAACTGCAATGCTGCCCCTGACAGTCCCTGTTTTTACACATGGTCCACACCAATATCTTACCTGAGAGCACCAACCTTTCTCTCTGTCCTGTTCTGGTCTTGATTTTTCTCCTCTATGGAACCTATACGTGGTCTCTCCTACTCTCTCTTCTTGGGCAATAATTCGTACTTGAGATGACTGTTGGAAGGCTTCCCAGGTCTCTGCTCTTTATGGGAACCATCACTTCCTCTGGCCTCTGAACCCAGCCTGTTGAATGTCTCTGTATGGCTTCAATCAAACTGGGCCTTGTGATATGTTTTACTATTTGATGAGAGGGCCCTTAAACATTTTTCATTAAAATACAATTAAATTGAAAACCTCTGCTCCAATGACCCCAGACTGGCCACCGGAAGATGGTGCAAACTAGATCTCTTATAGGTCTCCAGGCTGTACACCCAAATCTCCTATCTCCAGCATTTGGTTTCCCAGAATATATTCAAATCAGAGCAACTAAACCTGGAAAGTCAAAGCAGAAGAAGGCAGTGCTGATTCTTGGAGAGTGTCTGTCTGTTCAGACAAGTAAAAACCACTAAAGAGACTATGATTAGAACCTCTAGCCCTCAATATGAGTTTCACAAAAGGAAATAAGATCTCAGTCCTTTTATAACAATCTTCTGAATGTTGAACACAAACAGGAAAAGGACGTGCGATTCACGCAAAGGGAAAAGAAACACAAGTAAATGTCTTAAGTCCCAATGCAGGAACAAAAGCAACACAAAGACCAAGCTCTGTCCTTCCCCAATTACTGATCCTTCAGTAATGAATGGTCATAAGAAGAGAAGGATTATTATAGCTATGCTTAAACAACCCGAGAATGACAAAAACAAAGAGCTGAATGGAGTAACAAAGCCAATCTAAGATATGAAAACTGAATTCAATAGATAGGATTGCTGATGAAAAGTCAAACTGAAACAATGTTGGAAATAAAATCTCAGTAAGTGAAATTAAAACCTCAGTGGAAAGCCTTAGCAGCAAAATAGATCATGTGGCAAACAGAGTCAGGGCTGGAAGACAAAGCAGAGTAACTGGATCACTCAGGAAATCAATGAGACAGAAAACAACAACAACAACAACAACAACAACAACAACAACAACACCAACAACGAGAGCAACCCAAAGAACAGAACATGGGAGAGCTTTGGGACACCATAAAAAGAACTAATCTTTGAATTATTGGCTAGTGTGGAGAAGGAGGATTAAAGGGAGGAGGATGGGGAGGAGGAGGAGGAGAAGGAGGAGGAGGTGATGGTGGTGGTACTGATCATCATAGTGAAGAGGTAATGAATATTTTCAATAAAATTATAGAAAAATAATTCTTAAAGAGATACCCATTTAGATACAAGAGCTTACAGAATAGCAAATAGATAAGAGTGGAAAAGAAAGTCCCCACAGTAAATTATAATTAAAACATTAAAAATACAAATGAAGAAAGGAACTTTGTATGAGACCTGATACTATGAATGTGACAGAGAAGAAAGTAAGCTACACATGTCAGCTTATAGGTACAGAAAAGGACTTTCTCAACAGGATCCCAGAAGCACAGGCAGTAAGAGTTACAGGTGACATTCATGAAATTAAAATGCTCTGTGTAGCAAAGGGAGTTATCACTGGAGGGAAGAGGCAGCCACAGTACTAAAGAAAGATGCTTTTGTACTTATACACCTGAAAGAGAGGCAGTGTCTATTATATATAAAGAACTAAAGAACAAACAAAAAGCAGAGCAAAGCCAAAAAACTTCCTGAACTCCAAGAAAACAAATAACACAACTAAAAATTAAGGCATGGAACTAAACCAAGAGTTTTTAAAAGACTAAATGCAAGTGGCCAAGAAATACTTCACAATTTTTTTCATCACCCTTACCATCGGGGAAGAGAAAATTAAAACTGATTTGAGATTGTATCTTCCCAAGTAAAAATGGCTAAAAAAAATGGTAACAAATGGTTTTGTGAATATGGAGATAGGGAACTACTTATTTACAGATGATGGGAGAGGAAACTGGGGCAGCTGCTGTGGAAACCAGGGTGCTAGTCCCTCAAAAGGCTAAACTATATCTACCATGTGATCCAGCTACACAACACCTGGGCATATTCCTAAAGGACTCTATATCCTACTACAGATACTTTCTAATTCATGTTCATTGCTGTCCTATTAACAACAACCAGGAAATGGAGACATCCTAGATGTCTATCAGCTGATGAATAAGATAATGAAACTGTGGTTCATATATACAGGAGTCTTTTATTCAGCCATAAAGAAAAAACAAATTCATTGAATTTACTTGTAAATGCATAGAGCTGGAAATAATCATTCTGAGTGAAGTGACTCAGACCCAGAAAGACAAATCCAATATATTCTTTCTCACATACAGATGCTGGCTTTGAACCTTGAGATATGTATGTTTAAATTACAGTATCCATAGAAAGCATGAAGTGAAAGCTAAGGGAAGTGTGTTGTGGATTGTCTTGGTGCAGTTTGTATTTTGATGCTAATCCTGCCCCTGATAAGGAGCTGATCATGTACTCAGGTGATTCCATGCAAACCCTGCTCCCCATTTTAACTGCTCAAATAAAGGCTAGAGTCTGTGATTGGGCAGTGGAAGAAAAGGGTGGGACTGGAAATTTTAGAGAGGGGAGAGGAAGGAGGAAGAAGAGAAACAAGATAGAGGGATGGAGAGAGAAAGATGGAGGAAAAGGAGGTGGAAGATGGAGCAGAACCACGTGGCCTGGTGGAGCCACAAGTAGCAAGGAAATCTCATAGCTGGGGAAGGGTAGAGTTTGAAAATAAATGTTTTCTCAACTATGCAAAAAATAAGGATGCAATATGAATTGTATA
Source organism: Mus musculus (assembly GCF_000001635.26). NCBI lineage: Eukaryota > Metazoa > Chordata > Mammalia > Rodentia > Muridae > Mus > Mus musculus. Next base: position 11,400,637 of record NC_000080.6, on the reverse strand, counting down.
AGGAGCTTCACAAATCTAAAGGAACATAGATAGCTACACCATGAGCCACCTTGTTAAAAAGATATAAAGATAGGCAGATACAAATGCAGGCAGATTCTTGAGTTCAAGGTCAGCCAGGGAAGCAGTGAATCCAACTAGTTTACTGTCTGTGCTTAACAGAGGCAGGCAGATCTCTGAATGCTTTTGCAGTATTAAAAGAAAATGTGTACTTGCTGTCTTTTGGGCCTTAAGGGTTGCTGATTCATAGGATAATCAAAAGGAAACCTTAAGTAAATGACTAGATTGATATATAAAACAAAGGAGTGGGCTTATGATCTGCAGGAGATAAGAGAGAACAGCTTAGAGAACTGTCTTGAGCAGAAGAGAGAGAGAAAGAGAGAGAAAGGGAGAGAGAGAGGGGAGGGGGAGAGAGGAGAGAGAAGAGAGAAGAGAGAAGAAAGAGAAGAGAGAAGAGAGAGAAGAGAGAGAAGAGAGAAGAGAGAAAAGAGAAGGGGAGGGGGAGGGGAGGGGGAGGGGGGAGGGGGAGGGGGAGGGGGAGGGGGAGAGGGAGAGGGAGAGGGAGAGGGAGAGGGAGAGGGAGAGGGAGAGGGAGAGGGAGAGCGAGAGCGAGAGCGAGAGCGAGCGCGAGCTGTCTGGAGATATCTAGAAAAAGCAGACCAGAGAGAAAGAAAGCAGACCAGAGAGAAAGCAACCTGGAAAGCTTTCTTTGGCAGAACATAGTTTATCAGTTTGGACCCACAATTTGACTCTGAGTAGTTTGTTTTCACTGCTCTCAGACATGTCTTCTTTCATAACCCCTCTCCAAGCTGAGGCTAGTCCTTGCAAAAACAGGATTTGAAATGCTTAAAAGGATTAGGAGGTATGGCCTTAGAAGAAGTGTGTCTCTGGGCATGACTTTAGAGGTTTCAAAAGCCTATGGCAAGCCCAGAGTCTTTTTTTTTTTTTTTTTTTTTTTAAATTCCTACAAAGCATAATGTAGCTCTCAGCTCCTGTTCCAGTGCGTGCCTGAATGCTGCCATGTTCTCAGCCATGAGGATAGTGGTCTATACCTCTGAAGCTGTAAGCAAGCCATCAATTAAATGCTTTTTTTTTTTTTTTCTAAATAAAAGCTGCCTTGGTCTCACTGTCTCTTCACAGCAATAGAATAGTGACTAAGATAGAGTCAGTTTTCTTTAGGGATATAGACCTTGAGAGTTACCTATGATCAGTGGATGGTCTCACAACCATATACATATATGCTGAACCAAATGAATGTATTACATTTTAAAAATACATATGTAGTTGGGAGAAAAAAAGTAGTGAGGAGGATAGGAAAAGAACTGGAGGGCATAATTGGAGTGGACCTGATCAAAACACAGATATATGTTTGAATATTAAATATTAAAAGTACTCTGTATCAGGAAATAATTATAAAATAGTAAAAGGCCAATCACAGAACTAGAGAAAATATTGGCAAGTTGTGTTTTTGATAGGGTATTAATCTGCAGATTACAAAGCACCTCTATAGCAGTAGTAACTCCAGACAGCTCAATTCAGAAATAGCAAAGGACTCACATTAACATATCTTCAAAGAAGACATAGTCTTAAAAATGCTCAAAAATGCTCAATATCATTAGGCATGAAGTAAATGCAAATAAGGTCTAGAATAAGAGTTATACAACCAATAGGATAGCATTCTGGAAAACTTCAATAACATTATCTCTCCTAAAGGAACTCCAGAATATAACAAGTGTTGGCACGGGTATGGATAAATCAGAAACTTTGTCCATAGTTGCTGAGAAGTTAAAATGGTGCAACTGTTATGAAACAGTATAATGGTTTCTATAAAAAATTAGCAGAATTACCATATGACCTATGACTGACTATATGACACCTCACTTTCAGTGTCTATACCAAAATAATTGAAAGCAGGGACCTAGGTATTATACAATGCTGTTCACAGCACCATTATTTACAAGAGTTGAAAGGAAGAAACAAAGCCAAGTGTCTACAACAGTGGCATGGATAAAGAAAACATCCTACATGCACATGACAGGATGGAGATGGAGAGATATTTAATGCATTCAGCCTCCATTTGAGGGGATGGACCAGTTCTGGAGATGCATTGTAGTAATGGTTTCACAGCATTGTGCAAGTACTTAATGACATAGAAATGTACCCTTCCAGTTGCTTACATTGGTAAATTTTCTGCTATGTGTACTTTGTCACCATTAAAAAAAAAAAAAATCAAAGGAAGGCTAGAGAGAGAACTCAACCTGCAAACCTTGCAAGTGTAAAGGCCTGAGTTTCATATCCAATACCATGTAATGAAAGATAGACCTGGTAGCTAGTCTTTTATCCTAGCACTGGGAATGTAGAGATAGGTGGATCCCTGGGTGGGCCTTGCTGGCCTGATCAAGGCCAGTGAGAGATCCTGACTCAAGAGAATGAGGTGGATGGTGTCTGAGGAATGGGCTCCATGGTTGACCTTTTGCTTCCACAGATACATGCACACAGCATGCATATGAACCATCATCATACATATGTATAAGTGAACACACATGAATATAGAGAGAGAGAGAGGTGGGAGAGAGATAGAGAGAGAGAGAAAGAGAGACAGAGACACAGAGAGACAGAGATACCGGTGCATCAAGCTGCATTCCAGAGGCCACATGTAAGTTCTGTACAGTCTCTAGTGGTGGTGTAACATGTGTTCAGCTTCCAGAGAACTGTTCATAAAATCTGAACCCCTGCCATGTTCCTTTCAAGTGTATAACCTTGGGAAGGTTACTCAGCCTATTCCCTAGTTCAGGAATTGACAGGTAAAAGTGGCTACAGTTCTGTGGGCTGCAGCATGAGCATATAATAGAGACAGCCAAAATCTCAGCAGTGTGATTGAACTCTAGCAAGTCTTCAGTGGGTTGAGTTATTAGCAAGATTGCACATATATTATGTATGCTAAATAATACAGGTGATTTGTGGAGCTTCTCAATGAGTTCTTAGCCTCCTGAGCTATCATCTGGGATGGAATCTTTGTGCACTCAGCCATTGTCATAGCCATACGGGGACTTTATGTCTCTGTTTACTTTAGCCTCTGTCCCCCATCATCTGCCTAATGACTCAGGCATGCCAAGGATGAGTAAGAGCCATAGGTGAGATACATTCACTAACCTTGGCTGAGATCCATTGCATGGTCATAACTCAGCAGCCAGTGCTATATGGAGTATTTGTGCCTTGGCCTGCAATCCATGCCCTCAAGTGACTGGGAAGTCTTGGTGCTAATGAGACTTAGGATAAACATTATGATATGATTAAGCTAGAAACCATGGGATATTATTTAATCAGGACACATGTGTCTGTCTTCACATCTAAGAACTTGTTTTTTTTTTTTTTTTTTTTTGTCTCCTCTGTGATCCCACAGAGCAGGTCTGAAGTTGCAGGTCTCCTGTCAAAGAGGCTTGTCCCAGCCTTTGGAGCATTTACTGTGGAGAATATGTTCATCTACATTTGTTCATTATGAATTTGGGCAAATTTCATCCTTTGAAGTTTACCTTTATCCAATCTATCAAGTATGAACAATGAATCAGATAATTAAGACAGTTCAGGAAATAGTTAACTTATATTTGAGATTTTTTCTGTTTTTTTTTTTTTTTAATGGATTTAACTACGCTATTTTTTTAGGCTTTTCCTAAAATCTTTCAGCTAAATTTGTGTCATTCCTTCTCCATCTGTGCTTCACTCCCTAGGCATTTTCTCTGAGCTTCCTTCATCAGGTAATTGAGTTTGTTTGTTTGTTTGTTTGTTTGTCTAATTTTTTCCCCTCTAGGGCCAACTTAGACATAAAACAGTGACTAGGCACAGAGGATGTGTCAGAACATACATTAGATGGTGTGGTTGCAAAGAGAAAAGGGGCCTAGGGAAGATAGCTATCAGGCTTAGGAACATGGAATTTGGTGATAGATGGCCACAGATGTGAGCTCCAGCCTTATCACCCACTAGCTGTGTTCCTGGAAAGTTTCTCATTCTGAAAACCTCAAGTTTGTTTTAGAATTTCTGGAACAAAATCTCACTCCTTTGCCCAGGCTGTACTGAAGTCCTGAGCTCAGCTCAGCTGTCTGCCTCAGAAGTTGGGACAAGCATATCTAACATTACATCTGGCTAGCCTCAGACTGCCCAAGTGTGAAGTGCGGAGAATTCTAGCCATTTCCCAGGAGGAATAACGCAGAAGTCAAATGAAATATTTGTTAATAACTGTAAGGTCAGGAGCCAAACCCAAAATAGGAGAAACAAAAAATGACAAATGTCCATGGTAGATATCCTGTGCAGGTGAATGCAGGGGGACCCAAGGCCTTCAGGATTCTGCCTTTCTCCATATCTAAGGTTTGCCTTCTGCTGTGTCTGATTCACTCCCAAGATCTCTCTCCAGCCTTATATTATCCTTTGCATTGCTGAGATTGAACACAGTTTAAAGGAGAAATGGTGTTAAGGGTTTGTTTGGACTAATGACTTTGAGAGTTATATAAGCCATTATAGATAGAAGAGTGTGAAGGAGCCACATAGCTTACTTCTTGGTGACCAGGAAGAAAATAAGAGAGGAGGGAAAGGAAGAGGGAGAGGGAGAGGGAGGGGGGAGGGGGAGGGAGAGGGAGAGGGAGAGAGAGAGGGAGGAAGAGGGAGAGGGAGGGGGAGGAGGGGGAGAGGGGGGAGGGGGAGGGGGAGGGGGAGGGGGGAGGGGGAGAGAGAGGGAGAAAGTTGAGGGGAGGGAGTGAGATAGAGGGGGAAATGGGGAGGAAAAGGAAAGAGGGAGAAGGAGCTAGTATGTTAGTAGGCTTTCCATTAGTCTATCAGTGTTGTTGACAAATCCCCTTGAACAATCCTCTACTGAAACACCTTCATCAACACCTTGGACATGTGCTTCCTCATCTCCTAGGTGGTTCTCAAGCCAGTGTCTCAAGGACAGTCAGGGTTAGCTATCACATTGTCTTTGCAACAGATCAAAGGAGGAAACATTCCTTCCCAGTAGTTGCACAAAACTCAAGACGAGCCCTGGCAGATTCATCTGTGTCATTTCTGACCAATGGCTATTGTTGGAAAGGTAGAAAAGTTTGAGAAGCCAAAGCTAGGTGACCATTTACTTAAACTACATATACTGTAAGAATGTGTGTGTGTGTGTGTGTGTGTGTGTGAGAAATGAGCATAGTAAAAAATGCCTTTTAGACATATAAAGATAGTTTAATCAAGAACCCTACCACACCCAAGGCTCTACCTGATAACCAGGATGCAGTGACATCATGAACTCACAGTCCTAAGACTCCATGATGCCCATGAACTCTATAAGCAGAGACTGAGAGCAGTGCTCTGCTCTGCATATCTGGAGAGATGTCATCTTGATCTGTCCTGTGGTTGGTGAGTCTCCCCCAGGATCCAGACCCTCTAATCAGAGATTACTGTAGTTAAAGAAGGACCTGATTTTTAGCTAAGATATACCCACAGGTGAGCAGACTTGGGGAGATGGGCTTAGGACCATAATTAGGAACGCAGAATGTGAACCTTGTGTGATGACCTTCAGCATAATAAAATATAACTTTTGTTTTACCAACTACATGTGTCTACCTTCTTTTTTTGTTTCTTTCTTTCTTTTTTTTTTATTACGTATTTTCCTAAATTACATTTCCAATGCTATCCCAAAATTCCCTCATACCCTCCCCCCCACTTCCCTACCCACCCATTCCCATTATTTTTGGCCCTGGCGTTCCCCTGTACTGGGGCATATAAAGTTTGTGTGTCCAATGGGCCTCTTTTTCCAGTGATGGCCGACTAGGCCATCTTTTGATACATATGCAGCTAGAGTCAAGAGCTCCAGGGTACTGGTTAGTTCATAATGTTGTTCCACCTATAGGGTTGCAGATCCCTTTAGCTCCTTGGGTACTTTCTCTAGCTCCTCCATTGGGGGCCCTGTGATCCATCCAATAGCTGACTGTGAGCATCCACTTCTGTGTTTGCTAGGCCCCAGCATAGTCTCACAAGAGACAGCTATATCTGGGTCCTTTCAGGAAAATCTTGCTATTGTATGCAATGGTGTCAGCGTTTGGAAAATGATTATGGGGTGGATACCTGGATATGGCAGTCTCTAGATGGTCCATCCTTCTGTCACAGCTCCAAACTTTGTCTCTGTAACTCCTTCCATGGGTGTTTTGTTTCTAATTCTAAGAAGGGGCACAGTGTCCACACTTTGGTCTTCATTATTCTTGAGTTTCATGCGTTTAGCAAATTGTATCTTATATCTTGGGTATCCTAAGTTGTGGGCTAATATCCCCTTATCAGTGAGTACATATTGTGTGAGTTCCTTTGTGATTGTGTTACCTCACTCAGGATGATGCCCTCCAGGTCCATCCATTTGCCTAGGAATTTCATAAATTCATTCTTTTTAATAGCTGAGTAGTACTCCATTGTGTAAATGTACCACATTTTCTGTATCCATTCCTCTGTTGAGGGGCATCTGGGTTCTTTCCAGCTTCTGGCTATTATAAATAAGGCTGCTAAGATCAAAAATTCAGGTGACAGCAGATGCTGGCGTGGATGTGGAGAAAGAGGAACACTCCTCCATTGTTGGTGGGATTGCAGGCTTGTACAACCACTCTGGAAATCAGTCTGGCGGTTCCTCAGAAAATTGGACATAGTACTACCGGAGGATCCTGCAATACCTCTCCTGGGCATATATCCAGAAGATGCCCCAACTGGTAAGAAGGACACATGCTCCACTATGTTCATAGCAGCCTTATTTATAATAGCCAGAAGCTGGAAAGAACCCAGATGCCCCTCAACAGAGGAATGGATACAGAAAATGTGGTACATCTACACAATGGAGTACTACTCAGCTATTAAAAAGAATGAATTTATGAAATTCCTAGCCAAATGGATGGACCTGGAGGGCATCATCCTGAGTGAGGTAACACATTCACAAAGGAACTCACACAATATGTACTCACTGATAAGTGGATATTAGCCCCAAACCTAGGATACCCAAGATATAAGATATAATTTGCTAAACACATGAAACTCATGAAGAATGAAGACTGAAGTGTGGACACTATGCCCCTCCTTAGATTCGGCAACAAAACACCCATGGAAGGAGTTACAGAGACAAAGTTTGGAGCTGAGATGAAAGGATGGACCATGTAGAGACTTCCATATCCAGGGATCCACCCCATAATCAGCATCCAAACGCTGACACCATTGCATACACTAGCAAGATTTTATTGAAAGGACCCAGATGTAGCTGTCTCTTGTGAGACTATGCCGGGGCCTAGCAAACACAGAAGTGGATGCTCACAGTCAGCTAATGGATGGATCATAGGGCTCCCAATGGAGGAGCTAGAGAAAGTAGCCAAGGAGCTAAAGGGATCTGCAACCCTATAGGTGGAACAACATTATGAACTAACCAGTACCCCGGAGCTCTTGACTCTAGCTGCATATATATCAAAAGATGGTCTAGTCGGCCATCACTGGAAAGAGAGGCCCATTGGACTTGCAAACTTTATATGCCCCAGTACAGGGGAACACCAGGGCCAAAAAGGGGGAGTGGGTGGGCGGGGGAGTGGGGGTGGGTGGATATGGGGGACTTTTGGTATAGCATTGGAAATGTAAATGAGCTAAATACCTAATAAAAAATGGAAAAAAAAAGATTTAAGAACAGAATAAAGACATTTTATGGAAACAAAAATAAATAAATAAATAAATAAGGCTGCTATGAACATAGTGGAGCATGTGTCCTTCATACCGGTTGGGACATCTTCTGGATATATGCCCAGGAGAGGTATTGCTGGATCCTCCCATAGTACTATGTGCAATTTTCTAAGGAACCGCCAGACTGATTTCCAGAGTGGTTGTACAAGCTTGCAATCCCACCAACAATGGAGGAGTGTTCCTCTTTCTCCACATCCTCACCAGCATCTGCTTGCACCTGAGTTTTTGATCTTAGCCATTCTGACTGGTGTGAGGTGGAATCTCAGGGTTGTTTTGATTTGCATTTTCCTGATGATTAAGGATGTTGAACATTTTTTCAGGTGCTTCTCTGCCATTCGGTATTTCTCAGGTGAGAATTCTTTGTTCAGTGTTGAGCCCCATAATTTAATGGGGTTATTTGATTTTCTGGAGTCCACCTTCTTGAATTCTTTTTTTTTTTTTTTTTTTTTAGATTTATTTATTTATTATATGTAAGTACACTGTAGTTGTCTTCAGATACACCAGAAGAGGGCATCAGATCTCATTACGGGTGGTTGTGAGCCACCATGTGGTTGCTGGGATTTGAACTTCGGACCTTCGGAAGAGCAGTCGGGTGCTCTTACCCACTGAGCCATCTCACCAGTCCTTGAATTCTTTATATATATTGGATATTAGTCCCCTATCTGATTTAGGATAGGTAAAGATCCTTTCCCAAACTGTTGGTGGTCTTTTTGTCTTATTGACGGTGTCTTTTGCCTTGCAGAAGCTTTGCAGTTTCATGAGGTCCCATTTGTCAATTCTCGATCTTACAGCACAAGCCATTGCTGTTCTATTCAGGAATTTTCCCCTGTGCCCATATCTTCAAGGCTTTTCCCCAATTTCTCCTCTATAAGTTTCAGTGTCTCTGGTTTTATGTGAAGTTCCTTGATCCACTTAGATTTGACCTTAATACAAGGAGATAGGAATGGATCGATTCGCATTCTTCTACATGATAACAACCAGTTGTGCCAGCACCATTTGTTGAAAATGCTGTCTTTCTTCCACTGGATGGTTTTAGCTCCCTTGTCAAAGATCAAGTGGCCATAGGTGTGTGGGTTCATTTCTGGGTCTTCAATTCTATTCTATTGGTCTACTTGTCTGTCACTATACCAGTACCTTGCAGTTTTTATCACAATTGCTCTGTAGTAAAGCTTTAGGCCAGGCATGGTGACTCCACCAGAGGTTCTTTATCCTTGAGAAGAGTTTTTGCTATCCTAGGTTTTTTGTTGTTCCAGATGAATTTGCAGATTGCTCTTCTTAATTCATTGAAGAATTGAGTTGGAATTTTGATGGGGATTGCATTGAATCTGTATATAGGTTTTGGCAAGATAGCCATTTTTACTGTATTTATTCTGACAATCCATGAGCATGGGAGATCTTTCCATCTTCTGAGATCTTCTTTAATTTCTTTCTTCAGAGACTTGAAGTTTTTATCATACAGATCTTTCACTTCCTTAGTTCGAGTCACGCCAAGATATTTTACATTATTTGTGACTATTGAGAAGGGTGTCGTTTCCCTAATTTCTTTCTCATCCTGTTTATTCTTTGTGTAGAGAAAGGCCATTGACTTGTTTGAGTTAATTTTATATCCAGCTACTTCACTGAAGCTGTTTATCAGGTTTAGGAGTTCTCTGGTGGAATTTTTAGGGTGACTCATATATACTATCATATCATCTGCAAAAAGTGATAATTTGACTTCCTCTTTTCCAATTTGTATCCCCTTGATCTCCTTTTGTTGTCGAATTGCTCTGACTAGGACTTGAAGTACAATGTTGAATAGGTATGGAGAGAGTGGGCAGCCTTGTCTAGTCCCTGATTTTAGTGGGATTGCTTCCAGCTTCTCACCCTTTACTTTGATTTTGGCTACTGGTTTGCTGTAGATTGCTTTTATCATGGTTAGGTATGGGCCTTGAATTCCTGATCTTTCCAAGACTTTTACCATGAATGGGTGTTGGATCTTGTCGAATGCTTTTTCCGCATTTAATGAGATGATCATGTGGTTTTTGTCTTTGAGTTTGCTTATATAATGGATTACGTTGATGGATTTCCGTATATTAAACCATCCCCGCATCCCTGGAATAAAACCTACTTGGTCAGGATGGATGATTGCTTTAATGTGTTCTTGGATTCAGTTAGCGAGAATTTTATTGAGGATTTTTGCATCTATATTCATAAGGGAAATTGGTCTGAAGTTCTATATCTTTGTTGGATCTTTCTGTGGTTTAGGTATCAGAGTAATTGTGGCTTCATAGAATGAGTTGGGTAGAGTTCCTTCTACTTCTATGTTGCGGAATAGTTTGTGCAGAACTGGAATTAGATCTTTGAAGTTCTGGTAGAACTCTGCACAAAACCCATCTGGTCTTGGGCTCTTTTTGGCTGGGAGACTATTAATGACTGCTTCTATTTCTATAGGGGATATGGGACTGTTTAGATCATTAACTTGATCCTGATTTAACTTTAGTACCTGGTATCTGTCTAGAAATTTGTCCATTTCGTCCAGGTTTTCCAGTTTTGCTGAGTATAGCCTTTTGTAGAAGGATCTGATGATGTTTTGGATTTCTTCAGGATCTGTTGTTATGTCTCCCTTTTCCTTTCTGATTTTGTTAATTAGGATGTTGTCCCTGTGCCCTTTAGTGAGTCTAGCTAAGGGTTTATCTATCTTGTTGATTTTCTCAAAAAACCAACTCCTTGTTTGGTTAATTCTTTGAATAGTTCTTCTTGTTTCCACTTGGTTGATTTCACCACTGAGTTTGATTATTTCCTGCCTTCTACTCCTCTTGGGTGAATTTGCTTCCTTTTGTTCTAGAGCTTTAGATGTGTTGTCAAGCTGCTTGTGTGTGCTCTCTCCAGTTTCTTTTTGGAGGCACTCAGAGCTATGAGTTTCCCTCTTAGAAATGCTTTCATTGTGTTCCATAGGTTTGGGTACGTTGTGGCTTCATTTTCATTAAACTCTAAAAAGTCTTTAATTTCTTTCTTTATTCCTTCCTTGACCAAGGTATCATTGAAAAGAGTGTTGTTCAGTTTCCACGTGAATGTTGGCTTTTCATTATTTATGTTGTTATTGAAGATCAGCCTTAGTCCATGGTGGTCTGATAGGATGTATGAGACAATTTCAATATTTTTTTTATCTGTTGAGGCCTGTTTTGTTACCAATTATATGGTCAATTTTGGAGAAGGTCCTGTGAGGTGCTGAGAAGAAGGTATATCCTTTGTTTTAGGATAAAATGTTCTGTAGATACCTGTTAAGTCCATTTGTTTCATAACTTCTGTTAGTTTCACTGTGTCCCTGTTTAGTTTCTGTTTCCAGGATCTGTCCATTGATGAAAGTGGCATGTTGAAGTCTCCCACTATTATTGTGTGAGGTGCGATGTGTGTTTGAGCTTTACTAAAGTGTCTTTAATGAATGTGGCTGCCCTTGCATTTGAAGCATAAATATTCAGAATTGAGAGTTCCTCTTGGAGGATTTTACCTTTGATGAGTATAAAGTGTCCATGTTGTCTTTTTTGATAACTTTGGGTTGGAAGTCAATTTTATTCAATATTAGAATGGCTACTCCAGCTTGTTTCTTCAGACCATTTGCTTGGAAAATTGTTTTCCAGCCTTTCACTCTGAGGTAGTGTCTGTCTTTTTCCCTGAGATGGGTTTCCTGTAAGCAGCAGAATGTTGGGTCCTGTTTGTGTAGCCAGTCTGCTAGTCTATGGCTTTTTATCGGGGAATTGAGTCCATTGATATTAAGAGATATTAAGGAAAAGTAATTGTTGCTTCCTTTTATTTTTGTTGTTAGAGTTGGCATTCTGTTCTTGTGGCTGTCTTCTTTTTGGTTTGTTGGGGGATTACTTTCTTGGTTTTTCTAGGGCGTGATTTCCGTCCTTGTATTGTTTTTTTTTTTTTTTTGTTAGTATCCTTCGAAGGGCTGGATTCGTGGAAAGATAATGTGTGAATTTGGTTTTGTCGTGGAATACTTTGGTTTCTCCATCTATGGTAATTGAAAGTTTGGCCCGGTATAGTAGCCTGGGCTGGCATTTGTGTTCTCTTAGTGTCTGTATAATATCTGTCCAGGCTCTTCTGGCTTTCATAGTCTCTGGTGAAAAGTCTGGTGTAGTTATGATAGGCCTGCCTGTATATGTTACTTGACCTTTCTCCCACACTGCTTCTAATATTCTATCTTTATTTAGTGCATTTGTTGTTCTGATTATTATGTGTTGGGAGGAATTTCTTTTCTGGTCCAGTCTATTTGGAGTTCTGTAGGCTTCTTGTATGTTCATGGGCATGTCTTTCTTTAGGTTTGGGAAGTTTTCTTCTATAATTTTGTTGAAGATATTTGCTGGCCCTTTAAGTTGAAAATCTTCATTCTCATCAACTCCTATTATCCGTAGGTTTGGTCTTCTCATTGTGTCCTGGATTTCCTGGATGTTTTGAGTTACGATCCTTTTGCGTTTTGTATTTTCTTTGATTGTTGTTCCGATGTCCATGATTCTCTATGGAATCTTCTGCACCTGAGATTCTCTCTTCCATCTCTTGTATTCTGTTGCTGATGCTCCCATCTATGGTTCCAGATTTCTTTCCTAGTGTTTCTATCTCCAGCGTTGCCTCACTTTGGGTTTTCTTTATTGTGTCTACTTCCCTTTTTAGGTCTAGTATGGTTTTGTTCATTTCCATCACCTGTTTGAATGTGTTTTCCTGTTTTTCTTTAAGGACTTCTACCAGTTTGGTTGTGTTTTCCTGTTTTTCTTTAAGGACTTGTAACTCTTTAGCAGTGTTCTCCTGTATTTCTTTAAGTGAGTTATTAAAGTCCTTCTTGATGTCCTCTACCATCATCATGAGATATGCTTTTTAATCCGGGTCTAGCTTTTCGGTTGTGTTGGGGACCCAGGACTAGGTGGGGTGGGAGTGCTTTGTTCTGATGATGGTGAGTGATCTTGATTTCTGTTAGTAGGATTCTTACGTTTGCCTTTCGCCATCTGGTATTCTCTGGAGCTAGTTTTTATGGTTGTCCCTGGTTAGAGCTTGTTCCTCAGGTGATTCTGTTAGCCTCTATCAGCAGACCTGGGAGACTACCTCTCTCCTGAGTTTCCGTGGTTAGAGCACTCTCTGCAGGCAAGCTCTCCTCTTACAGGAAAGGTGCACAGATATCTGGCCTTAGGACCTCCCCCCTGTCCGAAGATGAAGACCCAAAACAGGATCTGCTCCGAAGCTGAGTTGCTTTGGCTTGTCCCAGAAGCTGTTAGCTTCTGTATTCTACACTCTCACCTGTGCAGAATACTCTCGGAGGAGTCCCGGAACCAAGATGTCTGCTGCCGATGCTCAGGCAAAACACTCCCGGGCTGGGCGGATCCCTATCCTCTGGCCAGGAAAGTGGACAGCTCTCTGGGGCCCGAAAAGGGGGCTGTCTTAGAAGCTCTGTGGTTCCTGCCTGTCCCAGAAGCCTTTAGCTTCTCTATTCTGTACTCTCACCTGTGCAGAATACACTCGGCGGGGTCCCGGAACCAAGATGTCTGCTGCTGATGCTCAGGCAAAGTGCTCCCGCGCTGGGCAGTCCCCTTTCCTCTGGCCGGGGAAGTGGCTGGATGTCTGGGGCCTGTGCAGAATACACTTAGCGGGGTCCCGGAACCGAGATGTCTGCTGCTGATGCTCAGCAAAGCGCTCCTGTGCTGGGCAGACCCCTTTCCTCTGGCCGGGAAAGTGGCCGGATCATGTGTCTACCTTCTTGCTTGCAATAGTGTGTCTGTATAGTGGGGAGAGAGTGGAAAGTCCCTTAAAGTAAAATCTTGATCATATTTCCCCAAAGAAGGGGCAATGGATGTCAAGAGGCAAACATCAGGTATCCTCTAGGCAGACCAACTTAGAAACTGCCATGCAGGAATGTTTTCTGCAACTATTCTCATGAAAGCCATTCAGAGGAGAATAATGAACTTGGTTCAGTGGCACAGGCCTATGATCCCTGGTACTCAAGATGCCAAGGCAGTAGGATAGAAAGTTCAAGGTCAGCCTGAGATCTTGCCTCAAAATAAAGAGGCTGAAGGTACAGCTTGGTGGTAAAGCACTTGTCTAGCATATGTAATGACCTTGATTTATTCTTTATTAACATGTTCATATGTGCTTGAGCACACATGTGTACATGCAGGCATGCACATGCACGCACATGCGCGCTCATGTGCGCGCGCTCACGCACACACACACACACACACACACACACACACACACACACACACACGTCCAGTTTCCCATTTCAATAGCGGATAAGCTGTACCTTAGCTTCACAGATTTTTACCAAAGCCAGGTATATTTGTTACTTTTTATTGTTGTTGCGATAAAATACCAGACAGAAGCAACTTAGAGAATTAAGGCATTTTGCTAACTCATGTTTCATGGGATAGAGTCCATCTTGGCAGCAAGGGTACAGTGGGGTTCTCAGCAGCTGAACCTTGCTTACTGTGGCTTTTCCCTTCTGGGAGACACACCGGATGTAGAGCTTGAGCCGAAGGTAGAGCTGAAGCCTAACTCTTAAAGGTTCTCTTCTAAAGACCAACCTGCAAAAGCCATTCCTCTGGCTTTGGTGATGGGTTCCCCACTGTCTCCAACAGAGTTAACAACCAGCTGGGGACTTCTGTATAAGCACACAATCATGTGAGGGATGCTTCAGTCACAGATGACAGTCTCTTTCCAAGAGCAACTGAAAATATTTGTAGGACTCCCTCACAGAGGCAGGAGTCACTGGGTGATAATTCAGGCCACAGAATCCCCTTAATAATGACTGTTTTTGGAATCTGTTTTTTTGTACTGATGACCCCCATGGTCATCAGTGACCATTTAAGAATTATTTGACTCTCTAACTGGGTGGGCAAGTTGATAAATTCATTGATTCCTTGAGAAAGCCAGATTTATGAAGTTGTCTTGTTTTGGGGTGTCTGCCCTAGCCTTCTGCATGTGAGTGGGTAAGGAGAAAAGAGCTTCGTAACAACCCGGTGATTAATCTAGGTGCAAAAACCAATTAATGCAATTCACGAACCAGTCTTGTATGCCAATTAAGAACCAGCCTTAAGATCAGGTTCAGCACTTTGTAACTTTTTTTTTTTCCATTTCAAGGGCATGGCCTAGAAAACAGCATTTGTTTTCTTTAAAATATTTTCATGTTCATATTTTGCTAATTTAGACTGCCCTTCTCCTCATTAGTCAAAAGTGGTGTGATTTCATGGTACACACACTCCTGAATAGTTATTTCTCCATTCCCATCTGACTCAAAAACTGTTTTTTAATTTCGGCTTTCCAAAAAACATGAGTTTTCTGGCTCTTTCATCTTTAGCTCAGATTATTCTAAATGAACCATGATAAGGATAAGTATCTTGCAAACAAACTTAAAACAAATAATATCTTACTTTTATTACATGTTTTCCCTTTGTGGAAATAGGAATTGAACGTATGGCCTCATACACACTAGGCAAGTATTCTAGCAGTGAGCTACACTCTCATTCCACAAATATTCTCTGAAATACAGACTCCTCAAGTTCGGACTTGATGTTTTACAGTCCCCCATGCCAGTAACAAGTTATTATTGATAATCCTATTGTAGTCAAAAGACACTGAGACATATAGTATTTTGCACTGGTTGATATTTTTCCTTCTTTTCTATTCATTTACTCATTGTGCCAATATAAGTGCGCATGCATGATCTATATGTGTGTGAGCCTATATATTGCATGTTTGCATTGTGTCATGTCATGTATGTAGAGGTCAGAGAGGATACTTGCAGGAATATGTCTTTTCCCTTTACCATGTGGGTTCTTGGTTTTAAGCTAAGGTCACCACACTTGGGATCAAGCATCCTTACCTGCTGAGCTGTCTTGCTGCCCCCTTTTTCATTTTCTACCAGTATAGTAGAGTATATATTTACATATCTTCAAGTCTATATAGCAGAGTATATATCATATAAAAGTATATATCTTTATATTATATATTATAATCCTATTTCTATTATTTGTACAATATATAATATATGATATATAAGGTATATATTATATATCACATGTGTTATATAACTATTGCATATATAATGCATAATATAACATATAACTATTATATTACATATAATTCTACTGTGCTTGTATAATGTATAATCCAACATAAGTATAATAGAATAATAAACTATATAATAAATATACTTATATAATACTTATATGTGATATATGATATAATTATATTATTTATATATAATGTGCATTATATAATTACATATTATATAATATGCACACTATATGCATTATACACATATGATAATATGTGATTATATACAATATATTACATATAACAATCTATTATAAATAATAGATAAAATTATATATAATATATAATTTATTATTAAAATATTATACATGTAATATAAATTTATATAAGTATGGAAAAATAAAACATATAAGACATATTATATATCTTTATATTATACATATTTTTACAGTATAAAATATACTGTACATTTTATATATAGTATATATTATATATACACAAGGAATAATATAATCTATATACTACGTAATATATAGTATACATTAGCTTCTGAATAATGTGATTCATATTCTATTTCATATGATCAAATGATAAGCAGGAAGCAGGAGAAGATTGCTATAAGAATTCTTTTATTTTTACAGTAAACTTTTAATAAGCTGGAAAGAACCCAGATGCCCCTCAACAGAGGAATGGATACAGAAAATGTGGTATATTTACACAATGTAGTACTACTATTAAAAACAATGGATTTATAAAATTCCTGAGTGAGGTAAGCCAATCACAAAAGAACTCACTTGATATGCACTCACTGATAAATGGATATTAGCCCAGAAACTTAGGATACCCAAGATAAAATTTGCAAATCACAAGAAAATCTAGAAGGAAGACCAACGTGTGGATCCATCATTCCTCCTTAGAATAGCGAACAAAATACCCATGGAAGGAGTTTCAGAGACAAAGTTTGGAGCTGAGATGAAAGGATGGACCATCCAAAGACTGCCCCACCTGTAGATCCATCCCATAATCAGCCACCAAATGCAGACACTATTGCATATGCCAGAAAGATTTTGCTGAAAGGACCCTGATATAGCTGTCTCTTGTGAGGCTATACAGTGCCTGGCAAATACAGAAGTGGATGCTCACAGTCACCTATTGGATGGAACACAGGGCCTCCAATGGAGGAGCTAGAGAACGTATCCAAGGAGCTGAAGGAGTCTGCAACCCTATAGGTGGAACAACAATATTAACTAAACAGTATCCCCAGAGCTCGTGTCTCTAGCTGCATATGTAGCAGAAGATGGCCTAATCGGCCATCATTGGGAAGAGAGGCCCCTTGGTCTTGGAAACTTTATATGTTCCAGTACCGGGAAATACCAGGGCCAAGAAGTGGGAGTGGGTGGGTAGGGGAGCAGGGTGGGGGGGGGTGGAGGAGTTTATAGGGGACTTTCAGGATAGCATTTTAAATGTAAATGAAGAAAATATCTAATAAAAATGGAAATAAAACCCAAATATTTTCCATTAAAGAATTCTTAGTTCATCTTTTGCTGTGCTTTTTTCACAGTTTAGAGTTGTTTTTTTTTGTCTGTTTCCCCCTCTCTTTTGTTATTTGTTCCTTTTTTTAATTTGATGATAATTCTTGCCATATTGTATTGTCACCGTCTTGTCAGCAGTAGTGCTTTGCACACTGCCCTCCTTCTCCTATTACACTAACAATGCATGGACTTCCCCACAGGGGTGCATCAAACATTGTATTGACTCAGTGACTTGTGCAAAAAGCTATATATGTGTGCATTCACATGCTTTCTTTTTTTTTAGGTACATAATCAGGCTGTCTAGAGAACTCTTAAGGTATTTAAAAATAAGTGAGTTATCCTTAAATTCTTCCTGGGTATAATTTATGAAGTATCTAGGAAATTAAGTTAAAGATTAAATGAGACAAACTGTTTTAGCGAAAGACTTTCTGGAAATAAGTGAAAAGGTGAAAGACTTGGATGAACTATTATTTCAAATCATACCTTCAAGTCTTGTAATGACAAGGCTGGAGGCTGCCATCTTAAATGTATATAAGCACATTTTTATTGAACTATTTCTATAAGATATGAAGGTCTAACCATGTCGGTGTGTGTGTTTGTGTGTGTGTCTGTGTATGTGTGTGAGACTGTGTGAGTGTGTGTGTCTCACCATCTGTCTGTGTGACTGTGTGTGTGTGTCTGTGTGACTGTATATGTATGTATAATGCAGGTATGAGTATGGGGACCCACTCCATGACACATGTGGAGGTTGGAAGACAATGTTTGGGTTTTGGTTTTTATCTTCCACTGTTTGAGGCAGGGTCTCCTTGTTGTCTCACCTACTTTATCACATTCTCCAGGCAAGCTAGTCTGTGCTCTTCTGGGTGATTGTTCTGTCTCTGCCTCCTGTTTCAAAGTCCAAGAGCTATAGTTACAGATGTGTGTTATCCTGTTACAGGGATTCAAACTCAGGCCATCGGCTTACATGGGACACCCTTGTGCCCACAGATCCTTTTCCTATCCTACAGTTGTTATCTTAAAAACACCCATTTCCTCGACATAGTCTTTCTCACACTGTCCTGGAAAAAAGAAACTAGTGACCTGTCCTAGTTACTCTTCTATTGCTGTGGTAAAACACTAGGACCAAAACAGCTTACATAAGAGTTTATTTGGGGCTTACAGTTTCAGCTGGTGAGAGTTCGTGCCACCATGGCAGACAGCATAGCAGGCAGGCAGGAAGGCGTGGTACTGGAGTAGTATCTGAGAGCTAAGACTTTAATCTACAAGTATGAGACAGAGAGAGATCTAACTGGGAATGATGCCAATATTCTGAAACCTCAATGACCATCCCTAGTGACACATCTCCTCCAACAAGGCCACACCTTTTAATCCTTACCAAATAGTGTCACCAACTGGGGAACAAGTATTCAAATATATGAACCTATTGGGGCCAATTTCATTAAAACCACCACAAGACTAAAAAAAATTGGATTATTTTTACATCTTTATGCTTTCTCTATTTTTCCCCCTTCTACAGGAGAATATTATTTATGTTAAAAAGGTTATGGAAATATCATGACATGTCTGATGAAGGATGTAACATTAATTACATTTTATATAGTGAAGTTACATTTACATTAGCCAATTCAACACTGTAGTTTTTATAGATGCCTAAAATGACTGGCTGGCTCTATTTTTCTCAGGCAAGCAAATGACCCATATCACAACATTGTGTTAATACTGCCCTAGATAAGTAAATTGTCCATATTGTGGGGAATGTCTTTCATGGCCATGCAGGCTAGGAAAGTGAAGACCTGGTCACCACAGTTGATAACTACCTCAGCTGTCACTGCTGATATTATCTCTATGTAATAAAGCCCAGACTGAAGAGGGTAACCACTTGGATTCTGTTAGGATTATGTTCTCTGTAGAGTTTTACTGTTAATATTCTATATAAATGAAAACATAGAACATGAAGCCTTTGCTATTCAGCTGTATTCAGTATGACTCTGTGTGCTTGGGAATCACCCACATTGTAGCATTTATCTCCAGTTCATTTTTATTATATTCCATTGTGTGAATTGATACTTATCTGTTCACACCAGCTGATAAATGATTGTGTTGAAAATGCTGTTATGAACATTTGGGCTCAAGCTATTATGTAGATGTTTCCAGTTCTCTTGGTAAAACACTGAAGAGATTCTGTTGTGTTATATGGTAAATTTCTATTCACCGTTCCCTTCTCTTTTTAAAGACAGGGTCTCTCTACATAGTTCTGGCTATCCAGAATAGATAACTATCACTGTATAGACCAGACTGGCTTCCAGTTCACAGAGATCCCCCTGATTCTGTCTCCCCAGCACTGAGATTGAAAACATGTACTATCACACTTGGTATATTCAGTATTTAAGAGAGAAACTTCCTAAGTGTTTTCTAAATGATATAGTCCCATTTTATATTCTTGGGAATTTATAAGAATTCTAGTTTTTTATATCCTTGTCAGCACTTGTTATTTTATGTCTTTCTTATTATAGATAGCTATGTCTGTATATGCAGCAGTATCTTGCAATGGCCAGTTTATAATTCATGGATATGCATTAGTCACTCCTTTAGTCACTTAGATAAATGAAGACTACTGTGTACTAGTCCTCCTACGAGGTGACAAATACATAAGAAGTAAAACAATGTCCCGACGTCGAGAAGTTCAAAGACCACTGGATTAAAAAAAAATACTGTGTTTTATTGTTTCTCTTATCCCTGGATTTTTCTATTTTATCATCATCATCATTGTTATCATTATTTATGGTTGTTGTTTTGAGATAATGTCTTACTAAGTTGCCTTGGATGGGCTGGGACTCACTATGTAGCCCTGGATGATCTTGAACTCATAGAGATCTAAGTGCTGTTTGGGCATGCATATGTAACTCCTAAGGTGCCTGCTCCTTGCAGGCAGTTCCGGGGGAGAGGAGAGAGGTCCTGTTCCTGCCTGGGTTTCTCTGGGGCTGAGCAGAATGACAAGTGTTGACGGCCTAAAAGAAGCACACAGGGTCGGGAGTCTTGTCAAAGCAGGAACTCAACTTTATGGCATCAGCCTCTCATTTATATAAGTTTAGAACATAGGGAGGGGGATTTTTGGCAGGATAAGATGATGTAGGAGATGGAGAAGGGTGATGAAGTGTATGGAGTGACTGACAGGGCCATGCAAAGCTCTACATCAGCAATGGCGGGGCAGAGGCAGGGCCAAATAGGTCTTGCTGAGTCATCCTGATATGGAAGTGACTGAGACAGGTCTCAAAACTCAAGTCAGGCTCCGGTTTGTCATCACGGTCCAAACCAGGGCCAAAATGGGGCTCAACACTAAGGTACTACCTAAAGTCACACATAGCAATCCAAAGACTTGCCTGGCCAGGTTATATTAAAGTCAGGCAGTGAAGTAGACAAGTCATGGGGTGTGGACTGAATTTGTCACTGCTGGATTATGTCTGAGATTAGAAAGCAAAGGGAGACAGAGCAGAGGAAGAAGAAAACAGACTTAGACACAGAAATGAGAGAAGACGCATGAAGACATCCTGGATGCTCTGTTCTGCAGGCTTTGGCTTTTGTGCTGTCTGGGGTAACACAGACTCTGAATAGCAGCTGTATCATTTCTGTTGACCTTCACTCCCTATTTTTACTTGATCTACTTTGAGTAGGTTTCTGCTTCTTGTAATTAGAAGAGTTTTGAAGAGCAACATTCCCATTACAGATTTGTCATCATTCCATTAAATCGCATTCTAAGATAAGCCCTTGTAAAGTGGATTTATCCATCATTTACTAACTTTTCCTCTTTGACCCAGAATTGACCCAATCATTTAATTATCCATCAAGGCAAGCCGTGAGCTGCAGAGTCCAGCTCACCCTCCTACTTTCTCCTCTCAAATTCCAGACTTAGTAGGGAAGTCCATCTTATGCTAGTTTTGTTTCTTTTTAGTTTTTTGAAACATGGTTTCTCTGTGTAACAGCCCTGACTGTCCTGGAACTCACTCTGTAGACCAGGTTGGCCTTAAACTCACAGAGATCTGCTTGTCTCTGTCTTCCAAGTGCTCTGATTAAAGGTGTGGGACCTCATACCTGGTGTTAGTTAATTTTTACTGTGGATTCAATACAAACTAAAGACATCTGTGAACAGGGAACTTCTGTTGAAGAATTGCCTCCATCAGATGGCCTGTGGGCATGTCTGTGCAGTACTTTCTTGGTTGATGTAGGAGGACCCAGCCTACAGACTCCATTTCATCCTACCACAGTACCACAGTAGGGAAGAGGGCTTGGTCTCTATAAGAAAGGTAGCAGTCAACCCAGAGGGAACAAGGCAGGAAGCATCATTCCACTATGGTCTCTGCTTCCATTCCTGCCTCTAGGATCCTGTCATTACTTCCTTCAGTGATGAACTATTATCTGGAAATGTAAATCTTTTCCTCTACAAGATACTTTTGGTCACCATGTTTTATTACAACCACAAAAAACCAAACTAGGACAGGTGTCCAGGGTGCTTACCCTGGGAGGTGGATTTTACCAGGTGTGGATTCATGATCCATCCTTAGGTCACTCTGGAAATTTTCCAAATAAGGACATACTGAGTTATCTGAAGTAAGATTTTGCATAAAAACAAGTTAGTTATGAAAGCCAAACCAGGTTGTGCATCATAGTTCATATCTATATTCCCTTGTCACTTGCCATGAACACAAAGGAAGGATTGACCAAATCTTGGACTTTTAGCATCCAAAATTGTAAGCTAAAAAGACTCTATTCTCCATAAACTTACCTGCCTTCGGTATTTCATCAATGAAAAATGTATTAATATACCTGGCTGATTGTCTAGTGCTCATTTAAGAATCTTACTCGCTATTTACCTGCTGATGGCACTGGGAAGATGGTGGGAGTGAGAGACGTGCCAGTGAGTGCGCAGTAAGCTTTCATTCCCAGGCTTACCAAGTATCATGGAAGGATTAAAAAATATATGTGAATAGTTCACAAAATAGATACAAGAAAAGAGATGCTGTCACAGTGATGCAGTCCCATTATGCATGAGGCTACAATGAAGATAGATGCCTCAGCATTAACCCAGAGTCAATTCTGTCCCAAAAGCCTGAGAAGTAAATCATGGTAAAACGGAACGATTTGTGCCATGAGTAATTCATTTATAGCAACAAAACAGAGGGCTAAACTGGAGGTAATAAAATGCCAAAATTGTAATGCCATGGAAAGAAGTAGAAACAGACAGAACATCCTCCTGGATTCTGTTCTGACTGGAAAGAAGTGACAGAATGCAGAGGCAGATCTTGTCCTTTAAGCTTGTCTGGTTTCCCAGGAGCGGACTGGAGAGTAAAGCAATCCCAAGATCCCTCTTAGAAATCCCATGCACAAAGGAGGGCATACCACAGTGCTGCCCCATCACCACCTGTTCACTACCCTTGAAGCAGAATGACCTGGGATGACTACCTCTGCACCTCCCAAAGGAAGTGAGGATCCTGTGGGTGGAAATGAGGGAAGAGCTGGAAGTCTTCATGTCCTCACTTCCAGCAGTGGTTCTCACACTGTTGGTATCCATGCTAGGAACTGTAATTTAATCCTGTTAAGAGTGCATAGCTGAGAGACTCTGCTGTGGAAACCTTGCACAGCTGTGCTGAATTGTGCTTAGGGAAATGAGGAGCCCAGGTCACTCTACCTCTTGCCTTCTTGAGGCCAAGCCTTGGAAACTAGAGTGGGCGGGTGCTAAGGAAAACATCAATGCTGGGACAATTGGAAGCTGGCAAAGTTCTGGTCAAGAGGCATGCTAGTACCAGAGCCTATCTACCAAAGCAGATTGCACATCAGTAAGCCACCTCACCATAGCTTAGCCATGTCCCTGCCCGTTGTGCGGGAAATGGGATGAACAGCAGGTAGCCTTCAGAACTTCTACTTCACCTAGCTGAGCTGTGAAATAGGGAATGTCGTCTTTACCTGTGGCTTGCAACACTATAAGGGGTCATGGTGCTGAAAAAAATTCCACATAGAAAAATCTGGCAGATATATGTTTCTGAAGCACAGCCAAACAATAGGCAGAGCTGAGGGAATCCTATGGAAGAGGGGGAGGAGCCAGAAGGGTCAAGAACACCACAAGAGAAGCTGCAGAGAAGACTAACTGGGTCCTACAGGGACTCACAGAGATGGAACCACCAACCAAAGAGCATGCATGGGACAGACTTAGACACCCCCCCCCCCACACACACACACATGTGTAATGGAGGTGAAGCTTGGTCTACACTTGGGACTCCTAGCAACTGGAGCAGGAGCGTCTCTGACTCTGACCTGCTTTTGGATCTCTTTCCCCTAGTGCTACTGCAACTTGGTATGCCAAGGTGGGTTGATGATATCCATTGGAAGCCCACCTTCTTTGAAGAGTGTGGAGGGAGGTGATGTGAGAGGGAGGGGCTGGGAGGAGAGAAGGGGGAGCTATGGCCTGGACATAGAGTAAATAAGTAAATTAGTTTTAAAAAGAAGAAAAGAAACGAAAATGACAATTCAAAATCAAATGCGTATTGAATCCAGGGGGTGTCTGGGAATTGTCTCTTGGATGGTAATACATCACAGCAGCTTTTGCTTTGAACATGCAACACACACCCTTTGCCCTGAGCATGCAGCCACCCTATTTAACATCAACAAAGAAAGGCTGCCCAAACACCTCAGTTCATATTTGAACCTGGCATGTTGTGAATTTCACCGGCTTTTCTCTAACCTTGCATTTTCTTTTCTGCTTTTCTAGAAACAGAATAATTTGATTATGGAAAAGACTTTCAGTGTTTTCCTACCACGATTCTTCATTGTGTGTCAGATTACTATATCTCTGGGATAAAAATGCTTGATTTTAAAGACTACTATTTGAATTGCTGAGTAGAGTTCCATTAAAAAAAAGTAATGAAGTGCACTATGGCTTGGGAGTAATATAGGCTTTCTAAAAAATTTCCCTGCAATGGCATTCTAAACATATTTATAGTGCAAATTTTTACATGAGGTGGTAGTGTCACTATTGATTATAAAATCAAGTATTGTCTTTGAAAAATGTTGAAGATACTGTATGTCTTATATTGTTAAGTGTTCAGAAAAGAGAATATTCTGTATGTAAAAGCCAACAAGCATTTTGTTAGCCTGTAGATTTGCGTTCATTGTAAATAAATTGTAAAATTGTATGTGTAGCAGAGAATTGTTGTTGTGAAATAAATTCATTCTTTATAATCAGCAAGTGTTTGTTCTGTGTGCCTATTTTGTATAACCATATACACAGGGTTTTATAAAAATTTCTCAGGTTAAAAAGAAGTCTTCAGGAGGAAAAATGTGAATTCTGATTGAAGTTAAGAGCTGTAGGATCCCTTCAGCTCTAAAAAAGAATCTTTTAGTGCAGGGATCTTGTCTATAAGCCAGACCTCAAAGATCTTATCTAATTACTAGTAAATTCTGCTGTGGGAAAGAAGGTTCCAGAGTCACGTGCACTAATTTCAGCAGCTGTTCATCCTGCAGCTCAAACACAGAGACCTTGACCTCCTGAGGTTGCTGACCTGTCTGAAATGAGGCTGATGGGCGCTTTGCGTATCATATACTCTGTAATCTTTGGCATGCCATTCAAATAGCTGTGAATGGATGGAATTGCAGGCTCTCGGGCAGTTTAGTGAGAGTCTTTATAGCAAACTTGGCTCCTACCAGTGGACTATCACTCTGAAAATACTCTGGGAGCAATTAAACACTCAGTAACCTCTCATTAAATGATGGTTTTATCTTACCTGACTGTGCTCCTTCTGAGTGTAAAAATGAAGGAGAAATGGATTTCTCACACAGAATGCTTCTACCTTTGCTGTGGATGGTGTGGCGCGTAGGCAGTGGGGAATATCTATAGCAGCTTGGTACAGAGGTTGGGATGAAGGATCTTAGCTAACACATCCCCCTCACCCTTCTCACTTCAAAGTAGTTTGAATTCCCAGGGCTGTCAGAGAAAAGGGAGGTGAGGGAGGGAACTAAGGACTTGCTGGAAACATCCCCAGTTCAAGTGGCAAACATGTGAGTTGCACTGAGCCTGCTTCAACATCGACGGGAAACACAGGCGAAGTGGGTGATCACCTTCAGCTGTAACTCCCATTTCCTCTGATTTCTGGGTGGTAAGATTTTCCCAATTAGACCTAAATCAATTTATAATGAAGGATGCCTGAGAAAGAGGTGCTGAGACAAATGCATGCAGTTACACAGAGTTATAAAATGGATCTGCAAGAGGAAGACCCAAGATAATATACTGGGAAGATAGTCTCCATGACATCCTTATTTCCTGTAAATGACACCATTTACCCAATGACAGCTTTGTTTTCTTTTTCTACTCTGTGTTTGGTTTCTGCATTTTCTCTAGCCATTGGAGGAATGAATAATGTTGACAGAGAGAAGCTCGGGGCTGGATCCTTTTCCCCTTTCCTCTTAACACTGGAATCATTGCTTCATCTTGCTTGCCCAGAGTTCTGGAAGATTATTTGTTACAAACTGTTCTTTTCTGATGGTGTATTGATAAGGGTTTGAAAAGAGCAAAGCTAAATTTTAGTTTCATGCCATTCCTTTGAATCCTTGTTTTGAGAGTTGTGTTGCACACTGAGCTGTGCAGTGTCATGAGCCAGACTGTGTGTCTTCTTGTCGCCACCTCTTACTGATGTGTGGTTCCATGGTCAAAACAGGGAAGACAGTAGTTACTATCTACTAAGGGTATTTAGCAGCAAAACAGCTTTATGGTTGGGAAGTGTGCAATGCCATGCCCAGTACATGCGAAACATTCACTGAATAATTCATGTAGCCAAGCCAGACATGGTGCCATGTACCTGAAATCACAACACACTGGAGGCTGAGGTGGAAGGATCATGAATTTGAGTTCAGCCTACCTTACAGAGTGAGAGACTACCTCACACAAATAAGTCCATAAACAGACCTTCACTTATGCAACCAAACTCTGATGTAAAACATTATTCAGACATGTTTGTAGTTGTAACGGCGGCTGCATGTGATGATGGATGCCTGAGTTCAGCTGCCTGGGAGGTTGAGGTGGGAGAGCTGCTTGAGCCTAGGAGCTTGAAGATCATAGGCCCTACAAAGTGCTCTAAAGGAACTTTCTTTAAACTAGAAATAATATTGGGGCTGTTTCCACTTTATCAATATCACTTGAAACAGCAGGGCCCATGATATTTGCTGAGCCATCCAAGTTGTTCAGTTGCCCTTTTGGTTATGGGCACAGCTATGGTACACATGGTTGGGGCTATGTATGTAGTATGTATGTATGTATGTATGTATGTATTATGTATGTATGTATGTGTGTGTGTGTTACATGCTTAAATGCTGTTCTACACTTAAACAGATACGTTCTTGTGTCTTTAGATATAATACATGTTGCCAAGAGAAGGGTGGGCTTTCCTGATTGTTTCTGCTTTCTTCCCCTGTGGGGTTCTTGTCCCTTTATTCTGCTTTCCTGTCACTGAGTAACCAATCCCCCCTCATGCTTTTGAGACTGAAGCAATGCTAAGTATTATATTTCCTGGTTTCTGTGAGTCAGAAATTTGGGGAGAGCTCAACCAAGGAGGGCTGAATTGGAGTCTTGTGTATTTGCAATCAGAATTTGCTGGAATTGGGAGGGGGGCTACCCAGGCATTTGTCTCACCTTATGTAGTCTTCGGACTTCTCTGTGAGCTTTCTGCATGGATGGAGAAGTTTTCCCTCACAGAACAGCATTCAGGTACAGGACATGTGTACAGGGCAGTTCAGGGCTCCCACTTGTATATCTCAGGTAATGGAGCAGAAAGTGACATTTTGTTTTGGGCCTGTAAGAAGTTACTATGGTTTGTCCCCCTGAAAAGTATGCTGACATTTGATTGCTCTGTGGTGGTGTGGGAAGGTGGTGTTTTCAAGAAGTAATTAAGTTAAGGAGGATTAATGCCTTCTTTCAGGACTGGATTAGTTATCTCAAGAGCAGATCATTAATAAGTTAGGCTGCCATTGTGACCTGTCGGTTCTGCACTTGCTCATGCCTGCTTACCTTTGCCTTTTCTAAAGCCCGTTATGATGCACAGCGAGGCCTGTGGAAGACGTGCCACACAAACCATGACACCTTTCTTTATAAACCACTCTATCACTCCAGTCTTCTGAAGCAATAGAAGAAAAAGGAACCAACACAGAGGTGTTTGTCTGCCACTGTCAGTTAGCTGAAGTCCCAAAACCTAGTCACCTTCAGAAGTGTCCATCTTTCTTGTTTAAAAAAATACCTTCCCAAATTCTTTGAGAATCCTGTCGTATTTTAATTATCTTCAGTCCTCCTCCACATTTCTTTCCAGCTCTGCTGCCCATTACAAACTCCCTAACTTTGTGTCCTCACTTTTCTTTTTGAAAAATCCACGGACTCCCATTAATGATCTCTCTCTGCATATATATATATATATATATGCAGTTACTATGTATATATATATATATACATATATATATATGATTTGTCTTCTTTTCTTTTTTTCTTAGATATTTTCTTCATTTACATTTCAAATGCTATCCTGAAAGTCCCCTATGACGCCCCCCCCCCCCCCCGCCCTGCTCCCCTACCCACTTACTCCTACTTCTTAGCCCTGGCATTCCCCTGTACTGGGACATATTAAGTTTGCAAGACCAAGGGGCCTCTCTTCCCAATGATGGCTGACTAGACCATCTTCTGCTACGTATGCAGCTAGAGACATGAGATCTGGGGGTACTGATTAGTTCATATTGTTGTTCCACCTATAGGGTTGCAGACCTCTTGTCTATATATTTTTAAGTGTGTCGCCATCCACTGGAGCATGTTAGACCTACCAGGGCCCACACCCTTAAAGAAAGCTAACTTTCTCCTTCATGGAAGCTAATACTAATAGCTTCTCAGCAATGGAGGGAACTTGGTGCCCAGCTCCACCCTCCATGTCTGGATTTTGTCTAACTTGAACTTACTTAAGTCTTGCTGTTACAACCACTGTGAGTTCATATGTCCAACTTCCCTGTTGTGTCTGAAAATCATTGTAGTAATCTACTGCCTTTGGCTCTTATTGTCTTTCCATCCCCTTTCACAGTGATATCTGAGCCGTGGGAGGAGGGTGTGGGTGATAACCAGGTTCCACTTATTCTCTGCACTGTGATCAACTGTGGGTTTCTAGCTTAATTACCATCCTGCAAAGAGAAGCATCTTGATGAGGTTTGAGAGATGTGCTAATCTATACGACTTCCTAAGAACTCCTTAGGAGTTGGGTGAATACAGCTAATCCCGTGAGTGGCATAATAATAGTTGGCGTTCTCTAGTAGGCTTATAACCTGCCTAGCCGGATATCCTTGGTCATGACAGCTATATAAGATTTGAGTTCTTTCTTGTAGAGCCTTAAGGCCAATAAGAAAGTTGGTTTCTTCTAAAATATTCCTGCCACCATTTCGCCAGTAGGCATAGCTTGCCAGGCAAGTCATTATTATATCTTGAAGGATTCACAGTTGAATAAGATAGATGATTCTGTTTCTTCTCTGATAGTATGCATAGCACCTTTCAGTTAGCTAGTTTTAATAAGCTTTCTGGTTAGTGCCAATTTGAATTTTTGTGTTCTATGACTCAAGTATGTGGTGTTTTATGGCTGTACACCACGTACTTGGCTATCTATGGGATCTAATAGAGACAGCCCTTCTTTGGTACTGGACTTTTTAATCTCTTAGCCTGTGGTGTCCAGTAGGGGCACTGTTGCTCATCATAGGTCAACTCCATTAAACTCTTTTAATACATGTTAACATTTTTGGGAGCTTCTGAAGTAGGTTTCCCCCTGACTTTTTAGAAGGTCTTTAGAATGAGTTCTCACTTCTTTGGCTTGTCTACCTCCTTTTAATGCTTCCTTTTCCTTTATTCCCCTTCCTCCATTGACAGAACTGCATTCTTTGAAAGCAAAGGGTCATGGAGAAGGAAGATTCCATCTCTTGAAGTAGGAGTTGGCCATATTTGGAAAATATTAATCCACCATACATATCTACCGCATATTCTCCAGTTTCCTTGAAATAATTTGCTATGCTCTGAAAGAGTGAGCAGGGAAAACAGAACCCTTAGTCCAGTGACACTTGTTTCCCTAAATCAGACTGAATGCTTGTCTGTCTTCTGGGAATCCATGCTGAGCTACTCTTCACTCTCCCCAGCACAGTCTCCCTCTTCTGGATAAGGAAATAACTCATACTGGAACGTGCTTTGTGTTTCCCAAAGTACAACACCAGAGGCCTTGTTTCGTATTATGCAGTTGTCTTTCCTCCACCCATGAGTGAGAATTCTGTGCTACAAATCTGTCTGTTCGCCTGTCTGTCTGTATGTGTGCATGTTGCATATGTGTAATATAAATACATAACCATGTATATATGTACATGTGTGCATATATGTGCATATGTATATATATGTGCATGTGTGTATATATGTGCATGTGTGTATATATGTGCATGTGTGTATATATGATGTGCATGTGGAAACCAAAATTTGGCACTGGATTTCTTCCTTGGTTGTTTGCAACCTTTTTAAAAAAATATTTATTTTATTTTTATTTACATGTGTGCATGTTCTCTGCAAGAAGAGCAACTGTCTTTAACTGATAAGCCATCTCTCCACCTTATTCTTTGAGACAGGATCTCTCACCTCAGCTCTCACTCACTAATTTGGCTAGACTAGATAACAAGTAAATGCCAGGGATCCTCATCTCTTTGTCTGCCTACTGCTGGCACCACAAGTATGTACCACCATGGTTGACTTTTTATGTGGTTGCTGTGGATCCAAACTTGGGTCCTTATGCTTGTTTGGCAAGGCCTTTATCAACTGAGCCATCTGCCTGCCCTTGCATTCTAAATCCAGAGATTCCTTTCTGTCCCTATTGCCCTCTTGGCCTTGAGACCCAAAATACTTCTGCTTGTATATCTGGATGAATTTATGCAAGGAAATAAAAGTCCAAAGCAAGGAATAGGAAGTAATGGGGAAAATATGATAATTAACTAAGAAAACTCGGGTTTCAAATGCCTTCTTCTAAAAGTGATGTAGGTTCAGATGGATGTTTTATTGGGTAGAGTTAGAGTTACAGACTTGCATCTCTTCTCCGAGATAGTATTCATCAGCAGTACCTGCGATTTACTCTGAGAGTCCCTTAAGCTGGGCTGCTTTCTACGCTCCTCAGACCAGTTAAGAGCAAGTTGTTGACAGACCACAGTGTAAATTAAAGGGCTGGGATACATCATTAGACATATGGTCTCCCAGGAACTGAGACTTTCCTGTAGTAGGTGGAATTTGTAACACTCTGGCCTCTAGGACCATATGGCTGCATTTAGAGATGCCAGCAGAATAAATGCTTGAGTTTTAGAGTATTTCTTTTTCTGGTCCTTCTCCATAGCCACAGGGAAGATTTTTGCTTCAAAATTGAAAAAACCAACATAAGTCATCAGTCCAAAGCATCCACTTGTTAGTGATATTGTTAGTCTAGGCATGGGATTGGTCAATCAAGGGCCATCCTTCATTAGGGTAAGTGACAATAGTCAGATTCTTGAGGTAGGAGAGGGGAGTTATCTATGCTTCAGGATTCCAGACTGACCACAGATGAATGGACTGGGCTTATTCCTGACTTAAGAGAGCAATTTACAAGGAGTCTTGAAATCTTTCTTTAAACAAAAATGAAAGAAAAAATTGTGCTTTGCAATAAACAATTGGAAAGTTAAAAATTTAAAACCAAGATTATTTAGAGCAACATTAGAAAAATAAATACTTAAGAAAAGTTTGGCAAAATGCTTAAGATCTATATGTCCCAACTATAAAGCATTGTTGGCAGAAGTTAAAAAAAAGAGAGAGAGAGAGAGAGATGTAGGAATCTATTTGCCCTCAAACAATCCTAGTCAAAATCTCAATAGGTTGTTTTAAAAAATATTTTAAAATTACATTTATGTGTGTGCATATGCATACATGTGCATATGAGTGAGCATGTGTGTGTGTGTGTGTGTGTGTGTGTGTGTGTGTGTGCATGTGAACAAGAGAGGGGGGGGTAACTTGCCAGGAGTATGTTTTTTTCTTCTACTTTGTAGATCTTAGGGATCCAACTCAGGACTTCAGGCTTGGCAGCAGGTACCATCTTGCCTCACTGTCTTTTAAAAGTTGCCTATATTACTTTGAAAAATGAGGATTAGAGATGGAAAAATGGCACTACTTGATGTTGAAAATTATTTTAAAGCTACAGTAATTACAATGGTTTGGTACTACTGCCAAAAGAGATACAAAGATCAATGAAACAAATAGAGTCCAGAAATAGATTTACATGTATTTAGTTAATAGATTTTTAACAAAGACAATTCAAAGAATAATATCTTAAACAGTCTCCAACAATTTTATATTCATGTATACCAACAGGTATCCCATTCCATAACTCATGTTACACATAAAAAATTTATTTAAAGTGAACCACAGATCTGTGTATGAAACCAAAGAGCATTATACTTCCATAAGAAGTCAGTAAAGAAACCTTTATGACCTAGAGTGAGACAAAATTATATATAATAGCAATATCATAATCATAGTAAAATCAAGAACTCAGTCATCAGTAAAACAAAAACCTGGTCCTTCAAATGTATTGGTATGAGTAAGACAGGATAAACCACAGACTAGAAGAAAATATTTGTAAGTCATGCATATTAGAAAAGATTATAATATACATTAAGGAATTCATAAAACATTTAGTTAGAAAATGGCCCAATAGAATAATGAGCAAGAATGTAAACAGAGGCTCCTCTAAAGACACACAGGATAGATACCTAAGAAGTAGAGGAAATAGGCTCTGTGTTATTTTTCCTTCATTTTCAACGTTATTTTTTTCATGTAAATGCAGAGTACAACTGGAGTGAGTGCCACATGTTCATGAGCATGGCTACATTTTGACAAGATTGATTTACCACATGTTGGTGGATACGTGAAATGGAAACTCTGATGCACTGTTCATGGCAATGTAAAATGACACAATTGCCTTGTAAAATAGTTTGGCTGTTTCCTAAAAATTTAAATACATATTTTCTATGCAATTCATTTCCTTTTCTACTAGATAGATGATCAATCAAAAATGAAAGCATATGTCTACACAGAGAGTTGAACAAAAATATTCATTTTATTTTGTTCTTTTTAACATATAGCTTTATTTTATGTATACAGTTGTTTTGTTTGAAAGTATGTATGTGTATTATGTGTCTGCAGAAGACAGAAGAGGCCATCAGATTCACTGGCACTGTAGTTACGATGGTTATGAGCCACCAAGTGGATCCTGGGAACTGATCTTGGTTCTTCTGAAAAATCAGCAAGTGCTTTTAATCACCAACCCATCCCCACAGCCCATGTACTTTTTTTTTTATAGAAGGAACCTGAAAATAATCCAAGAATCCACCAGCAGGTAAATGGATAAACAGACAGGTACATTCTTACTATGGGTTACTACATTATCATGGACTCTAATTAGTGATATAGGGTCGAGATAAATATAAAAGAATGGAAGGTTAAAAAACACCTAGTAGTACATAAACGTCTATTTATAAATATACATTATAATTTAAAGGAAATGTCCTCATCTGGACTGATAATGTTCTCTCCAAAAGCCAAAGATCATTTTAAAATCAAAACAAAACAAAAACAGGCACATGAAGCCTTCTAAAATTACTGGTTAAGGTTGTTCAAGAGACTCTTGAAACATTACAGGCTATTGCTGGTACCTTGGTTGCCTCCAAGAAAGGGAAGCTAAGTTCTTATTGCTGAAGACATCATGCACTTCAGACAGGGTCAGCGCTCCTTAGCTGGAACTGAACTGAATGCTTCTCTCCTGAGGCATAGCTTTTATGGTCCTAGAAGGCAATACACAAGCTTTCAAAGGAGGTAAGCAACAAATCGTTTTACCCAGCTATGATGCCTATGAAATACAATGACCAGCATGGCAGGATAACCTTCAGGATTCAGCAATGACTAGCATGGAAAGATAAGTCTAAGGTTTACTTACATAATTTCCCCCTTACTCTTCTTCTCTGAAGCGCCCCCCCCCCCGTTCTCTTCCTAATCTATATCTCTTTCTCATTAATTGTTGCTATGCACACACTCATATTTCTAAATACTTGGATATACCCTGCTAAATTTGTATAGCATTACTTTTTTGTTTGTATGTTTTCAGGCTGATCTTTTGGTATTGGATAACTAACTGGCATGCTCTTCCTTGGGAAAGACTTTTTCCATTTCCAGTGTTCCTTAGTTGCCTGTAGTTATTAGTAACTACCAAGTTTCTCTAACAGTAAACTCTAAGGTAGGGTAGTAGAGGCACATATATATTGGTGGTAACCAACAACTTTCTAACTAGATTTAAGTCCCACTCAATAAGATAGATTTCCTCCCTGGTACTAGCCAACTACCTATGGCTAGTGAAGTCATGAGTCTTGAAGGAGAACCTAGAACTATTACTTCACTAGCCAAGTATAATCCACAATTACAGCCTAAATATTTGCTTCTATAACGACAGATTAGTGTAGGTTTTGCTCCTCATCAAGGAAACTTCTCTTTGCAACAGATGGAGACCAATTTAGAATATCACAACCAGAGAAAATTTAGATCTGTGGATACCAGACCCAAAAAATGCATTTACAAAACAACTCCAGTACCCAAGGCTCAGGGAACATTATAGAAGAGGAGATTATAGAAAGATTCTAAGGGCCAGAGGATCAGAGCGTTTGCTCTGAGACTGTGTCTCCTAGTAATGTCAGAAGCTACACCCATAAAATATCACTAATGTAATTGTCTAAACAAGTTTAAGAAAAACAACAAAAATAGACATGTTAATGTGGATGTGGTGGGTAGAAGGTTCCACCAAGCCTCAATCCTACACTAATAACTACAGGCAACTAAGGAAAGCTGAGAGTGGGAAAATAGTCTCCAGGGAAGAGCATGCCAATTGGTTACCAAATACAAAAAGATCAGTCTGAAAATATACAAACAAAAAAGTGATACTATACAAACTGATCAAGGTATATCTATGTATTTAGGAATCTCTCTCTCTCCATATATATATATGTATATATACACATACATATATATACGTATACATACAAACATATATATGTGTGTGTGTCTGTCTGTCTGTGTCTGTGTGTGTGTGTAACAACAATTAATGAGAAGGAGGCCATACATTTGTAAGAGAACAAGGAGGAGGTATGTGGGAGGGTTTGGGGAAGGAAAAATAAGGGGAAAATGATGTAGTAAGAGAAAACAGTCAAAGGTATATACACATTGATTTGTATGATTCCTCTTATTAAAAATCTACTAGTCAATTTAAGATAATCTATAGTGACAACTGGTCAGTAGTTGATTGGGAACAGTGGGTAGGATGGGAAGGGGTAAATGAATGTATTAAAAAGAAGTTCAGAAAACCTAGATGGTGACAGAGATGGTCTCTTCTTCCACTGTGGTGACTAGCATATAAACACATGTCAAAGCACACTGAACTATGAATTTTAAACATTTCTGATGTATCTTAGAGAAGCTATGAAAGGAAGAGAGGGGAAGAAGAAAAGGAAGGAAGGAAGAAAAGAAGGAAGAAAGAAAAGAAGGCAGTAAGGAAGGAAGGAAGGGGCCACAGAAGCTAAGAGTGCTAAGACTGCAAGGGGCACATCTCCAGCAGAGCTCTTGAAGGCCAGCTGCATAAATTCAGAAAGGGAAGGTTTCTGGCATTTGTCTCTTTTTATCTCTTGTTTTTTTTTTTTTTTTTTTTTTCTTTCTATTGGTTTCCATCCATGTCTGGTTCCCTTCTGGTGACAAGGTGGCTGCTAAGTTTACAACCAGGGGAAAGAGATTTGTTTTGTTTTTGTTTTTGTTTTTGTTTTTGTTTTTTTCTACAGTGGGTGAAATGAAATACATGTCTAATGTTGACTTCACTGATCTGATATGGGGTATGTGAAACTAGACAGTGTTGATGGCCAGACTTGGTTTTATGTCTCTTTCTCAGGGAGAGCTGAGGGAGTAGGGCTTTTGGACCTAGACCAGAGGGATTGAGGTTTGGAGAGATGTTTTATCCAAAAGACTCATGTTAGCCCAAAGAAAGGACAGATGCAGGATGGGCAATGACATCAGGTCAGCACCACTTCACCCTTATAGGGAAAGGGCAGGGCAGCTCATCTACCCAATGCGGTGCCATCTTGTGCACATCTTTATTCTACGAGTTAGTAGCCTTAGAGTGTCCAAAGATGACCCACCGTGTATCCACCTGACATAACAGATGCTTATGTCAGGGATGTACTTGTGCTAAAATTTGGGAAGCAAGAGGCATGCAGGTCTGTCTTGCTTTTTCTGAATGCTTAATTTTAACAGGTCTGGTTAGACAAGTTTGTAATCCCAACCACTAGGAGACTAAGACAGTAGAATGACAATTCAAAGTCTGCCTGGACTACACAGCCAGATGGAGGCCAGCTCAGTTGTCTTAGCAAAATTCTGCATCAAAATAAAATTTAAATGAAATGAAATTAAATTTAAGGTTTTGGAAACACAGCTCAGTGGAGGAGTGCCTTTATAGCCTGTACAATGTCCTGGGTATCATTCAAAGTACCAGAAAAAGAAAGAAAACCAGGAAGAAGGAATGGAAATAAAAGAAAACAGAAACAACAGAGAGGAAGAAAGGAAGGAAGGCAAGAAAAACCCTGAATCCTCAGGCGTTTCTCTTCCAGCTTTCCAGGAGCCATGGTTTAATGAGATTCCAGGTGTGTCCAAGGAATGGGATGCACATTACATGCCCAGGAGACTAATCTCAGGGATGATTTTTTATGAGAGGACCAAAGTTCCATAATCCTACAGTTCAAACCCAAGGGGTCTGGTTTTTAAAGGTTCTTGTTTTTGTAAATCTCCAACCCAAATATGCCCTGGCAATGACAACACAACTCAGTTAATATGAATATATGCTGTGTGCCTAGATTGGTCAGATCTACCGCTACACTGCCATTTTCCCATTTTATGAGACCCCTTAGAACTTGCGATTCCTCCAGGCCATGTGCTTCTGGCTTTTCTTCTTCTTCCTCCTCCTCTGCATTGCCTTTCTCTCAAACCTCCTCCTTCTTCTCCTCCTCACCTTCCCCTCCACCTTTTATCTGTCCAATCATCAGCTCTCAAAATTAAGGTGGGAAATAGGTTTACAGGAAATCACCTGAGTGCTGACTCATTCCTTGTTTGAAGCCTTTCACAGGAGAATGGAATTAACATCAGATATAATTAGCCCTAGGGCTATCCACAAAAGGTTCTGATATAGCTAACTATGGCAGTTGTCTTAGTTAGAGTTTTACTGCTGTAAACAGACACCATGACAAGGCAACTCTTATAAGGACATTTACTTGTGGCTGGCTTACAGGTTCAGAGGTTCAGTCCATTTTCATCAAGGTGGAAGTATGGTGCAGGAACTGAGAGTTCTACATCTTCATCTGAAGGTTGCTAGGAGAAGACTGGTTTCTAGGCAGCTAGGAAGAAGGTCTTAAACCCACACCCACAGTGACACACTTCCTTCAACAAGGCCACACCTACTCCAACAAGGCCACACCTCCTAATAGTGCCTCTCCCTGGGCCAAGCATTCAAACCACCACAGTGGTGAAGGCCTTCAATTCCTGAATTTGGGAGGCAAAGGCAAGCAGATCTCTGTGAGTTTAAGGCCAGCCACAGCAATATAGTGAGATCCTGTCTCAAATAAATCTTTTCCACACAGGCTTCTACATGAGAATCCCATTGATGAGGAGTTCTACAGCTGGTGAAAACTCTCTGGGAACTCCCACATCAAACACTGAAGCCAACATGTTATTGTGTTATTGCTCTGTGTGGGGAAGACAAGCCACAGGAGCATTCTGCTTCCTCTCCTTGTACCTCTGAAGCATTACCATGTGGGTCTACAGAATCTACAAGAGACAAGTGGCTTGATGGAATGAAGAAGGAAGACATCACCAGCAATTCCAGCAATCATTTGGTAACGTGGTACACTGATGTCCCTAGAGGAGGCCTGGCAAAGGCTGTGGGCTGTCAGACTCTACTGAGAAGGTCCCATCAAGAGCAGCACAATAGGCTGTCACTGGTACAATTGTCTTCAAATTCAAAGCTTCCGTGTGATCCTATATAACACAGTGTTCTGCACCTCACTGAAGTCTTGGTGAAATCTTATCCCTGTATTAGTTGGTAAGAGTCTGGCCTGGAAGACTTTGGTGTAGGACAGTTTCACTTTGAACTGCAATTGGAGATGTACAGGAAATGTTTGAGCTCAGTACAAAACTTGCTCATTACCCTTCCTCCAGTTTCTCTATGTGACGGATCACATAACCAGGGTGATGATCACAACCAAGAAATTAACACTGGGAGGATACGGTTGCCTAAATTAGAGTCCTCATTTGAATTTCATCAGTTTGTGTCCTGAAGTCTTTCCCCCAACAGTGATTAATCTGGTTATTACCGCTAGTATATTTAGGTATTTGATCACGCCTGGCCCAAAATATATGAGATAGTTAAAGATTTATTAGTACATATCCATGTGAGAAATTCTTTTCCTGATAAGATTGTACCCTGCTATCCAAAATCACAGACTGAAAGTCTGGTTGCAATCTTAGTGGCTGCAATCCATGCTTCTGTTGAGGGATCTCCTATTGATTGCTTCTGCTGGCTAGGCTTGGGAGGGAAATACTGACATGGACCTGGCACATGTATGTATCAGGCACTATAAAAAGAATGGCACACTTCGTGTTACCTAAAATCTGTCTGTTAAATGAGAAAGTGTGTGTGTGTGTGTGTTGGTTGTGTGTTTATCATGTTGACACAGACTAGAGTTATCAGAAAGGAGAGGACATTAATTGAGAAAATGCTTCCATAAGATCTGGCTCCAGGGCATTTTCTTTATTAGTGACGAATGTGGGAGGGTCCAGCCCAGTTTTGGTGATGCCATCCCTGGGATGTTGGTCCTGAGTTCTATTAGAGAGCAGGCTGAGCAAACCATGTGAAGCAAGCCAGTAAGCAACACCCCTTCATGGCCTCTGCAACAGCTCTGACTTCTGGGTTCTAGCCCTGTTTGAGCTTCTGTACTGACTTCCTTCAATAGATCTGGAAATATAAGCCAAATAAACCCTTTCTTCCCCAACTTGCATTTTTGGTAATGGTGTTTCACTGCAGCAAGAGAATCTCTGACTAAGACAAGAGTCTGGAATACGGGGTTGGGGGTTGGGGTGGTGAATAGATAGCAGAGTTACTATGTATGCATGCTGGGGTATAGATAGATGCTTCAGATCAGAGCTGGTACCTCATCGTCACTGCTATGCCAGAAGACTTTGTAGAGGAGATAAGCATGCCTCATTCAGAAGAACTGGATGCCTAGAATTAGTCCCTCTGATATCAATCCTAATCTAA
The DNA here is from genome assembly GCF_000001635.26 of Mus musculus. Lineage (NCBI taxonomy): Eukaryota > Metazoa > Chordata > Mammalia > Rodentia > Muridae > Mus > Mus musculus. The sequence goes on along the minus strand of NC_000080.6, from coordinate 11,361,915 downwards.
GGAGCTATATTCTGAATAAAAACAATATATGATAGTTCCCTTTAGAACACAGATGTGTGTGTGTGTGTGTGTGTGTGTAAAGCAGAGTCACATAGTTGTGTTTATATGGTTCTTTACTAACGGATACCTTGTGCCAGCATTTTCAGATCTACAGAATGTGTTTGCTGCTGTGTGAAGAAAAACAATAAAAGAGCGTGGAAGTTGTGTTTAGACCAGAGGCGACACTTTTGAACAACAACTTTGACCTTGCTTCTAGCATCAGCTGGTGCTTACTAGCTGTGGGGACCTTCTTGGTCAAGTCACTACCTCTCTGATTCTGTTTCCCCATCTGTCAAACAGATAGCCATAACACCAACCTCATAGGGAAAATATGAGAATGATCAGAAAAGATTAAGTGAGGTTTTGTAGTAAAGTATGGCTGCCACTCTGTGGTGTGTGTGTGTGTGTGTGTGTGTGTGTGTGTGAGAGAGAGAGAGAGAGAGAGAGAGAGAGAGAGAGAGAGAGAGAGAGAGAAGGAAAGAGAAAGAGAGAGAGGGAAAGAGAGAGGGAGGGAGGGAGAGAGAGAGGGAGAGAGAGAGAGAGAGAGAGAGAGAGAGAGAGAGAGAGAGAACCTCAGTAGGAAATAGATAGTGCAATCAAATTATGATAACTCATGAAGGGTTTAATCAAGGGATCATTTTCAAAGTTGTCAGCAGGGTTTAGAGCTATCCACAATGGATGATGTATTAGTCATCTCTCTACTAATATGACAAATGCTGGGTATAGCATTTGAAGAGAAAGTTACGTTGGCTCATAGTTTTGAGGACTCCAGTGAGTCCATGGTCAGTTGCTCTGAGGTTTTGGGGAAGCATATGATAAAGCAACACTCACCTAATGGCTGCGAGACCAAAGGGAAACAGGAAGACACCAGAGCCCCATGCCTCCTTGGAGAACACACCTCTAGTGACTTGAAGATCTCTGACTTAGACTTCCCTCTTAAAGGGTCTGTTGCTTCCTAAGGGCACCACAGGGTAGGGATCAAGCCCTGGGCTGTGTGTGACATTTCTGATCTAAACTATAGCAATCAGTGTAATAGTTAAGGTCATATCATAAAGGGAGTCCTTCTTGCAGGCAGACTAAAGGGGAAAAGGGGTCAAGCCTGAGAAGAGGCCTTTGGTCATCTGGGCTCTCCACTGTTTGAGGACACTGAGATGGTGCTTGGTTTGTCTTTTAAATGAAAGTATGATGGGCATTTGTTGTTTTTCCAGCTAGCTGTGGTTCTCCTCTCTTTTGGTAACAATACTTGTATTTTTGGCAGGGTTTTGTTCTTCCCCATCTGCATTAATTATCTAAGTATTCACAACCTGTATGTGATAAATGGGATTCTATCCTGGGTGGATGATCTACACTAAGGCAATAAGCTTGTTGAATTCTCTCAGACACTGATAGATCTATGACTGAGCACTAGGCTCAATTAGAAGTCTCGAGTCTTGGTAGTTTGCTACCTAGAATGGCAGAGAAGGAGGTGTTGTTTCTATTCATCACCCAGGAGAGATACACTTGAGTCAGCAAAAGAGGCCAGATTAGCAGCAGAGGGATCTGAGGGTCCTGGATCTAGTTGTGCCTGAAACTCCCATCCCCTGGATTTTACAGTTAAAGGACATTATATTTCCAGTTATATTATGTTGGGTTGGATTTTCTGTAGTACCAGAATGAATTCGGATCAAGGCAATGTCCCTATACAAGATTCTTTTCCTCTAATATCAATGTAAATCTGAGTTTAAGGATAGGCTGTAGCTATGGTAATTAGAGAAGTTACACACATGCTACATGATGTACTCCTTAAAAGAATAGTGTTAGTGAGATTCTGGTCTAATGTAAAGGCTGATGACTTAGCCAGCAATCAGTGTAATAATGAGGTAGTTGAGATTTGTGTTTTTAAAAATGTTCTTGTACAATTATTTCCCTGTGAAATTCATGTAGAAAGTTAAGACTGGAGACCAGTATTGATGTCACACACCTACTAAGTGCCTGTCTGGGTAGAAAATGACAATTGTACTGAAAGTTAAAATCCACTATTTGATTGCATTGACAAAGTAGTAAAATTCCAATTGATAAAATTCCCAGTAGTTGGTTCACTCACAATTTTTCTTAACAAAAAGTGTGATTTGGGAATTACAGAGCTCGCTGTCAATCATTGATTAGCTATTCCTGTTTAAATGTCTCTATTTTAATAGGATCCTTATATTCTGCCTGATTGAATTTTAGAAGGTGAGGGATGCTTTAGAAGACAGGAATTTACAATTGAGAACTGTGAATGGTAGCTTATGTTTACCTAGAACTTAGTTTGTCCTAGAACACAGGGAAGGGTTCTTTTGTAATAGGTTTATTGGGGTGTGATTCAGATACCGTGAAGTCCTGCCCCCATAAGAATGTGGTCCGTTGGTGTTTAGTATATTTAGCTGTGCAGCCATCACAATGGCCTAATTCTAGATAATGTCCATCTACAACCGAAGGACTCACATATTCACTGGAGCATAGGAGTGCTCCTATTCCTCTCACCCAGAATCTTTCTGTCTTGATGGATTTGCCTGTCTGGATGTCTCATGTGCAGTGACTTCTGTGACAGATTTCTTGACCTAGTGACTGGTTTCTTCTCTGGCACAGTGCTTTCAGCATTTGTGTACAGAGTGGAGTAATTCCTTCTGCTCGAGCTTGCAAAGAAGAACCGGGACCTGGATGTAGGTAAGCCATTAGACTCTCTCTGCATCTCTTTCAGCCTGCTTTATTAATCATTCTTTACAGCATGAGCAGGGTGATTTCTTAGCCTGCACATCATGGGTGGTCCTTCCATAGAAACTACCAGTCCTGCCATGTTCCCAGCTCCACAAGGTCCCCACCAGGCTCTTGGTCCAATTCCTATCATGCTTCATTCTGACAAGGGCATTTACTCACATTGTCCCCTCCATATGTGTCTGTGCTTCCATGTCTTAGTTAAACCCAGGTTTCTTCTTCAGAGCTCAATTGAAGAGTCAGCTACTAAAGTCTAGGTCAGGTTCCTTAATTACTTTTCTGCATAGCATTTATTCAATTTGTAATTACACCCCATCATTGTGACTATTTCATTAATTTTTATATTCCCCATCTAGATCATAAACTTTCAGAGAATAGAGTTCACATCTGTGCAGGACATTAAAATATATCCCACATATCCTAGCACGGGAAGCATCCCCATTACCTCAAATAACTTTTAGACTATGTTAGTGTAAGTTTTCATGTTTAATGCATTTATTAATAGAATATTTTGAACATGTAAACAGTGTTCATCGGAATATTAGATTGACCTTTATCTGATTAGGCTGAGTAAAAAACCTCACTGTTCTCATGTTGACCACACTAATCAATAGCAATGGGTTAGAGTCAGGCCAAGAGCAAAGGCAACAGGGAGTTAACAAAGATACTCCCTCTCTGTTTGGATCAAACAGCTCCCATTGCTCTTTTCTTCCCTCTGCTCCTTTCTCTTTCATTGTCTCCCTCCCTCTAAGGCAGAGGGAGCAGCTTTCAAATTAAATTACAGACCTCTTTCCTTTCCAAATGGGAATCAGCACATGGTTGCTTTTTTTAAAGCAACCCTACATTTTTATAGAATAATAAATGACATGATCTCATCTTTTTACAAGGTAATTATATTAGAAAAACTCTTAAAGGTTTTACATGCAGTTGATTTAAATGCCTTTAAAAACATATGATAAACTCTGGCAGATTTGTTCTAACAAAGAATAAATGCTCTCCTGAGGGACCACGTGAAGTGTTCTGGGAATCCATGCCTTCAGGAGTGTTTGGAAGACTTAACTGACACTGAAGGCCAAGGCTGTGCTGTGGGCAGTCACATTCTTCAATACCTTCACAGCTCTGCCCTTTTCTCTAGGCAAGGGACATAAGGGAAATTGGTCTAAAGTTCTCTTTCTTTGTTGGGTCTTTATGTGGTTTAAGTATCAGAGTAATTGTGGCTTCATAGAATGAATTGGGTAGAGTTCCTTCTGTTTCTATTTTGTGGAATAGTTTGAGGAGAATTTGAATTAGGTCTTCTTTGAAGGTCTGATAGAACTCTGCACTAAACCCATCTGGTCCTGGGCTTTTTTTTTTTTTTTTTTTTTTTTTTTTTTGGATGGGAGATTATTAATGACTGCTTCTATTTCTTTAGGGGATATAGGATAGTTTAAGTCATTAATCTGATCCTGATTTAACTTTGGTACATGGTATCTGTCTAGAAATATGTCCATTTCATCCAGGTTTTCCAGTTTTATTGAGTATAGCCTTTTGAAGAAAGATCTGATGGTGTTCTGGATTTTTTCAGGATCTGTTGTTATGTCTCCCTTTTCATTCCTGATTTTGTTAATTAGGATACTGTCCCTGTGCCCTCTAGTTTGTCTGGCTAAGGGTTTATTTATCTTATTGATTTTCTAAAAAAAAAAAAAAAAAAAAACCAGCTCCTGGTTTGGTTGATTCTTTGTACAGGTCTTTTTGTTTCTACTTGGTTGACTTCAGCCCTGAGTTTTATTATTTTCTGCCTTCTACTTCTCTTGGGTGAATTTGCTTCCTTTTGTTCTAGAGCTTCTAGGTGTGCTGTCAAGCTGCTAGTGTATGCTCTGTCTAGGTTCTTTTTGGCAGCACTCAGAGCTATGAGTTTTCCTCTTAGGACTGCTTTCATTGTGTCCCATAATTTTGGGTATGTTGGGGCTTCATTTTCATTAAACTCTAAAAACTCTTCAATATCTTTATTTTTTCCTTGACCAAGGTACCATTGAGTAGAGTGTTATTCAGCTTCCACGTGAATGTTGGCTTTCTATTATTTATGTTGTTATTGAAGATCACCTTAGTCTGTGGTGATCTGATAGGATGCATGGGACAATTTCAATAATTTTGTATCTGTTGAGGCCTGTTTTGTGACCAATTATATGGTTAATTTTGGAGAAGGTGCCATGAGGTGCTGAGAAGAAGGTATATTCTTTTGTTTTAGGATAAAATGTTCTGTAGATATCTGTTAAATCAATTTCTTTCATAACTTCTGTTAGTTTCACTGTGTCTCTGTTTAGTTTCTGTTTCCAGGATCTGTCCAATGAGGAAAGTGGAGTGTTGAAGCCTCCCACTATTATTGTGTGAGGTGAAATGTGGGCTTTGAGCTTTACTAAAGTTTCTTTAATGAATGTGGCTGCCTTTGCATTTGGAGCATGGATATTCAGAATTGAGAGTTTATCTTGGAAGATTTTACCTTTGATGAGTATGAAGTGCCCCTCCTTGTCTTTTTTGATAACTTTGGGTTGGAAGTCAATTTTATTCGATATTAGAATGGCTACTCCAGCTTGTTCCTTCAGACCATTTGCTTAGAAAACTGTTTTCCAGCCTTTTACTCTGAGATAGTGTCTGTCTTTGTCCTTGAGGTGGGTTTCCTGTATGCAGCAATTTTGGGTCCTGTTTGTGAGCTAGTCTGTTAGTCTATGTCTTTTTACTGGGGATTTGAGTCCATTGATATTAAGAGATATTAACAAAAAGTAATTATTGCTTCCTGTTATTTTTGTTGTTAGAGTTGGGGTTCTGTTCTTGTAGCTGCCTTCTTTTAGGTTTGTTGAAGAATTAGTTTCTTTCTTTTTCAAGGGCCTAATTTCCATCTTTGTGTTGGAGTTTTCCCTTTTTTATCCTTTGAAGGGCTGGATTCGTGGAAAGATATTGTGTAAATTTTGTTTTGTCATGGAATATCTTAGTTTCTCCATCTATGGTAATTGAGAGTTTTACTGGGTTTAGTAGACTGGCTGGCATTTGTGTTCTCTTAGGGTCTGTATAACATCTGTCCAGGACCTTCTGGCTTTCATAGTCTCTGGTCAGAAGTCTGGTGTAATTCTTATAGGTTTGCCTTTATATGTTACTTGACCTTTTCCCCTTACTGATTTTAATATTCTGTCATTATTTAGTGCATTTGTTGTTCTGATAATTATGTGTCGGGAGAAATTTCTTTTCTGATCCAGTCTATTTGGAGTTCTGTAGGCTTCTTGTATGTTCATGGGCATCTCTTTCTTTAGGTTAGGAAAGTTTTCTTCTATAATTTTGTTGAAGATATTTACTGGCCCTTTAAGTTGAAAGTCTTCATTCTTATCTATATCTATTATTCTTAGTTTTGGTCTTCTCATTGTGTCCTGGGTGTCCTGGATGTTTTGAATTAGGATCTTTTTGCATTTCACATTTTCTTTGATTGTTGTGTTCTTGTTTTCTATGGAATCTTCTGCACCTGAAATTCTCTCTTCCATCTCTTGTATTTATGGTTCCTGATTTCTTTCCTAGGATTTCTATCTCCAGAGTTGTCTCCCTTTGTGTTTTCTTTATTGTTTCTACTTCCATTTTTGGACTGTGGATGGTTTTGTTCAATTCCATAACCTGTTTGGTTGTGTTTTCCTGTAATTCTTTAAGGGATTTTTGTGTTTCCTCTTTAAGGACTTCTACCTGTTTAGTAGTGTTTTCCTGTAATTCTTTAAGGACTTCTACCTGTTTAGCAGTGTTCTCCTGTATTTCTTTAAGTGAATTGTTAATGCCCTTCTTAAAATCTTCTACCACCATTATGAGATGTGATTTTAAATCTGAGTCTTGCTTTTTGTGTGTGTTGGGATTTCCAGGACTCACTGTGGTGGGCGTACTGGATTCTGATGATGTTGAGTGGTCTTGGTTTCTGTTAGTAAGATTCTTACGTTTGCCTTTCGCCATCTGGTCATCTCTGGTGTTAGTGTTCTAGCTGTCTCTCGCTGGAGCTTGTTCCTCCTGTGATTCTGTTAGCCTCTGTCAGCACTCCTGGGAGTCCAACTCTCACCTGAGTCTTAGTGGTCAGAGCACTCTCTGCAGGCAAAGCTCTCCTCTTGCAGGCCAGGTGTCCAGAAGTCTGGAGCTCTGATCCACATCCTGAGTCCTGGGGTCAGAGCCCTCCCTGTAGGCGGACTCTCCTCTGGCAAGGAAGGTGCCTAGGGGTCTGGGTCTCAGCTCCACCTCCTGGCTGAAGATGAAGGCTCAAAGGAACCCTATCCAAGAAGCTCTGTTGCTTCTGCCGCCCACGTGCCCTCCAGTGATCCTTAGGTCCTGTGTGTGCTAGGGGTCCTGAGGTGTGGAGAGTTCTCTGGGGACCTTGGCGTCCTCCTTCGGGTTCACACGGAAGATGACAGGGCTGACTGGAAGGAATCCCAGCCTCTGGTCGGGTGGGGTTCCTTTGTCCCTGTTCCTGCAAGACCCTCCGGGATTCTTTGGAGCTGATGTTGTGTTCCACTCACACGTGATCCCTAGGTCCTGGGTGTGGTAGGGTTCCTGCAGTGTGGAGAGTCCTCTGGGGTCCTTGGTGCCCTCCACAGGGTTCAGGCGGAAGATGGAGGGGCTGGCCGAGGTGGCTCTTTGAAGGGTACAACATACCTAGACTGTATCTCAAAGGTTGAGAAAAGGAAGGAAGAAGGAGCAGGACGTCATATAGGGACTAACATGGGAGAAGATATATGGGGCCCAATGTCTGTAAATAGTGTGATATTATTAGTCCTATATATTTAAAGTTGAAGAGGGGCAAAAGAACGTGCTGAAAGGATGTGTAGAATAGGTAAGAGATGGTATTGTAAGCAGCTTAAGGAGCTGGAGGTGAGAAGAAAATTTAATTTGCAATTTATGTAAGAATTCTAGCTACCCTGGAAGAGATTGACTTACAGGGCCAAGATTGGATGCAGGGGGGACCAATTAGAAGGCTGTTTCAATGGCCCAGGAAAGAGATAACGAGTGCTTAGACCTAAGTAATGGCAAGAGCACAGAGGATGGGACTCAATTGATAACAATTGTAGTGAGAGAGGTTCAGCAGGGCTGTAATTGGATGTGAGGTCAGGGAGAAGGCTCCCATGTTTCTGGTTCAGGATGGCTGTCTGTGGAGGGAGTTGTTTTCATTGCAGGGTGGAGATAGAGCAGGAAAACTTAGTGGCAATTTTCCTGTGGACATATAAAATGCTACTTCCTTTGGGAAGCCCACCTGAAACCTTTAAACTGCCAAGACTTAATGTGTTAATTTGGGAATCATTGACACAGAGAAAAAGTACACTGTGTACTTTATTTTTTATTATTTACTTTTTATTTTTTTGTACATCTGTTCTACTACACAGAGGGTTGAAGCCACCAAGATGTATTCTGCCATAGTTCTAGAAACTGCAAGATCAGGTGCCTTCAGATCTGTTTCTTCATGTAGTCTCTGTCTTTGGGCTGCATATGACTACTTTCTTGCTGTGTTAAAATATGGCCTTTTCTTGGTGTCTGGTTATCCTCTCCCTCCCCCAATTCTTTCTCTTCTTTTAAGGACACAAGTCATATTAGCTTAGGGCCCTGCCCTTATGACTTTACTTCAATTCAATTACATCTTTAAAGGCCCCTTTGTTGCTATAAATATTTTTAGGGGGTTGCTGTACCCCATTTTGTTTCTTAATATCCATTGGGTGTTTCAACCCCACTTTTGCCTGTCTTCTTTCCAAGAAAATGACACAGAAATGTTGTAATTTATTAATAAGCTGCTGGCATTATGCTGGGTAGGTTCTCAGCTATATTAATCCTTCCATACTGTTAAAACACAAATGAATGCCTGGGTTTTTTTGTTTTTGTTTTTTCTTGGTTTTTTGTTTTTTTGTTTTTGCCAAGTTAGTGTTTCTTGGGCAGCTTCTGCTATAGTTGTCTGTCCTCAGGGTGAACTTCTCTTGGCCATGTGCTCCTGGTCCATCCCACCTAATGGCAACCTTTTAGTCCAATAAAAGGCTCTTTCTCTCACAATAAGAAAACTACATGTAATAGGAACAATTATAACACAATTATGAAAATTGTTATATAGGAGTTACATTTACAATGTCCAGTCCATTTGTATTTGGCAACTTAGGAGAAAATATTCTATTATCTATTCAGAGCTCAGAGTTATATATCTAAATATTGTTTTAATCATAACCTGTGCTACTAACCTAAAGATATCTTTCTATACCTAAAAACATTTTCCTAAATTCTAAACAATTTATTCTTTTATTATAAGACTAATAATGTCTAGTTTTCTACCCAATCAGAGACTTGAGAAGGAATAAATATTATCTGATTAAGTAGGAAGTATAAGCAAGAAGCTTCCAAAATTATAGAAGTGACAGAGGCAGTTGGTTGTCTGGACAATTACCCCAAATTCCTCTGCAGTGTTGAAGCATTCACCTTCAGCTTTCTGGCTCAGTATATGACAGACTTTTCCATGAAGCAGGAATTATGAAGGACTTACTTACCTTGTCCTTGCAAAGCTCAGCAGTTGTTTGTCTAGTTCAGCCTGCATTCTGTCTGCAGTAGAATCAAGGGCAGTTTTGCCTGGTAGTTAGCATGCAATATATATGAAGCAAACTCCATATGGAGGTTCTTTGATTCTTATCATTTTCCTTGAAGTAGAATGAGGTTACTTCTAGAAGCAGACCTGTCTCATTGTCAAAAAGGCTTTCTAATAGTAAAGCCTTGTTAAATACCATATTCTGTAGATGGGCTTCAAAAACCTCAGATATCTACAAACCATTGTATTTAAAGATATTTTATTATGTCTAAATTGCCAAACATGGTTTATTTCTGAATATTTACTATGTGTTCAACCTTGGAAATATATTTCTGTAATAAACTAGACTAGTATCTGACATGGCCATAAGTTTTATTGACTGTTAACTTGCATTACTTAATTACCATAAAGTTTGTGCTGCTTTTAAAAGGACTCAGACTTAATATTGCATTTTTAAGAATTGCCTAGGTACACAAGAGTTGTATATATATCAATATACAAAGATCTATACCAATGTAAGATTTTGGTTTCTTAATGCTTTATGGTTTAAAATAGATCCAATAATCTACCCTTTTATCCCTACTATTCTTATATTCCACCTTTTTACTTTTCAGCCATTCTCCCCTACATAAGAAAGAAAGAAGGATAGAGGAGAGAGAAAAATTAAAGTCCCAGAGTCTAAGTTTCTATACTTTGTTTTTTTCCCTGACCAATACCATTTAACAGCTTATAAACAATACCTTCTTAGTGACAAACATTCACCACCCATAGAATGATCAAATCATCTATCTTGCTTTTTCAGAATGGGGTGTCACTCTCTTAAAATTGCTGTTGATTTTGGGGTATAGTTTTCTTTTGGGGGCCCAAGAAAATTAGGACAATAGTCAAGTCTTAAGAAAGCTAGCTATAACATTTATTGTCCATTTTCAATGTGCCATGAAAATATAAGCTTAAGTGAAGTTCTGATTGGAACAGTCCTCAAGGCTAGACTGATGGGAACTAGCAGTCTCTTTGAAGCTGTCCTGGAAATGATTTTGATAAAACAGCTATTAAGGCAGTCTGAGGTAGGATCAAGAAGGATGAATAGAAATGTCTCAGTGTCTCAGCATCCTTTTTAGCATCATTAAGAATGAATCTTTGCCAGGGCTACTTGTCTGGTTGTTTTTTCTCTGTGAACATAGAAGCTTTTAGAGGCAATATACATTTCTGTAATAACATATATGTGGAATGTTCACAAATCAGTTATGGGTGATTCTCTCTATTTGAGTAGGTAAGTCATCTATTTTACTTTATAAGTAATTTTAATTATATAACTAAACAGTAATATAAATTTTATCTCTGTCTATTGAAAGAATGGCATGATAAGTCCTGAGGATTCTGTAGCCAGAGATTTATCAGCTATGTATAGCTGAAGTCATGGCTGGAGACATTTTTATGTCTCAGCAAGTCTCAAAGTTACCTGATTTGATGGTCATGGTGATATCTTTCTTCCTGTCTGTAGTAAAGATCTTCTGTGTATGTGTGTGTGGGGGGGGGTATCTTCCCAGGTCATATCTGATTTCTATCAGTTTGGAAGGAATTAAGAGCTCCTCTTTTCCTGTGGAAACATATACAAAGTCCCTCAATTTGCCCCTCGTTTTGGAAGTTAAGTTACAGGTTTTCAATATTCTGCTTTGTTTGTGTGCTAAAAACATCCATTCTAAGATATAATATTCCTTTTGCATAAGAATTCCTGTGAGAGAATGAGTAGAAATCAAGATAACTAAAATACAGGCCATCTTTGGATCAAGACAATCTATATGTGCATCTCTTCTCTTCTCTTCTCTTCTCTTCTCTTCTCTTCTCTTCTCTTGTCTTCTCTCCTCCTCCTCCTCCTCTTCTTCTTCTCTTCTTCTTCTTCTTCTTCTTCTTCTTCTTCTTCTTCTTCTTCTTCTTCTTCTTCTTCTTCTTCTTCTTCTTCTTCTTCCTTCTCTCTCTCTCTCTCTCTCTCTCTCTCTCTCTCTCTCTCTCTCTCTCTCTCTCTCTCTCTTTACCAGATAGAGCCAGTTTCTTTTCTGCCTCAGCTGATAATTTTCTTGGTCTATTTAAGTCTTTACCATGTTGTAACTTTTGAAATAAATTACTTAGCTTTTGAGTAGTCAATCCAGTTGTATGCTGAAGCCAGTTAATATCTCCCAGAAAAATTTGAAAATCTTTAAGAATTCTTAATTGGTCTTCTCTGATTTGTACTTTCTGTGGTTGAATCTTTTGTAGACCCACCTTATATCCTATATCTTAACAGAATCTTCTTTTTGTATCTTTTCAGGAGCAATTTATAATGCCCAAGAAGCCAAAATTCTCTTTATTTTATCAAACATTTCTTTTTATAAGGTATCTCTATTTGAATCAGCCACCAAAACATCATCCACATAATGGTAAATTATGGACTGAGGAAAATGTTTAAGAATTATTTCTAGTGGCTTTTATTTTATTTTTTACAAAATATTGGCATAAAGTAGGACTAGTCAACATTCCTCATTACAAGACTTTCCAATGATATCTGCTTCCCAGACAGCTTCTATTAAAATTATGTACTCTGAATGGCCTTTCCTTCAATCTCGGCTCCACACTTTGTCTCTGTATTTCATCCCATGAGTATTTTGTTCCCCCTTCTAAGGAGGACTGAGGCATCTATACTTTGGTCTTCCTTCTTCTTGAGCTTCATGTGGTCTGTGAATTGTATCTTGAGTATTCTGAGCTTTTGGGCTAATATCCACTTATCAGTGAGGACATACTGTGTGTGTTCTTTTTCGACTGGGTTACCTCACTCAGGATGATACTTCCTAGTTTCATTCATTTGCCTAAGAATTACATGAAGTCATTGTTTTTAATAGCTAAGTAGTACTCCATTGTGTAAATGTACCACATTTTCTGTATCCATTCCTCTATTTAAGGACATCTGGGTTCTTTCCAGCTTCTGGCTATTGTAAATAAGGCTTCTATGATCATAGTGGAGCATGTGTCCTTATTACATGTTGGAGCAATTCTGGGTATATGCCTAGGAGTGGTATAGCTGGGTCCTCAGGTAGTACTGTGTCCAGTTTTCTGAGGAACCACCAGACTGATTTCCACAGTGTTTGTACCAGTTTGCAATCCCACTAACAATGGAGGAGTGTTCTTCTTTCTCCACATCCTTGCCAGCATCTGCTGTCACTTGAGTTTTTTATTTTTACCCTTCTGACTGGTATGAGGTGGAATTTTAGGGTTGTTTTGATTTGCATTTCCCTGACGACTAAGGATGTTTTCTTTAGGTGCTTCTTGGCCATTCGACATTCCTCAATTGAGAATTCTTTGTTTAGCTCTGTTCCCCATTTTTAATAGGAGTATTGGCTCTCTGGAGACTAACTTCTTGAGTTCTTTTTATATATTGGATGTAGGATTGGTAATGATCTTCTCCTAATCTGTTAGTTGCTGTTTTGTCCTATTGACAGTGTCCTTTGCCTTCCAGAAGCTTTGCAGTTTTATGAGGTCCCATTTGTTGATTGTTGACTTTAGAGCATAAGCCATTGGAAAGAAAGGCCATCCAGAGATTGCCCCACCTGGGGATCCATCCCATACACAGACCCAAACCCAGACATTATTGCTGATGCCAAGAAGTTCTTGTTGACAGGAGCCTGATATAGCTGTTTCCTAAGATGTTCTGCCAGAGTCTGACAAATACAGAGGCAGATGCTCGTAGCCAACCATTGAGCTGAGCATGGGGTCCCCAATGGAGGAATTAGAGAAAGAACTGAAGGATCTGAAGGGCTTTACAACCACATAGGATGAACAACAATATCCATCAACAAGGACCCCCCCCCCCCCCGAGCTCCCAGGGACTAAACCACCAACCAAAGAGTACACATGGAGGAACCCATGACTCCAACTGCATATGCAGCAGAGGATGGTCTTGTCAGGTCATCAATAGGAAGAGAGGCCCTTGGTCCTATGAAAACTCAATGCCTCAGTGTAGGGGAATTCCAGGGTGGAGAGGTGGGAGTGGGTGGATGGGTGGGGGAACACCCTCAAAGAAGCAGGGGGAGGAGGGATGGGATAGGGTGTTTCTGGAAGGGAAACTGGGAAAGGGGATAACATTTGAAATGTAAATAAATAAAATACCCAATTTGAAAAAAAGTAGGTAATGAAAAAGCAAACATTTTCCTATTATGTACATGTAAAAGGATTGTGAAAATGCAGTCTTTTAAACCAATTATGATAATAGGCTATTCCTTAGGTAACAAGGAAGGTAGTAGGATTCTAAGCTGTAAAGAGCCATAGCAATGGGCATTTTGTATTTTTTTCCAAAGGGCTTTATGTCTTGTACAGCCTGGGGCTGGGCACAGCTGTCTGTCCCCACCCCTCCAACCTGGGCCACCAAGACCTACTCTACCCCTCCATTCTGGCCTGCAGGAGCAGCTGAGCTTGGGGCAGGCAAAGCTCGATGGGACACATTTTGTACTTTTATATCTCCTGCAATTTTCCAACCACAACTGATTTGTGAGTACTTGCTTCCATATCTGTAGTTTTAAAAATCCATTCATAAAGAAGTGTGCATCTTGCGCTTAATGTTCTATAGCATTTTTTTTTGTATTCAGAATTAATGCTTTCAAAAGCCAGTGATTCAATTAAAATTTCTCTATCAGTTTGTTTTGATATTGGTCTATTTAGAGTTATAGATAAGCTTTGTAAAAAGTTAGTGAAAGATTCATTTGAACCCTGGGTTATCTTTGTAAGTGATTCATCTCATCCCTGTTGTTTAACCTTGTTCCAAGCATTTAAGGCGTTGTTCTACAATATCATCATCAAGGATAATCTACTCTTAATTCAGAATATGGACCTTCAACTGGTAACTCATTTTTGACAATGTCAATGCCTCTAGTCCTATTTTGTTACTCCATGATCAAAACCTCATCTTTCACCATGTCAGCCATTGTAACTGAGTACCAGGATCTAGGATGCCTGTCATCAAATCTCTCTAATCCTTTGGATTTGTACAATTCTATGTGGCCCTGTTAAGTATCTGTTTGACCTACGGTGAATGTCAGCCACATCTTGTTACTACAAACCTTTTAAAATCTTGTGCCTCTATAGGTTGTCACTGGAATTCTTCATAATCCTATGGGTTTCCTTCATCTCCTAATTCCCTTATCATGGCTGGGAAAATAATTTTAGGTGTTATAACATATATAAACTACCACTTGCCATCTTGTTACAAAACTGGCAAGGTGGCAGACTGTGTGTTTTACCCTTCCTTTCTCTGTCTATATCTTAGTACTTACTTCAATTTTATTTACAATACTTTGTAAGTTTTCTTCTAAGACTTGTTTTCCATTTTCATTATTTTCCATTTCTTGTGTTTTTTTATCTTAAATATTCTCCTCAATGTTTATAAACTTTTCTTATTTTTCCCTAAAGATTGCCTCCAATTTTAATTTCTTCCTTTTGTATTATCTCTGAAATTTTAGCATTTTCTTCAATCTGATTTATAAATTTCTATAATTTTCCCCCTAAGGATTGTTTCCATATTTCATTTCTCTCATTTTGTTTCATCTCTGTTATCTCAGCATTTCTTTCAGTCTGATTTATAAAATTTTTTGTAAATTTTCTAAGGCTTGTGTCCATTTGTAATACCTTTTCTTTTCTTGTTTTTCTAAAGCCTACTTCCTTGAGAAGACATAGAAATCCAGTATGCCTATTAAGGTAAGAATGAAGATTGTTAATATGATAAAAGACATAATTAAAATGTCAGTTTCAGTTATGTCATTTGTCTCTTCCTTTTTCTCCAATCTTTGAAACATTTAAAAGAGCATTAGATAAACTCCAAAACCTCTGTGTTATTGTATCTCTTATCTTTGAATGCCCTATTTCTTTAAATTTATCATTTTGAAATTTATATTTACTTGTGATATTTTATATACAGATCCTTTTCTTCTAAATATTAAGAAATAATTTCAAATCTTTGTTTACCTTGTCAGAAGTCCTGTTGTGCTTGGATTTTTCTTTGTGTTTTCTGTATCCCTCTGCTTTTCAGCTCAGGACACTGGGTTAGTCCAGATATGGTCTTTTTGCTCACAGGAAGGGGTGGAAAGGCTGTTCGACTAGAAAAACTGCTTTTGGTTATCATTGTCCTGGGCCCTTGTGACATCTTAACATATCATACTGAGTCAGTGCCTGTGTTAGTTTGGGGAGGTTGGCACCAGGTTCCAAATCAGCCATGGTTTAAGTCCACCATATGTCTGGCATACCCCTAGACCTCAGCTCCAGTGCCCCAGGGAAGGCTCGAGAGAAGCTGCCATGCAGCTTTAGAATCCACCAGCCCATGGCCAATTTCACAGCTCCATGTGGATTCTGGCTCTGTGGCACAGTCCGCAAGGCTGATCTAAGTTCTTGCAGGACTAGCTCTGCCTGCTGGGCCATGCTGGGAAGCTCAGGCTATGCAGCTGCTTTCTGTGGGCTCTGTTACCCACTGGCTCTTAGTTCTCTTCAGTGGTCACCAACATTGTCTGGAACTGTACAGTGCCTAGGCCACTGTGTCTTGGCTCACCTGCAGGAAAGCTAGGTCGTTAATAAGCTGAGGCTTTAGAAGCCTGGCTCCAGGGAATTCTTGTTCTCCATCTTTTTAGGCTATGGAATGCTTGCATTTGCTAGGCTGCAGAGGTTGTATTTCTCAGACTCCTTTTAATAAAAGGACAGAGCTAGAAGTTGCTTTATCTTCAAGATTTGAATTGTTTTTGGATCTGAGTTTGGATTTCAGGCCCATATTGGACACCAATTATTGCTATAAACATTTTCTGGGGGTGTGGGTTGTTATACTTCCTTCTGTTTCTTAATAGCTATTGGGGTTTCTACCTTACTTTTCCCTATTTTGCTCCCAAGAAAATGACACAGAAACATTGTAATTTATTAATCTATAAGCACTATGTTGGGCAGATTCTGAGCTATACTAATCTTTCAACACTGTTAAAACCCACACGAGTGCCTTAATACTTGTCAAGTAAGTATGGCCTGGCAGCTTCTACTATAGTTATCTGTCCTCAGAGTGAACTTCTCTTGGCCATGTGCACCTAATGGGGACCTCCTTCCTCTTCTCTTCTCCTCTCTCTCCTTCTGAGAGTCCCTACCTGAGACTTCCTGTTCCATCTGAAGTCCTGCCTTTCTCTCTTTCCTGCCCAGTCACAGGCTCTAGCATTTTATTAATGAATCAGAAATTATTGGGGAATATTATTTGCAGCACACTGGTCAATATATTGCCCATGTCCAGACTACCTGATCTTGGGGCACAGAACTTAGCATCTGAATATGCAGTGCATAAGATCAACCCCAATACCCCTTTCTTTAGATACAGTCACTCTCATGGGCTGAATGGGCTAAAACTTGTTTTCTTCCAAAACTAATATATTGAATTCCTAGCACCAGTGTAATAGTATGGGGAGATAGGCACTTGGAAAGCGATGGGGCCAAGAGCAAAATCACTACCTTTATAAAGAAATTTTAGAGAACTTTCTTGTCCTTTTGATGCAATACGAACATCTAAGTCTGTCACAAACTTGGAAGAGGGTCTTTATCAGAACTTACAATGCTGGCACTGTGACCTGAGATATTTGTTCTCCAAAACTGTGAGAAATAAATGTTTGTTGTTCAAGCTACAGAGTTTGTGGTACTCTGCTAGAATAGTAGTCAAACTGAGACCATGAAAGGGAATGCCCGCAACAGAAACATAGAGAATGCCAGGTGGCAACAAAGGCAGAAGTGTAATGGTGAGTCTACAAGTCTGGGCGGGCCAAGAGGTGACTTCAAGAACCAGAAGAAAGAGAAAAAGAATGGAACAAAATTTCCCTCCCAGCCTTCAGGAAGGCACTAGCCTTGATGACACCTTCAGTTTAGACACCCAGCTCCTAGCATGAGAAGACAATACATTTCTGTTGCTTAGACCACCCCCATTGATAAAGGTAGCTATGATAGCCGTAGGAAATGAATATATACACCAGAGGCAAGAATATTTAAAAATAATGACAGAGAGAAAATCATAGGTCAAACACTTTGTTTTAAGGACTCTAATGAGAGTCTCTTAGAAATCTTCCTGCATCTGGAGACAGAAGGCTGAGTAGAAAGGAAGAAAAGTTACTTTAATTTAAGGAGAATTAGCCATGAGTGAGCAACTATGTCCAAAGGGAAACAGACCCAGGAGCCCTGGGACTGAACTTTGCTTTATTATGGGCACCAGGAAGTCCCAGGCCTTATTGACGGTGTCTTTTGCTTTGCAGAAGCTTTGCAATTTTATGAGGTCCCATTTATCGATTCTTGATCTTACAGCACAAGCCATTGCTGTTCTATTCAGGAATTTTTCCCCTGTACCCATATCTTCGAGGCTTTTCCCTACTTTCTCCTCTATAAGTTTCAGTGTCTCTGGTTTTATGTGGAGTTCCTTAATCCACTTAGATTTGACCTTAGTACAAGGAGATAGGAATGGATCAATTCGCATTCTTCTACATGATAACCGCCAGTTGTGCCAGCACCATTTGTTGAAAATGCTGTCTTTTTTCCACTGGATGGTTTTAGCTCCCTTGTCAAAGATCAAGTGACCATAGGTGTGTGGGTTCATCTCTGGGTCTTCAATTCTGTTCCATTGGTCTACTTGTCTGTCACTATACCAGTACCATGCAGTTTTGATCACAATTGCTCTGTAGTACAGTTTTAGGTCTGGCATGGTGATTCCACCAGAGGTTCTTTTATCCTTGAGAAGAGTTTTTGCTATCCTAGGTTTTTTGTTATTCCAGATGAATCTGCCGATTGCCCTTTCTAATTCGTTGAAGAATTGAGTTGGAATTTTGATGGGGATTGCATTGAATCTGTAGATTGCTTTTGGCAAGATAGCCATTTTTACAATGTTGATCCTGCCAATCCATGAGCATGGGAGATCTTTCCATCTTCTGAGATTTTCTTTAATTTCAAAAAGGCCACCAACAGATTGGGAAAGGATCTTTACCTATCCCAAATCGGATAGGGGACTAATATCCAATATATATAAAGAACTCAAGACGGTGGACTCCAGAAAATCAAATAACCCCATTAAAAAATGGGGCTCAGAGCTGAACAAAGAATTCTCACCTGAGGAATACCGAATGGCAGAGAAACACCTGAAAAAATGTTCAACATCCTTAATCATCAGGGAAATGCAAATCAAAACAACACTGAGATTCCACTTCACTCCAGTCAGAATGGCTAAGATTAAAAAATTCAGGTGACAGCAGATGCTGGTGAGGATGTGGTGAAAGAAGAACACTCCTCCATTGTTGGTGGGATTGCAAGCTTGTACAACCACTCTGGAAATCAGTCTGGCGGTTCCTCAGAAAATTGGACATAGTACTACCGGAGGATCCCGCAATACCTCTCCTGGGCATATATCCAGAAGATGTCCCAACCAGTAAGAAGAACACATGCTCCACTATGTTCATAGCAGCCTTGTTTATAATAGCCAGAAGCTGGAAAGAACCCAGATGCCCCTCAACAGAGGAATGGATACAGAAAATGTGGTACATTTACACAATGGAATACTACTCAGCTATTAAAAAGAATGAATTTATGAAATTCCTAGGCAAATGGATGGACCTGGAGGGTATCATCCTTAGTGAAGTAACCCAATCACAAAGGAACTCGCACAATATGTACTCACTGATAAGTGGATAATAGCCCAGAAACTTAGGATACCCAAGATATAAGATACAACTTGCCAAATGCATGAAATTCAAGAAGAACGAAGACCAAAGTGTGGACACTTTACCCTTTCTTAGAAATGGGAACAAAACACCCATAGAAGGAGTTACAGAGACAAAATTTGGAGCTGTGATGAAAGGATGGACCATCTAGTGACTGCCATATGCAGAGATCCATCCCATAATCAGCTTCCAAATGCTGACACCATTGCATACACTAGCAAGATTTCGCTGAAAGGACCCAGTTATAGCTCTCTCTTGTGAGACTATGCCAGGGCCTAGCAAACACAGAAGTGGATGATCACAGTCAGCTATTGGATGGGTCACACGGCCCCTAATGGAGGAGCTAGAGAAATTACCCAAGGAGCTATAGGGAACAGCAGCCCTATAGGTGGAACAACAATATGAACTAACCAGTACCTGGGAGCTCTTGTCTTTAGCTGCATATGTATCAAAAGATGGCCTAGTCGGCCATCACTGCAAAGAGAGGCCCATTGGACTTGCAAACTTTATATGCCCCAGTACAGGGGAATGCCAGGGCCAAAAAGGGGGAGTGGGTGGGTAGGGGAGTGGGTGGGTGGGTATGGGGGACCTTTGGGATAGCATTGAAAATGTAAATGAGGAAAATACCTAATAAAAAAAAAAAAGGAAGTCCCAGGCCATCGACATGAGAGCATTTTCGGGAAGCTAGAGGAAACAGAGCTTATGATAAAGGAAAGATCATTGTTCTTAGGTGTTTGTTCTCTGTATAAGAATGAAAGAATCATGCAGACCTAGGTGTGTGAGGTACCACAGATGTTGGAAAAGACTAAGATAAAAAGGAGGGCAAGCAATAGGCTGTGGGTAAAGGGGCTTGCTGCTAAGTCTGACAACCTAAACTCAACCCCCAGAACCCTCAGAGTATGGAGAGAATCATCTATACCAGATGATCTCTGACATAAGCACTGTAGCACATGAGTGACCCCTCAATTAAATAATATAAAAATGCTTTAAATGGCATATATTAATATGTTTGTATGTAGATGTCCAATTTTTAGGAGGAGTGGACTAGAACCATGGCTTTGTTGATGTTAGGTAAGTACTCTCTCACTAAACTGCATCTCCAGGCTCAAAACTATTTTTAATGTGGTTTTAGAAGTCAATATTAACATATATTCTACAAAGGTCAATAGTGAAGGACTGCGGAAGTCAAACTTGAAACTAGTGTTCAAGCTGGCATGAATTTACTTGATCTTGGGATCAAGAACAATGTAGGTATATAAATGCACAGCTGCTTTTCAACACTTACTGAGAACTTACTACTTCATATATATATCCCCATTTATTTGCATTCTTCCAGCCATACCCCTGAAGTAGGCCCTTGGTACCTTTATATAGTTGATGCTGTTGCTCTTAAAATAATGCTTGCCCAAAATGTTGGAGCCAGATGAGCATGATATGAAATCTCCAAAACTGAGTCAAAATGAACTTAATAAACTTTCTTCTGTTTGGTTGATTATTTTAGTTTTTTGCCACTTTGGTGAAAATCTAACACAATGGGAGAGCAAGAAAGCCTTTTTGTCAAGTTTGGTCAAAGTCTGAACTTGCTGTGAAAGGTTGTTAGTATTTAGAATCTAGTGGCTCCAACAAACAATCAGTGGCCTCTTCATTCTTGCAAACCAAGGTGAAATGTTTCACAATACCTGTCTTTTTATGTTTATATTACATGCATATGTGTATATGCACATGACATATATATGCATATATATACTATATACATACACACACATATATATACATACACATTATTATACCTATTGATATACAATCAAGAATAAATTAAATATAATAGCAAATATTTACATCAGAGATTATAGCTAAGATGATTAACAATTTATACTCAATAAGTAGCCAAGAGAATATTATTGTCAAAACAGATAGATAGGCTATCCTGATAAATACAGCTGACCTTCAGTCCTGTCCATCATCAGTCCAGGATGAATGCTTGTATTCACGTAATGAAAGGACACACACAGAAGTCAAGCTTATGTTTTAAAATGCAAGTTTCTTTACCTAGTATAGCTAACATTTACTAGGTACCTTTATTTTTATTCTGAATAAGGCATAGACTAAATTATATGTTAATTTTAAATGAAATAGAAACAGACTCACAGCATACACAGGGGCATCTCTTGCCATTTTTGCCTCATTTAAATTTTTCTTCTTTTCTTGGTTTTTGATTTAGAGGCCAGAGAGAAGGATACATTTGGAAGTTAAGACAGGAGTCAGGAAATTTTTTTCTTTCAATTATTAGATTGCTTCCCAAGCATGCAGGCTGATCCCCACCACTTTATAATCCTGGGTGCAGTGGTACACAGCTGTGTTCTAAGCACCTAAGAGGTAGGGGCGGCAGATTCAGAAGTTCAAGGTTATCCTTGGTTACATAGTGAGGTTGATCCCAGTGCTATTGAGACAGATGAAACTCTGTCTCGCAAAACAAAAACAAAACATCTCTCCCAACCTGAATTTCTATCAGTGCCTTTGATGTTAGACATAGTCATTAGGCTCACAGCTCAGACTTAGCTCTTGTCCTGGCAAGTCAAAACACTTTGTATGAAAATCCTCATTTTAACTTAGTAGAAAAAGTCATGTTTATTGCTAACTTTTCTGGTAAATATTTATAAGGGAAGTTTGACTTAGGAGGTAAGAGAGTGTCCCTGTACAGTAAGTGTATCAGTCTTAATTTGTTTTTCTGTTTCTTGTGAGGCACCAGACCATAGTACAATATTTTCTTCTGCATTCACCAACTTTCTGGAATAGTAGTCATAAGAGTGTTATGTAAATCTTGGAGATAATGAAACCTGCCTTACCTCCCTCACAGGCTCTTTGGAAGGATAAAATGAAATAATATACATGAGTGTTTTTTTTTTTTTGCGAAGGAAAAAGTGCTATAAAGTTTAGGATGGTAATTCTTGTACCTTGCTTAACATGTTGCTTTTCACAATGTTCATTGTTTATCACACACATACTTGGGAAGGAAGCCATACAATTCCTATTTACCCTCTTCAAGAACATACAACTGTAAGGATCTGAGAGTCATTGAAAGAAGATCCCAGTATGCAAAAGCAAAGAGTGCTTATTCTGCAGAAACAGCCAGCACGCAGGGGACAACCATCTAAAATGGCGACTACCACATGGGAAGCTCACAGACCCACTTTAAATCCAGTTAGGGGTTTTCCAGTTGCATCTTGATCACTTCCATCAGGGTTGGTTGAGTTTATGGTATGGGATATTTGTACACTTCTTATTGGTTCATACTTCAAGGGAGAGAGGGTTACCTTATAGGGACTTTTTCCTTACGTGTTTTAAGCCCCTGGCTGGATGTTGGGGCAGTTGCTGATTGCCTATTTTTCTGTGGGTTTTCTGAGAAGCCTGGGCTGTCCTTTTGGAAAATTGAAGCTTAAGGCCTAACATGGCTGCCTGTTCTGAAATGGAGTGAGTTTGGTTCTCTCACAACTTCCCTTTACTTATATTTTAGTATGAATTTAAGTTTTGCATTTATCTTCCAGGGTGAGTTTAAGATAAGCACATAGCACACTCTCTGAGGGCATTTAATGTTTGAACAAATCTAAACAGCACTAGTAAAGGGACATGGCTGGAAGACACATCTTTAGTCCACAGCTTGGTGAGATATGACAACACTTGTTTCCACACTTGTGGAATAATTTGTTGGTATCTACTCCCTTTTTTCCTCTCTGAAATGAAGGCTTTCACAATTCTAGACTTCCCAGTTCCAATGTATCTTATTAGTCTTTCTTCTGAGGCAACATTAGTTTTTTATCTTAGCTTGTAATTTCTCAGATATCAGACAGCAGACCATTTGTACACTGAAGATTGTAGAAATAATGTAATAATACATATTTGAATAGTTTTCATTTTTGAACAACATGCAGCTTTTTATAAATACAACCAAAAGCATGAAACTAGAAATGAAATGAAAATGTGGGCTCTATATATTTGTCTCTGAATACTACTTGGGTAAGAAATCAGTCCCCAGATGAAAGCAGTGTGAGTCATTTCAAATCTAACTGCCTCCTATTATTATAAGATTGCATTGATGTGTTTGTGAAAACTCCACAAAGAATTCCATAGGGAGCTTCTGATCTTGGAGGGCTCCAGGGGTGCCGATGCAGAGTGAAAGGAGAATATCTGTACATGTGTTTTTTAATCTAGTGGATTCTGCAGCATGCTCACAGTGGTTTACTTATAGAAAAGGAATCAGATTCTTCAGATAAAGTATTACAAATGAGATTTGAAGACAAAAGTAATAACATCCCCTGTGTGGGCTATCACATATGGAAAAGCAGCTCTTCCACACACCACTTGTGTTGCTAATAACTCTTTGACTTCCTCTTGTAAGCCTCCACATGACCCCAAACCTCTTTCGGCACAGTCTTCCAGGCAGCCATGATAGACACAGAGGATGACATATTGGTAAATGCTCATGAATCTTCCTGTAGAGCATTCCACACAACAATCTTTTATTTCCTTTGAAGATATACCACAAGTATTCCTCCTGTCCTGTTGAGGTCCGGAGGATATGCATTTAAACAGCAGAAATCTGAATCCTGCCTGAAGAGGGCTTCAGTTTAGGAAGGGAAAAACAGAAGTCAACATTCATTAGATATGGATGTATTATTTAGAGGGCCTTCCAGACCCAACTTGGAGCTGGGCCTGATATTTGTTCTGTGTCTCCCTTTGTGATGTGTAACAGGAGTTATCTTGACAAAGCTTGTATGTTCTACCTTAGCAACTGCTAACTTTGGTTTTGGTTGTGGATTCATTTATGTTGTGAAAGTTGCTAAGAATTCCTCAAAAATAAAACATATAAGCCAGTTTGGGTGGCTCACATTGTAATCCTAACATTTAGAGGCCATTAGTGTCAGGATAGTGAGTTTGAAGACTACCTAGGCTGTGGAGTGAGATCCTGACTCAAACAAAACAAAACGAAATGAAACAAAACAAAACAAAACAAAACAAATTAAATGTACTCCATAGAGTTGTTAAATGACTCAGCAGTTCCAGTCCAAACAATTAAACCCATAAGCTCAGATATTTGCATAGCAAACCCAGATTTATAGGACTGTCCATTAACAAGTGAATGGATAACAAATACAGAATGTCATACAATAGAATGTTGCTCAGTCTTTAAAAAGAATGAGGTTCTGACTCAATCTGGACAATGGATTGGCCTTAAAAATATGATGGTAAGTGAAAGATGTCAGTTACAAACAAACAAACAAAACGAAAACAAAAACAAATGTGTGATTCCACCTAGAGTCGTGGCAGAATGTGGATTAGAGATTCCCAGAGGCTAAGTGCAGGGAAGTGACTAGTTGAACTTCTGCTTGTGAAATTTAAAAGTTCTGAAAATGTGTTCTCATGGTGCTTATCAACACAGTGATTACACTGGTGTTTGAATTACATACCTAAAAAAGGACTAAAAGAGTCTATTTTCTTTTATGTATGTGTTATTGTATTATTAAAAGAAAAAAAAATGAGGCTCCCAAAGAGCTTTTATTTACTTGAGATACATTTATCTCTAATTGGTGATTTCAAAATTAAAATGGAAAAAAACCACATTAATTATTTCATCTCATACTAAAAGAGTAAAACCATCAAAGGTTAATATAACCTTTCTCTAAAGATCAAGTAAATTATGAGAAGCTAGGCAACACACGCTGTTAGTTATTTTGAACAGATATATTCATTGTGTTAATTTTTTGATTTATTTTATGTTATGTTATGAGTATTGTCTTGCTTACAAGTATGTATGGGTACCATATGTGTGCCTGGTTCTTCCAAGACTTGAAGGCATTGAATCCCCTAGAACTGGGGATTATAAATGGTTGTCAGCCACTATGTGGATGCTGGCTACAGAAGCCAGATGGTCTGTGCGAGCAGTCTCTCAGTGTTCCTTTTAAAGAACATTGAAGCCTAGGGATGTCAAAAGTGGAAGAGTACATGTCTAGGATACACAAGACCCTGGGTTCAACCTCCAGCATTAGAAAAAGCCACATAAATAAATAATGTTATCACTCAAAGTCTGCTAGCACCAAAGTCTAAACACCAACCTCTACTTCATGAGGTAAGCTGCTCATGTGGCTTGTCATTCGGCACAGCCAACACCTCTGGTCCTGGCTGTGACCATTCAGCTGTTCTAGGCAACATCCAGAGTTATGGGTCCATTTCCCCTTCTGTCGAAGAGAATATGACTGTCATGTCTATTCAGGGGTTAAGATTTAATACTATGGATCTTTAATTCTTTTGTGTGTGTGCCTGTTCATGTGTGTGCTCATGGACATGCAGAAGCAGGCCAGAGGCCAATGCCTGGTATCTTCTGCCACTGCTTCTCTGCTTTCTTTTTTGAGACAGGTTATTCACTGAAGCTGGAGCTCAGCAATTTGGCTAGACTGGTTGTACAGCAAGGCCCAGGATCCTCTTACCAGTTTCTTCCTAGTGCTGACATCATGGCCATGCCTGAATTTGAAAGAGTTTAGTTTTAATTTTGTGTCTGTGTGATTGAATGTGAGTATATGTGCCCGTGGAGGTAAAGTTATAGGCAGTTATAAACTGCCTGATGTGGATGCTGGGAACCAAACACAGGTCATCTGTAAGTTGGTCCCAGGTGGCATCACCAGCTACTTACATAATATTGTTCCTCACTACCCTCCAGGCTCCAGTTCTGCCTCTCTTCATTGTATCCACATACTTCTGTTTCTTTTTCTTTTCTATTTCTCTACCACTTATTTGCTCCTCTTAGTGGCTTCTGGCGTCTCAGAATGTCTGATGATTATCTCAGGCTTGTTTTCTTCAGGAAATGTTAGGTCACTAATCATTCAGATGATCATAGGTCAGATCACTGAATGTAGATATAGCCTATCTCCTCTCTGTCACCTACTATGGCACACATGACACAGCATTCACACCTGCAACACTTCTAGAGGTAGGCATTTTTAGTTTTTGAGAATACAAATCATAGAAATGTCTGGGCACAAGTCTATCTTAGTTATGGCTGTAATGAAAACATACATTAAATAGAATGGCTAAGACAACAAGTATTATTTCTTTTCTTGTTTGGAGGCTGGGAGTCCAGGATCAGGGTGGCATCTGGTGAGCGCTCTGTTCAGACACCTTCATATATTCTAATGTGTTGGAAGGATGGCAAGAGAGCTCCCTGGGATTTTTATTCATGCAGATAGGATCTCACTATGTATCCTTGAGAGGAACTATCCGTGTAGAACAAGCTGGCATTGAACTCTCAAAGATCAACCTGTTTCTGCCTTCCACGCGCTGAGATTAAAGGTGTGTGCCACTGTGTCTATCCCTTTGGGATCCCCCTCCCCTTTTTCATAAAGGCACTTAAGACTATTCATTATGATATGACCCAAATGCCCTAACTCTTAATTCTATCATATTGGACATCAAGTCTTGGCACTATGAATTTGTTAGCATGTATAGTCAGTGCAAAGCATCTCTCTTTGGATATGTTTTTGTTCTCCTAGGTAAATAGCTGGTTGTGCAATGGTTAGATCACAGAGTACATAGGTTCTTAGCTCAAAGTAATTTTTTTTCTCTTATGGGATATTTGACGTTTATTATCCTTGTGCCAGTCACCCAGTAGAGGCTACTATCAGTGCTGAGCCTTAGAGTACACGGGGCATTCTATCAGTAAAGGCTCACCCAATATACTAACGATGTTCAAATTGTGAAACTTAAGTTTACATGCATGTTTAACTTTTTTTTTTTTTTTTTTTTTTTTTTTTTTTTTTTGGTCTCCATTGACTGGACCCAAGGCTTTGAATGTATGCTAAGTTTGTGCCACATCCCTGAGCTACATTCTCTCAGTGTTTAAGAAACTGTTAAACTATTTTCTAAAGTCATTGAGCTATTTTGTATTTCCACTAGCAGTGTATCAACTTATTATTCTTCCAACATGCTTGCCAATAACCTGGTGATATGTGTCTTTTTACTTCCTAAGGCCATGTATTATGATTTTACTAGTCCTTGTTGATTATTGTAATTGAACATTTTTTGTGCTCGGCATACCACCTTTAGTGAAATGTATAGATGCTGTTTGGTTTGTACCGAATATTTAGCTTTATTGCACTACCATGAAGTGAAAACCAATGTTAATCCATTCTAAGTCAAAGACCAGCTACATTTTTTTGAAGACTTTGACATCTATATTCATGAGGGATATTGGGGAGAAGTTTTTTAGAAGATGTTTTTCTCTGGATTTTATTATCTATATAATAGTAACCAGATAAAATGAGCCACAAAGAATTTTTTCTTCTCTAAGTGGGCTTAAGACTGTTATTTATTTTTTTTCTGTAAATGTTGGATAGAATTTATTAGTGGAACCATCTGGATCAAATTCAAATATACATTCCTAATAATTGTGCATCATTCAAATTTTAGCATATTTTTCTATCAATTTTTATGAGTTATGTTCTTTAAAACATAACATACATACCCCTCCCACCTAGCTGGCTCAACAGCTTAAGGTGCTTGCTGCCAAGCCTGACGACCTGAGCTCAATCCCATGGACTCACATGGAAGAAGAGAGGCCCAGATCCCACAAATTGTCCTCTGATCTCCACATGCATATCCTAGCCCACGGGTACACACAGGTGTGCAAGAGTGGCTGCACCTCCCCCCATGTAGTCAAAAAGGGAAATTGCTCATTTTCTATGGCTTGCCAGTGTTGTGGAGGTAAAAGTTGTTTGTAACATTCTGTATTATGCTGTTAGTTTTAGAAGGGAAAAATTTACAAAAACTTTCCCCCATTTCTCAAGGTAATAATTTCAGATTTTCCTCCTATTTTTGCCAGTCTTATTAGTGATCTTATCAGTTTGGTTACTCTTTACACAGAACCAGGCCTTTGTTCTGAAAAATTTTCATCATCTTTGTTTTATACTATTGCTTTCTATTCTATTTTCTTTGCATATAATTCTGTTTTTCCTAAATTCTTATGAAGAGAATTTCCTCTTTGTTTTTATCATTTTCTTCATGATGATCACCACCATTTAACATGTCTTTTACCTTTTCAGCAAGACTTCAGCACACTATAAATTTTCATGTGATTCCATTTGAAATATTTTCCAAATAGAGCATGGGTTATTTAGAAATATATTGTGTAATTTGTCAGAGGTTTGTGGCCCATGCCTATAAGCATAAGTATAATATGTGTTCATGGCTCTCTTGAGCTAGATTGCGGCAAGATTCTGTCTGTAGGCCTCATGTACCCCACTGAAGGAGTCATAACACATTGGCAGGTCACAAGGTCATTCCACAGCGTCAAAAGGTGGGACACCCTTGACAGACATAGATCACAGAGTTGCTGTGTCTTCTCTGTGCCTTTAGGGTCGAACCTGAGAGAACAATTTCCTAACCTTTTGCTAAAGTGGAGTAATTCCTTCAAAGGCATTCTCAACCCAGGCTCCCCTCTTTTACGTGAATTTGCTGTTCATACGTAGGGGAACTCAGTGTATGAGTTCTTGTCCTCTGGGCTTTTCTATTGCTCCTGTGAAGAATGTGAGGCTTTATAACTTCATGGGCATGAATCACCTCAACAACTGTAGACACTTTTATTGCAGTATGCTTGTTTGCAGCATTAAGCATCCTTCTCTTTCCTTGCCATTTTCATGTCTTTTTGTTGTACTCAAAAGCCCTTTCTCATTGTAGATATGCATGAGAATACTGAGCAGAAGGTGTGGCATCACCTGAACACAATGTCATCTTGAGACTTCTACTGCTTATGTCTCTAAGCCTCCTATTTTTCAGTCTAGCCTCACTGCAAGTTCTCAGGCCATGAGCAGAATCTAGTAAAATTCTTCGATAGAACATATCAAGTAGAATCTATCTGACCTGTGATCAAGCTACCACCACCTGAATTTTTCTTGACATTCTGGACTCCCAAACTCCCACACGAATGGCTTACTGAGTACTGTTCAGAGTTCTGTAAGGCTCCTGAAACCCACAGCTTCCACCTTCCTTCTGTAGGTCAGATGCAAACTCAGTCAGGCTGACCACAGACAGCAGGAAGCAGAAATGTGAATGTAGAAATCTTTCTCCTGTTTATTCCATCTAGAACTCCATGATATGGAATAGGGCCACCCACAGACATGGTGGGTTGCTCCATTGCTGTTACATTTCTCTGGAAACATCCTTGTCAGCACACTCATAAGTGTGTTTCCATAGAAGTTTTAAATCTAAGTCAAGTTCACAGGGAAGATTAACCACTGCATAGGCTATGTAAAATATGATAGCATACCAGAAGTAGATACACACTTAGTTGAAAATATTTTTAATACTTTTAAAACTTACTTATTTAAAACTTTTGCCACTATTATCTTTAAATGTATGATTATTTATATATATATATATATATATATATATATATATATATATATATATATGAGATGTGTGTGGGAGTACATGGAGGTCAGGAGGTAACTTTCCAGAACCAGTAATCTCCTCCCATTGTGGACTCAGAGATTGAACTTAGGTCAACAGTCTTGTATGGAAAATGCCATTATTAGCTGAGCTGTCTCTCTGGACCTTGCCACCTTTTGAAAAATAAGATAGAATAAGAATCTCCGTTTTATCTACTTTATTCTTGGATTCAGTTTTCCCTCACCATACCCGCTAGAATGCCTCATTCTTTGAGTATCTTTCTAATTATTTTTAACATAATAAACAAATATTAACATATATTTATTTCCTTTCTTCTATAAAATGGTAGCATATAATACAAAAATGTTCTGTTCTCTGCTTTTCTCAGTCAAAAATATGCCCTGGGATTTTTTTCTAGCTGTGTATTTTCTTGCTATATAGAGTTTCATGTATCATAATTTAAATAATGAAATCTCTATTGATGGACATTTAGATCTTAAAAGATCTTTTCTTATGGAAATTATTGTTGCAAATCATAGTCTTGTAATACATTATTTATCTGTAGGATAATTTCCCATAGGTAGATTGCTAGACCAGACAGAATTTGCATTTGTAAGTTGTTAGCTGTGCTAAACGAGTCCCCACTGGCAAGCCTTGAAATTTCTGAAGTGTTCACTTCTGAAGTGCCATGAGTTGTAAAACTAGCTGTAAAAGTTTTTCTTCACAGGGCTGGAGGAAAGTGAAGGAGGATGACACTTTTGAGATCATTTTCAGAAACAACATCAAAATTCTTTTTGAATCAAGGAAAGAAGAAATAAAATAAAAAACTCAGAAGTTTCACTATGTATAATGTGAGCTCTTGAGTATGTGGATAAATCCTTACCACTGTTTTGTGAGGTTGGTTTGCTTTTCCCATTGAATGAATACTGTAGAACAAAGTCTCAGACAGGCTAAACATCCTGTCCAAGGGTGTGCTGATGAAGTGAGTAGTAGAATCCTGAAGGCCTTTTCTTCTACCTGAGAGATATTCACTTTTCATGATGAGGTTCAAATACACCATGATAGTCAGCCCATCTTATCCCTGAGTCTTGTGTTAGGATGAGCTTTGAGCACAGCATATGCTGACTACTTCTAATACACTCCAACTTGACTGTACCTCACTGACCACTTCTAGTGTACCTCAGCTTGACTGAACCTCAAAACTTACTGTCAGAAGATAGTGCTGAGTTAAATTTCTGGAGTAAAGTTTTCTCATAGTTCTATAGATTATCTTGTCTAATAATATCATTTCAGTCACATAAAGCTAAGATAATGCAAAAAGATCATTTGCTTGAGGATATAAATTAATTGCTGGAATAAGTCTGCCATGAGAAAGAATCCATGTTTTGAGAAGAGTCCTTAATTTCAGCAGTTCATTTCTAGATGACCCAAGGCAATGTATCACCATGACTGTGTCTGCACCCTACTTCAGAATGAGGACATTCTCATAGATAACTCTCATCACTAAGTACAAAATTCATCATGACTTCTAATGCTGCATGAGTCGTAAGCTCTGTGAAGGAGTAGACTTTGTGTGCCAACAGATTCCCACATGACTGCTTTCTGCTGTTTATCATGTCTATGACCTCAGGAAGTTGAGAAATTTTTTTCGTCTCCTTTTATTCTATCTGAAAAGACGAAGCCATTAGTCATAAGATAAGTTATCATTAAAACTCGTATTACAAGGCTGTTGTGAGACTTAAATGAGATCACATGGATAGAACACTTAGCACCAAGCCAGGACATAAGACATACTCATCAGATGCTACCTGCTACCTTTGCATGTTGCTAATCAATTTTTATTCTATGCAGTGATCTCTTTAGCATTGACTGTTGAAGGAAGATTTGTGTACTGTGACAACCAACTTTGTGTGTTTAATATGGCCTTCTGCTTGGCTAAATGGAAATATAGAGGTACAGTTCTACCTGGTGTTGTCTGTGGTTAGCTTTTGCTTCCTTGAGTGTGAGATTTGATTATCTTTGCATGTGTTGCCTATATACCATAAAATCATCTATCTTTTTAATATCCTCCCTAAACATTTATCTTTTTGACCTTCAGTTGGACTGTAGTGAGACTGCTTGCTCTTGAGTGCCCCTGTCTATCCAATATCATGTGAAACCACCAATGTTTCCATTTCATAGCTGTATCATGGTCACACAGATGCTATAAGCTGTGATTCATCCTCGCCACTAGATGGCACTGTAATAGAACACATTTACTGATTAATTGTCTTATGCTCTAGGGAGATAGCCATAGAAACAGGGGCTTAGCCACCAAACCCAGACAATATTGCATATGCCAGCAAGATTTCATTGAAAAGACCCTGATATAGCTGTCTCGTGTGAGGCTATGTCAGTGTCTGCTAAATACAGAAGTGGATGCTCACAGTTATCTATTGGATGGAACACAGGGCCCCCAATGGAGGAGCTAGAGAAAGTACCCAAGGAGCTGAAGGGGTTTGCAGCCCCATAGGAGGAACAACAATATGAACTAACCATTACCCTCAGAGCTCGTGTCTCTAGCTGCATATGTAGCAGAAGATGGCCTAGGCCATCATTGGGAAGAGAGGCCCCTTGGTCTTGCAAACTTTATATGCCCCAGTACAGGGGAAACACCAGGGCCAAGAAGTGGGAGTGGGTGGATAGGGAAGCAGGGCGGGGGGAGGTTATAGGGGACTTTCGGGATAGCATTTGAAATGTAAATGAAGAAAATATCTAATAAAAAAGAAAAAAAAGAAGTATACAAAAAAAGAAAGAAAGAAACAGGGGCTTAAGGAATGAAGCTGGACATGAGAACACTTAAAAGAAGAGTGAATTATAAATGTAAGAATTTCATGTTTGGGTTTCATATAGGTTTCTTTAAAAGGTGGTCTTAGCGGTGTAAAGGAGATGAGAGAAAGGGAGTAGGAGAGAGAAAAAAAGGAGAGAGCAGGGGTAGGGTGGGAAGAAAGAAAGAGAAGAGGAGTATTTTAGGCTTTGGCCATCAGGGCTTATTATTGGATCATGCAATGCCCTTTAAAGTTACACCGTGGTTCGGAAGGCGCTCTTATCTATTGGTCAGATTGTCTTCTATTCTTTCTATGGGTTTTCATATGGACTAGCATTCTGCTAGCATTCAAGACAGAACTGGGCAGAAAAATCCCTCAGTGTGAATGGAAAAAAAAAAAAAAGGCTCTTAAACATGTAGCGTTACTCTGCATTATCTATTCCAACCTGGTTAACATCAGATGAAAGGGTGGATATATGTGACTCAGGGCACCAGATGTGTTTGCTACAGCAACCTCATAAATCGTGGACTCTGTAAATTCTTCCAGTGGAAATAAACAAAGAATCCGAATGAACCATCTGTACCTCCTAGTCCTTAGGGGCTACCTAATAGGTATTCTAGCAAATGCTTAGTGAATAAAAATATAAATGGCTACCTCAGGTTCACGTGAAAGAGACATGTTGCCCTATATGTTTTAGAATAAACGAATTGAAAAATCATTCTATTTCTAGATAACTATTAGAATATAAGCACATCAGGGGCTAATTTTTGTAGGACTGGGAAAAATTTGCTAAAAGGGTACCATAGAGAGGAAATGATATTGAACTGGAAGATATGAAGTGATATTAATTAGGTCACCTTAAATTAGGTATAGGGGATTGATCCACCAATACCCACATGTATGCAGAACCATAAGTTCATGTGTTTGAACTTGTAAGTTACTAATGTAATGGTTAATCTCAATTGTCAACTTGATAAAATATAGGCTGGAAGACCTGCCTTTGGGCCTGGCTGTTAGAATTATCCCAGTTAGGTTACTTGATATGGGAAGATTGATACACTCTGGATAGATCCATTCTCTAGGGTAGGATCTGAACTGTATGGGAAAGAGAAAGTGAACTGAGCACAAGCATTCATTCTCTGCTTCCTGATTATGAACGCAGCATAGCCAGCTGTTTCTGGTTCCTGGTGCCTGACTTCCTCATCACAATGAACTCTATTCCTCAATCTGTGTTTCTTAGTCAGGGTTTCTATTACTGTGAGGAAACACCATGACCAAAAAGTAACCCGGGGAGAAAAGGGTTTGTTTGGTTTATCCTTCCTTATCACTGCTCATCATCAATGGAAGTCAGGGCAGGAACTCAACCAGGGCTGTGGGAAGCCGCCCTCACATTCGCCGTTGCAAGATGGCGCTGACATCCTGTGTTCTAAGTGGTAAACAAATAATCTGCGCATGTGCCAAGGGTAATTCTCCACTCCATGTGCTCTGCCTTCCCCGTGACGACAACTCGGCTGATGGGCTGCAGCCAATCAGGGAGTGACACGTCCTAGGCGGAGGATAATTCTCCTTAAAAGGGACGGGGTTTCGCCGCTCTCTTGCTCTCTTGCTCTCTTGCTCTCTTGCTCTCTTGCTCTCTTGCTTTCTTGTTCTCTTGCTCTCTTGCTCTCTTGCTCTCTGGCTCCTAAAGATGTAAGCAATAGAGCTCTCTTGCTCTCTTGCTCTCTGGCTCCTGAAGATGTAAGCAATAAAGCTTTTGCCGCAGAAGATTCCGGTTTGTTGCGATCTTTCCTGGCCGGTCGTGAACGCGTGTAAGACAGGGCAGGAACCTGGAGGCAGGAGCTGATGCAGAGGCCATGGGGATGTACTGCTTACTGGATTGGTCCTCATGGCTAGCTCAGCCTGCTTGTTTATAGAACCCAGGACACAGCCTACGGATGACACAATTCACAATGGGCTGGACTCTCCCCCATCAATCACTAATGGAGACAACGCCTTTCAGGCTTGTCAATCTTATGGAAGTATTTTCTTAATTGAGGTTCCTTCCTCTCAGATGACTTTAGCTTGTGTCAAGTTGACATCAAACTATTCAGTGCACTGTAAAACAGAATAAATTATTTTTCTTTTAAGTTGCTTTTGTCAGGGCATCTTATCACAGCAACAGGAAAAGTAACTAAGACGTTAATATTGGTGCTATTGTCTTAGGAGATATGGAATTAGTGGGAAGTTGGAGGTCTATCCAGAGTAAGCAGGCTGCTAGGAACAGGGCCCTCTTTCCATACTTCTGCTTTATCCTCTATTTATTGTTTTGCTGCATGTGAGGATCCCCATCTGCACACTCCTGCTTCAGTAGAGTTGCCTCCCACCATGCCTTCTCCACAATACTGAACTGTGTCCCTTCAAACCACTTGCCCAAACAAATTCTTTCTACCTTATGTTGCTTCTGTTGCTTCTGTCAAGGATTTGGTTACAATGACAGAAAATTGGTATCAAGAAGTGAATTCAGGGCTGTTGCTATGAGAAACTTGACCATGTGGTTATTATGTCTTTTGAACTGGTTTTCAGGGGAAATGTTTAGAGCCAATGTTTGATATTTTGGCAAAGAATCTGGCTATATTCTGCTCATGTCCTGAAAATCTGAGTGAGGCCCAAGGGAATTTCAAGACTGTAGTATTCAGGCTTTGGCATGGCTGTTGCTCAATGCTCTCAGTTGTATTTACAGCGAGGAATAGCTGAAAGATGGGAGAGTTTTCAGCTTGATGAAGAAAGGATCATGGCTGTGTTTGAAATTGTAGGGAAGGCTCTTATCTGTCATTTCTAGAAAGATTACTGACATTAAAAAGATATTGCACTGGAGCTATGGGACAGATGTCTTGAGGGAAGAACTCTATCCACTGAGAGCTACATGTTTAACAGTATACATTCATTTGAAAGAGGAGTGAAAAGAGAGACTTCAGATAGACCCTGCTTGAAAGTGATTGCCTATCAGATCGTTTTCCCAGGTTAAGTCAGGAATACACAGAGAGGCCATTGTAGCTGGGATCCAAGGTGAACAGGCTGTAACTCAAGCATGCAGCAGAACTTGGTGCAGGTTTTACAGGCATGCAAAATACAAGTGTGACAAGTGCAAGACTTGCAGAGTTAAGAAGGCTGTGCTAAGGTTCTAGAAAACCACTGAGACCAGGCAACGAGAGGAAGGTCAGAAAAACAAACTACAGTTATTCAAAGGGCAACAGAGCAACTTGGTGGTTTTATCTTACACGCGTTCTCTCGACCGGCCAGGAAGAACGCAGCAAACCAGAATCTTCTGCGGCAAAGCTTTATTGCTTACATCTTTAGGAGCCAGAGAGCAAGAGAGCAAGAGCTCTATTGCTTACATCTTTAGGAGCCAGAGCGCAAGAGCCAGAGCAAGAGTGCAAGCGCTTTATTGCTTACATCTTTAGGAGCAAGAGTGCAAGAGCCAGAGCCAGAGCAAGAGAGAGAATGGCGAAACCCCGTCCCTTTTAAGGAGAATTATTCTCCACCTAGGACGTATTACTCCTTGATTGGCTGCAGCCCATCGGCCGAGTTGTCGTCACGGGGAAGGCAGAGCACATGGGGTGGAAAACTACCCTTGGCACATGCGCAGATTATTTGTTTACCACTTAGAACACAGGATGTCAGCGCCATCTTGCAATGGCGAATGTGAGGGCGGCTCCCCACAGATCCCCCTTTTCTTTTAATAAGAGCAATAGGCCACCTATATTAATGAGAGTGGAGATAGAGGTCAAATCCCCAGTGTGCAGGTAAAGGAGCCGTACACATAACCTCCTCCCAGGCTCATCACCCAGAGGGGTCCTGGTCTGGTCCCGTGTCGTTTTACCTGGGGAGAAGGACACTTGGACACTCAACCTTCTTGAAAGATGACATGTCTCCCTAGAATAGGCTCATATATGCCGCAGAGCCCTTCTACTGCAGTGCTTAGCCGTGCAACTCTCTAGGGCTGCTGAAGCGCACTCACTCTATCCCGTGCAATGAGACTAGCCTCGTGGGGTGCAAGAGCTGAGTGGCCAGCGACCTATTGCTTAAGCATAGATAACCATATATCAGGGGAAGCACCATGTTCTAGAGCTGCAAGTGCCTGGGCAATAACCACCTTGTCTCTCCTAGTTTGGGCCTTAAGCTTACAGACCAACCAGAGAAGAAACACTAATCCACAGCAAAGTATATCTCCAAATAATATCAATCCCACCCATTCTTTAAAGAAGGAAAATGCTGAGGAGATCCAATTGGGTAATCCTTTGATCAGGGACAGGTCCAAGCGCGTGGAGTTGACCTGAATGATGGCAATTCTCAATTCCCGAAGGGTCTATTCAAATTCAGCCGTCCAATTCTGTAACATATACTGAGAAAGACTTTTTGACAAATTAGCTGCCCTAGTAAATTTCTCATACTGAATGGAAGTAACGGACAATCCTGGAAACTTTTGTTCACATCCCAGCTGAGCTATTTGCCATAATACATCTAGTTGTTCCTGGACAAGATCTATGCATTGATTAATTTCTGCCCATGGAGCATTTTTGGGATTGGAGGATGGCGGCCGCTAAGCCTGCATTGGTGAGAGGTCCCCCAAGCTCCCGACAAACCCTGAGCCAGTCTTGTAAACCTTTGTTCTTTCTTGGGGCTATGGCCGCTCAGCACTCCTGTGTGGCTTGCTCATAAATGAGCTGTTCTACCAGAGGTGCGGCTTGCTCTGAATCTGCAAAAATACGCTCTGCTGCCTCTGTCATTCTGGCCACAAAATCTGAGAAGGACTCCTGAGGTCCCTGGACGATCTTTGTTAGTTGTCCAGTGGCTTCACCTGCTCGGGAGAGCGCCTTCCAGGCCCTAATAGCCTTTTCATCTGATTCAGAACTATTAAGAACTGGCTCCTTGAGCTCATCTAGTGATGAGTATAGCTCCTTCTCCTAGAGACCTCCGCTGATTGATCTTTTTTCTTTTCTTTTTCCTTCTCCTTCCTTCTAATCTCTCCCCAGGTATTCTTACCTGACCTAAACTTTTCCTCGGGTTCAAGACCCGTGGAAAGGCCTGTATACTTATTTTGTGTACCATATTTCCTCTTTGCTCCTACTCTCTCTCCCCGCTTTACTTCTGATAGATTGCCCTGAATTTCATCCAGAATTTTCAGCCCTGCCTTAACCGCTTGATAACATGTGAAAAGGAACAAAAAGGCTCCTAACACTAGAAAAAGTTCAAGGCCAAACATACCTTGTAAAGCTATTTCCCACTTTACTTCTGATAGACTGTCTTGAATTTCGTTAGAAAGTTCAAGGCCAGACGTACCTTGT
Source organism: Mus musculus (assembly GCF_000001635.26). Lineage (NCBI taxonomy): Eukaryota > Metazoa > Chordata > Mammalia > Rodentia > Muridae > Mus > Mus musculus. The sequence continues at coordinate 11,324,294 of NC_000080.6, read as the reverse complement.
AAAGCTATACTTACGGGTACCCTGTTCCCCAGCTGAAGCGTTCTGAATTCACGCAGTTGAATCCTTCTCAACAGTCTGTTTTACGGGAACACTTCATTACCACCGTTCCCCAGCTGAGGAGTTCTGAATCCAGGCCGGATCCTTCTCAACAGTCTGTTTTATGGGAACCTTTATGACCGTGACCCGCAGTTCTGGTTCCGGAATGAGGGATCTTCCTTGCGCCGGTGATGGTTAACTCCCGTCCCGAGTTTTCTTGTCCCGGGTTTTTTCGTCCCGGGTTCTTTCTTCCTGGGTTTCGGCACCAACTCTTACACGCGTTCTCTCGACCAGCCAGGAAGAACGCAGCAAACCAGAATCTTCTGCGGCAAAGCTTTATTGCTTACATCTTTAGGAGCCAGAGAGCAAGAGAGCAAGAGCTCTATTGCTTACATCTTTAGGAGCCAGAGCGCAAGAGCCAGAGCAAGAGTGCAAGCGCTTTATTGCTTACATCTTTAGGAGCAAGAGTGCAAGAGCCAGAGCCAGAGCAAGAGAGAGAATGGCGAAACCCCGTCCCTTTTAAGGAGAATTATTCTCCGCCTAGGACGTATTACTCCTTGATTGGCTGCAGCCCATCAGCCGAGTTGTCGTCACGGGGAAGGCAGAGCACATGGGGTGGAAAACTACCCTTGGCACATGCGCAGATTATTTGTTTACCACTTAGAACACAGGATGTCAGCGCCATCTTGCAATGGCGAATGTGAGGGCGGCTCCCCACAGTTTTAGAAGCCTCAAAGGGTAGAGGAGAGAACACTATCATTTACAGACTGCCAAAAGTCACTGAAAATTCCCTGGGCTTTTCTTTCTTCCAGAGACTTGTTATGTAGCTCAGGCTTGCATCAAACTTCTGCTGGGTCTTCTGCTTCCACTGCTGAGTGCTGGGATCAAAGGTGTGCACTGCTGTCTTGACATTTTGTAACCGTTTGAATGAGACCTCTTCCCAACTTCTGCTGGTGATAGGGAGAGTCAGGTGACAGTTCCCTGCTCACAGGTCTTGAAGATGTCCTTCAATTATTTAAGCTTATGACTGGACTAGGATTTCCCATTTGTTAAGCAGAAGAAAATAACAACTTTGAAGAAACCCGGTCACTTCCAGAGTATCTTCAGTCCTGTTTTTGTTGTTGTTGTTGTTGTTGTTGTTGTTGTTGGCATCCAATTAAAATTTTCAACTATGTGAGGACACAGGGAGAGGCAAATGGCAGAAACCCAAAGGGAAGATGATCAGCAATGTGGGTTAGATTTTCGAATGTTTCTTTATTCTTGAAAATTATATATATATATGCATGAAACAAAATATGATCACATGTAAACACTGCTTTCTCTCTCAAACTCCCTTCATGTTCCTCTAATACACTGCTCCCAACTTCATCTCTCTGATAAATCTATTCAGTGCTACCCAGAGTACAATGGTGTGGGGACACCAACTGGAACATGGGGTTCCTAATGTGGTCACATATTCAAAAAGATTGATTCTTTCTCCCCCCCTAGAAATTATCAACAGCCAGTAGTTTCTCAACAGGGATGGGGACTGGAGATCATTTCCACCACCTATGCTGGCATTTTGACTGGCCTGATCTTATGTAGGTCTTATGCAGGCAGCTATAACTGCTGTGAGTTCCTGACTGTGGCAGCCACATCATGTTCAGAAGCCAACCTTTCCAATCATGCTTTCCCATTCTATGGCACATACATTCTTCCTCCTCCTCTTTAATGTTCCTGGAGCCTTTGTCAGAAAGAGATTTGGTAACGATGTCCTGTTTGCGGCTGAGCACTCAGTTCTCATTCTTAGCACTTTGACAGTTATGCATCTCTCTGTTGACTAGTGCCCACTGCCAAAAAAGCTTCTCTAACCAAGGTTGAGAGTAGTCTAGGTCTATGGGTATAAACTCAAATATGTAGATGGTGATTTGACCATTTACCAAAATAATAGTAGCATGTTCTACCCTAGCATCTCTAGCCATAAGCTTTTGACTAGGATTATAGTCCAGACATGAAAGCTCCTCCTGTGGAGCTGGCCTCAAATCCAAACAGAGAGTGTAATCTAGTTAAAGAAGAGGCTAGGGAAAACACAGGAAAGGAAACATCCATAGATATATTGGTAAAGTAACCTTTGAAATGAATGAGGTCTATCCAACTGCAGATTCATGAAATTCTACAAAACCTCAATGGGACAAACACTGAGTGTGTTTGTGTGTCTGTCTGTCTGTGTCTGTGTATTTCTATATCTCTGTGTGTGTCTTATGTGTCTCTTTGTGACTAACTGTGTGTGGACATGCATTGTACTTCCTCCAAACAATGCAAAAATATATGCATTCCTTTCAGTCTCAGAAAGAACATTTGTCTAAATGGACTGTGTTCTGGGTCATCAAGAGAGTGTTGAAAGCATCAAATGACCAAAATCACACAGGATATATATTCTGTCCACAGAAAGCTAGCGACACACATCTATCATACAATGCAAGAGTCACACCACATTCATAAACTATAAACTTCAAAGCAAAGATGTCCTATTGTATCTGCTTTAGATCACTCATGTTTAAGAAACAGAACAGAAAATGAAGGATAATAATGCCACAGAGGAACTCAAGCCTGGTTAAACAACCAAGGATCCAAGTTGCACACCTTGAGCAGTGAGTCACAGGGGTATTATATAACCTGAATAGAATGTGGAAGGAAGGAAACTCTGCCAAGAGTATTCATTTAAAACAGCTTTAATTCCTACCTAATCATGTACCACATAACTTCAAATTGAGGGGAATTCTACAAAATACCTGCCTGATAATTCTTAAAATTGTCATGAAAATCAAGCAAAGGCTGAGAAATAGTGAACCAAAGATGACTAATGAGAAATAATGACGAAATATGATATGGTACCGTGGTTGGGATTAAGGAAGAGAATAAGGAGTCAATAGTAGAAAAACAAGAGAAATCCAAACCAACCCTGAGTTTAGCTATTAATACACCAAAATAAGTTCATGAAGTTTTCTTTTACAATGTATTACTGAGACTTTCATACCTTGATAAAACTTTTTAAATTGCATCTAATTCCATTTCCTTCTACTCCTCCCCAAATTCCCTGTTGCTCTTCCTGTTCTCTTACTTTTTTGGTGGGGGTTGGTGGGTAACTTTCTGAGTTCAATTAGCGATGCCAATATGCCCATGGGTGCCCATGGCTGCTTACCACTGGAGCATGGGCAGCCTAATAGGGAGATCATACCCCTTGAAAACACAACCCCCAACCTCTAGCAGCCACCTACTCTCAGTAGCTCTTTAGCTAGGGGTGGGCTCTCATGAGCTCACACTCATGTTGGAATGCTGATTGGCTTGATCTTGTACAGGTTCTGCAGAGGCAACCATAGCTGTTGTAAATTCACTGGTGAAATGGCCCTATCATGCCCAGAAGACAGCACATCACAACAGATGTTTTTAAATCTTGACAAGTGTATCATGATGCTGTGTTTTGAATATGAAATGTCTGTGCTCCATTCCTCATACAGATGCTTAGTTCCCTGATTTTATTATCTGGTGGTATTATTTGAAGTGATAGAGGAAGTTGCAGGAGGTAGGAACTATTTGGAGAAAGTGGGTGACTAGGGAAATGTCCTTGGAAGGCACCCTGTCCATGATCCCTGCTATTGTTATGAACATGTGCCGCTATGCCCAAATTTTAGAAGGTGAAGATTGGAGATGAAAGTCAGGCTATCACACTGGCATGTGATCGCTTTACTGACTAAGCTATCTCCACAATTACACTTTTTTTATTACATGTTTTCTTTATTTACATTTCAAAAGTTAACCCTTTCCTAGTTTCCCCTCCGAAAATCCCCTATCCCCTCTACACTCTTCGTGCTCCCCAAACCACCCACTCCCACTTCCTGGCCCTGGCATTCTCCTATACTGTGGCATAGAACTTTCACAGGATGAAGGGCCTTTCCTCCTATTGATGTGTGTTCTTTTGTGATTGGGTTACCTCACTTAGGATAATATCCTCCAGATCCATCCATTTGTCTAAGAATTTCATAAATTCATTGTTTTTAATAGCTGAGTAGTACTCCATTATGTAAATGTACCACATTTTCTGTATCCATTCCTCTGTTGAGGGACATCTGGGTTCTTTCCAGCTTCTGGCTATTATAAATAAGGCTGCTATGAACATAGTGGTGCATGTGTCCTTATTATAAGTTGAAGCATCTCCTGGGTATATGTCCAGGAGAGGTATTGCTTGGATCTTCTGGTAGTACTATGTCTAATTTTCTGAGGAACTGCCAAACTGATTTCCAGAGTGCTTGTACCAGTTTGCAACCCCACCAACAATGAAGGAGTGTTCCTCTTTCTCCACATCCTCGCCAGCATCTGCTGTCACCTGAATTTTTGATCTTAGCCATTCTGACTGGTGTGAGGTGGAATATCAGGGTTGTTTTGATTTGCATTTCCCTGACAATTACAGTTTTAAAAAAGGTAATTTACAATGCATTTGTTGGAATAAATCTGAAGGTCACCTCTCAAGAGTGTTTTATAAAATGACCACAGTGCTGTTCCCCAGTGAGAAAAAGACACAGAATAACACCTACACTACTTCAGAGTACTTCTTGCCTCTTCCACTCACGATTCTCCTGATAAGTAATTCCTTTACCAAACTCCTATCACCACTCATATCTTATCTACTTTTGAAATTCATATAAATAGATCCATGAAATGTCTACTCTTTTCTATCTGGATTTTCTTTTCAACATTATGTCTGTGAGATCCATTCATAATTCTGTCACAGTAGTTTCTTTTTTCACATATATATGTTACATATCACAATATATATATTAATGAAAAAATATAATTTTGTTGTACTCCTGATCACAAATTATTTACCCTGGGGCCTTTGGAGTTGTTCTAATTTGGGGCTATCATAAAAAGATACTGATTATTCCTGGCCTTGCACTTTTCATAACATACATGTACTCTTGCGGTGGAATTTTTGCTGGTAAGAATTTGTCACATTGCTGCTACTACCCTAAGTTTTAGTAAAAATAAATTTTATAAAAGTACATGCCCATCACTAGTGTCTGGTCACTTGGCATCCTTTTCTGGTGTAGTTATGATGCTAAGATGTATAGTGATCATCTCTTGAAAGTTTGAATTAAATTATTCTCTTGGGAGTCTTAATTCTCTTGGGAGTCTTAATTCTCTTGGGAGTCTTAATTCTCTTGGGAGTCCAGGCTTGTCCTTCTGCATCTACCTTCTGAGACTTTGATCAGAGATGTTAATCATTATTTCTGGATTTATACCTTCTCTTTTCTTTTGTGGTTTGAATAAATGTTTGGAGCAAATAATATCAGGTTTATAGAAAAATATAAAATAACTCAAGATATGCATGTGCACCCCTCCCCATCTTTTGTGCAGTTAGCATTTTATATGACTATAACATAAGCAAATTCCCCTCAAACCATGATTTCAACATCAAACCACATTCTTACCTGAATGTGTTATAAAAATTGTAATATAATACAGTTGTGGGAAAATTCTGTATGCCTTAGAAAACGACAATCTAACTAATGCATAGTCAAAGCTCATAATTTAGTGTGGACTATTTGGAGAAGAAATTAATTGTCTTCTGTGCTTTGGGGTTTCTTTGATTGTTTATTTACTTATTTGATGCATAAATGGATCTAGGAGACCAGTTATAATTATTGTGCCACCTAATAACAAACTGGGCAATCTATTCCCCTGATCTTCTCATATTTTGAAATGCAGAAATTTTGGGGATTTCTTAATCACAGGAAGTTAAACATATTTTATAAAAGTATTTAATTTTCTAAACTTACTGCAACATGGAGAAATAATCTTCCCATCTCCCCATTTTACACATGAAGAAATAGATGTCTAAAGAGAATAGGTTGCTTGTCTAAGGATGCTGTGTATATAAACAGAGAGGCTACGATTCAAACTTAATCTCCACAAATCCTAGTTCCGATGTTTTCAACTTATCTACTCTTCTTGTTCTGAAAATATGAATCACATGATACCTGTATTCAAATTATGACCGTGTTTTATCCATGTCCCCAGAGGCTCAAGGTGTACATCTTCTCTGAAGCTGAAACCTATGAGTCTCAGTTTTTAAAGGTCCCCATAAGTAAGTCACTCTGCTTCAAAGACTGAGTAAGAATGTGGCCTCTTGCTTGAATTCATCCTCCCAGCACAGCATTTACATAAACATGCACTAACAGAACCACACCTCCTTGATTGTGTACTTGTGGCTGCTTCACACCAACCTGCTCCCATTTGTGACTTTTCTACCAGAGGTTCTCAACATTAGAGCTCATTTCCCAACCACTTGCAAACTGTGGAAGTAGTGAATATATGCAAAGCAAGCTCTGAATTGGTTTAGATAAACACCATGACTCCCAGGAAGCGTGCATGCCTATCCTTCTTTGCATGCCTTTCTGAATCTTAAAGCATATGAGTTAGTTCATCAGAAGGAGTATTTTCCTGCCACACTGTTTTCTATATGGAATCTCTTGAGACTGATGAAAGAGACAAATATGGTACAACATGCATTTTTTTTTTAAAGTATAAGGCTCAAGACAAAATGTGATGGGGAAATTATCAAATAATATATAACAGCTGGGTTTTTTTTTTTTTTACCATCCTGAAAAGAATATTTTTGAAATGGTTCCTTCCTGTAAGCCTGTCTTTCTTGAAAAAAAATAAAAAGAGATGATAGCTGAAAGGATACATAGAGGTTATTAAAACTCCCATTTTGCATGCCCTTGTTCTTGGAGAAAAATATCCATTATGTGACTTGAAGATGGCCTAGTGGTCCCAAGGGAAGGGAAGAGGCAGTAATTACCTGTCCCTGGCTGTGAGGCCACTTCTGTTTTATATTATGATCTTGGGTGAGCTCCTTCCATCTCTCTCTCTTCAGTTTCCTTTCTCCTAAGTATAAGAGTAATGGAACCTACTCCAGGAGACTCAGAATTCAATGAGATAATGTGTGAGTGATGGCTAGCCCAATGCCAGGGTCATAGCAAACATAGAAAAGCAGCCATGATTATAGTTGCTTGCATCTGTCTCTGTCTGTTTATGTTTTGAAGAACAGTCTCCTTTCATAGAATATCAACATATACAGAATACCATTACAAATTCTATGTGTTCAAGAACTGTTGAATACAAACAGCAAGAGGCCAATTAATAACATTGCAGATGTGTGTGAGTTTGTTCACAAATTTCGATGCTTATGGTGAAGGTTGTCCAGAACATATATATTTACATCTGGTTTGGTCTGTTGTAGAGATGGCTTCTGTCTTCTTTCCACAGCTAGTTTGGACTGTTTGTGCTAGATAATTCTATATCAACTTGGCACAAGTTAAAGTAATCTGATAGTGAAAAGTCCCAATTAAGAAAATGCCTCCAACGCCTGCTTCTTGCTGCTGGGGCTGACCCCTAGTTAGTCTGCTCCCATGAAGACTCCATATCCCAATCCACACTAGAGGACCCACTGCACTCTGAGCAGTTGGTAAGAAACCCCCTCAACATCCTCTCCTCTAGTCCCGGAGCTGCTGGTGGAAGCCTGTTGGACTCAGGACCCATCACCCACCAAAACCCCCACCCTTCCGATACCACTCCCCTTCTTTTCATCCCTTCCACCTGGTCTTTGCTGCTGGGGAAGACTCCTAGTTGGTCTGCTCCCGTGAAGACTGCATATCCCAATCCATCCTAGGGACCCGCTGCACTCTGAGCAGTTGGTAAGAAACCCCCTCAATACCCCCATCCTCAGTTCCAGAGCTGCTGCTGGGAGTCTGGTAGACTAGGGACCCATCAACTGCCAAAATCCCTCCTGAGTGTTATTAGACGCGTTCTCACGACCGGCCAGGAAAGACGCAACAAACCAGAATCTTCTGCGGCAAAGCTTTATTGCTTACATCTTCAGGAGCCAGAGTGCAAGAGAGCAAGCAAGGGAGCAAGCAAGCAAATGGCGAAACCCCATCCCTTTTTAAGGAGAATTATCCTCCACCTAGGATGTATTACTCCCTGATTGGCTGCAGCCCATCGGCCCAGTTGTCATCACGGGAAAGGCAGAACACATGGTGGGAAAACTGCCCCTGCATGTGTGCAGACTATGTTTACCACTTAGAACACAGCTGTCAGTGCCATCTTATAATGGCAAATGTGAGGGCGGCTCCTCACACCTGAGTACCACTCCCCTTCCTTTCATCCCTTCCACCACTTCTGCCTGGTCATTGCTGCTCAGGGAGACCCTTAGTTGGTTTGCTCCTGTGAAGACTCCATACTCCATACATCCTAGAGAACCCACAGCACTCAGAGCAGTTGGACCCACTGCACATAGAGCAGTTGAGCAGTTAAGGACCCTCTTCACCCAGAGCAGTTGAGGATCCACTGCTCTCAGAGCAGTTGAGGATCGGCTACATTAAGGGCAGTTGGACAATAGCTTGACTGCTCCACAGAATACCCAACAGTCTGAAGAACTTCCAGGAGATCTACTGCAGCCAGGGCAACAGATCAGCAGCTTCTCTGCCCCTGCGAAGAGCACCAAGTTGGAAGGCCCCACACGTGGTCTGATATACCCAGGGCCTCAAGCCTACCAGGAGACCTAAAGCAACCCAGGAACAAAAGAGACAGACTCCATACAGTCACCCAGATCAACAAAAACCAGATGGCAAAAGGCAAGCACAAGACCATAAGCAACAGAAGCCAAAATACAGGGGCATCATCAGCACCCAGGTCTCACACCACAGCAAGCCCTGAATACACCAACACACCTGAAAATCTTAAAATCCTTATCTCATAAAGATAATAGAGTCCTTTACAAAGGATATCAGTAACTCACTGAAAAAAATACAGGAAAACGCAGGCAAAGGAATTGAATAAAGAAAACACAGGTGAAGGAATTGAGTAAAGCTAACCAAGACCTAAAAGTGGAAGTAGAAACAATAAAGAAAACACAAGTGGAGGCAAACCTGGAAATGGAAAACCTAGGAAAGATGTCAGGAATTACAGATGTAAGTATTACCAACAGAATACAAGAGATAGAAGAGAGACTCTCAGGTGTAGAAGATACAGTAGAAGAAATTGACACAACTGTCAAAGAAAATTGAAAACATAAAAATCTCCTAACCCAAAGCATCCAGGAAATTCAGGACACAATGAAATGACCAAATCTAAGGATAATCAGAATAGAGGAGAATGAAGATTCCCAGCTCAAAGGACCCAAAAATATCTTCAACAAAATTATATAAGATAACTTCCCCAACCTAAAGAAAGAGATGGACATAAAGGTACAAGAAGCCTATAGAACACCAAATAAATGGGACCAGAAAAGAAAATCTTCTTGTCACAGAATTATCAAAACACTGAATGGACAGAACAAAGAAAGAATATTAAAAGCTGCAAGGGAAAAGGGCCAAGTAACATAAAAAGGTAGACCTATCAGAATTATACCATACTTCTCAACAGAGACTATGAAAGCCAGAAGAGCCTGGTCAGAGGTCATGCAGACTCTAAGAGAACAAAAATGCCAGCCCAGGCTACTATACCCAGCAAAACTCTCAATCAACATAGATGGAGAAACCAAAATATTCCAGGACAAAACCAAATTCAAACAATATCTATCAACCAACCCAGTGCTACAGAGTATCCTGGAAGGAAAACTCCAACAAAAGGAAGATACTTGCACCAAAAGAAGACAAGATATTAAGCATCTCACAACAAAGTCAAAAGCAGAGAGCCAGAAGTACATTAAAGCCACCTATAAAGACAAACATATCAGGAACCAACAGTCATCTCTCTTTAATATTTTTCCATATTAATGGACTCAATGCACCATAAAAAGTCATAAGCTAACAGACTGGATATGCAAATGAGATCCAGCATATTGCTGCATACAAGAAACACATCTCAAAAACAAAGACAGAAACCATCTCAGAGTAAAAGAATAGAAAAAGGTCTTCCAAGCAAATGGTGCCAGGAAACAAGCAGGAATTGCCATCCTAATATCCAATAAAATAAACTTTCAACCAAAAGATATCAAGCATGATGAAGAAGGACACTTCATATTCATCAAGGGAAAAATTTATCAAGAGAAATTCTCAATTCTGAACATCTATGGCCCAAATGCAAGAGCACCCAAATTCATAAAAGAAACTTTACTAAAACTCAAAACACACATTGAACCCCACAAAGTAATAGTGGGAGATTTCAACACCCCACTCTCATCAATGGACAGGTCATTGAAACAGAAACTAAACAGACACACAGTGAAACTAAGAGAGGTTATGAACCAAACGGATTTAACAGATATCTAGAGAAAATTTCACCCTAAAGCAAAAGAATACACCTTCTTCTCAGCACCTCATGGTACCTTCTCCAAAATCAACCATAATTGGTCACAAAACAATCCTCAACTGATATAAGTTTGAAATAATACCATGCATCCTGTCAGATCACCATGGCCTAAAGCTTGTCTTCAATAACAGCAAAAACTACAGACAGCCCACATAAAAGTGGAAACTTACTCAATGATAACTTGGTCAGGGAAGAAATAAAGAAAGAAATTAAAGACTTCCTGGAATTTAATGAAAATGTTGACACATCATACACAAACTTATGGGGCACAATGAAAGTGGTGTTAAAAGGAAAGTTTACAGCACTAAGTGCCCTGGTAAAGAAACTGGAGACCTTACACTAACAATTAACAGCACACCTGAGAGCTCTAGAACAAAAAGACGCAAACTCATCCAAGAGGAGAAGGCAGGAAATAGTCAAACTCAGGGCTGAAATCAACCAAGTAGATACAAAGAATCAGCAGAACCAAAAGCCAGTTCTTTGAAAGAATCAACAAGATAGATAAACCACTAGCCAAACTAACTAAAGGGCCTAGAGGCAGTATCCAAATTAATAAAATCAGAAATAAAAAGGGGGACATAACAACAGAAAGGGAGGAAATTAAAAAACCATCAGATCCTACTATAAAAGCCTATACTCAACAAAACTGGAAAATCTAGATGAAATGGATCTTTTTCTAGACAGATGCCACACATCAAAGTCAAATCAAGAACAGGTAAACTATCTAAAAAGGTCCATATCACACAAGGAAATAGAAGTAATTAAAAACCTCCCAACCAAAAAAGCCTAATGACAGACAGATTTAGTGCCTAATTTTACCAGGCTTTCAAAGAAGACCTGATACTAATTTTCCTCAAACTATTTCATAAATAGAAACATAAGGAACAGTACCTAACTCATTTTCTGAAGCCACAATTACTCTGATACCTAAACCACACAAGGACCCAACCAAAAAAGAGAACTTCAGACCAATCTCGCTTATGAATATCGATGCAAAAATACTCAATAAAATTCTTGCAAACCAAATCCAAGAACACCATCAAAACCATCATTCACCACAATCAAGTAGGCTTCATGTCAGGGATGCAAGGTTGGTTTACTATACAAAAATCCATTAACATAATCCACTATATAAACAAACTCAAAGAAAAAATCACATGATTATATCCTTAGATGCAGAAAAAAGCATTTGACAAAATACAACACCCCTTCATGTTAAAAGTATTGGAGAGATCAGGAATTCAAGGCCCATACCACAACATAATAAAAGCAATTTACTGCAAACCAACAGCCAATATCAAATTAAATGGAGACATACTTGAAGCAATCCCACTGAAATCAGGGACCAGACAAGTATGCCCACTCTCCTCATATCTATTCAATATAGTACTTGAAGTGTTAGCTAGAACAATAAGACAACAAAAAGAGACCAAGGCGATACAAATTGGTAAAGAAGAAATAAAGGTATCACTATTTGCAGATGATATGATAGTATACATAAGCGACCCAAAAATTCTACCAGAGAACTTCTCCAGCTGATAAACAACTTTAGCAAAGTGGCCAGATATAAAATTAACTGAAATAAATCAGTAGCCTTCTTTATACAAAGGATAAGTGGGCTGAGAAAGAAATTAGGGAAACAATTCTCTTCATAATAGTCACATTAGTGTAAAATATCTTGGGGTAACTCTAACCAAACAAGTGAAAGACCTGTATGACAATAACTTCAAGTCCCTCAAGAAAGAAATCAAAGAAGATCTCAGAAAAATGGAGAGATCTCCCATGCTCATGGATTGGCAGAATTAACACAGTAAAAATGGTCATCCTACTAAAGGCAATCTATAGATTCAATGCAATCCCCATAGAAATCCCAACACAATTCTTCAGGACATTGAAAGAACAATTCTCAAATTAATCTAGAAAGGCAAAAAACTCAGAATAGCAAAAACAATTCTTAACAATAAAAGTACAGCTGGAAGAATCACCATCCTGACCACAAGCTTTACTACAGAGCAATAGTGATGAAAACTGTACGGTATTGGTACAGAGACAGACACGTTGATCAATGGAATAGAATTGAAGACCCAGAAATAAAACCACACACTTATAGACACTTGATCTTTGACAAAGTAGCAAAAAATATACAATGGAATAAAAGAAAGCATCTTCATTAAATAGTTCTGGTCTAACTGGCTGTCTCTATGTAAAAAAATGAAAATAGACCCATATTTGTCACCTTGTACAAAGCTCAAGTCTAAGTGGATCAAGGACCTCAACATAAAACCAGATATAGTGAATCTAATAGAAGAGAAAGTGAGAAAGAGTCTGGAACTCATTGGCACAGGGAGAAATTTCCTAAACAGAGCTCCAGTGGCTCAAGGTCTAAGATCAACAATTGATAAATGGGACCTCATGAAACTGGAAAGCTTCTGTAAGGCAAAGGGCGTAGTCGATAAGGCAAATCGGCAACCTTCAGATTGAGAAAAAACATCTTCATTGACCCCCACATCTGATAGAGGGCTAATATCCAAAATATATAAAGAACTCAAGAGGTTAATCACCAAAAAACAAACAACCCAATCGAGAGAGAGAGAGAGAGAGAGGTATAGAACTAAACTGAGAATTCACATCTGAGGAATCTTGAATGGCTGAGAAGCACCTAAAGAAATATTCAAAGTCCTTAGTGATCAGAGAAACACAGATCAAAACAACCCTGAGATTCCACCTTACCCCAATCAGAATGTCTAAGATCAAAACTTCAGGTGACAAGACATGTTAGAGAGGATGTGGAGAAAGAGGAACACTCCTCCATTGCTGGTTGGATTGCAACCTAGTACAACCCCTCTGGAAATCAATCTGGAGGTTCCTCAGACAATTGAAAATAGATCTACCTTAAGACCCAGCAATACCACTCTTGGAACTGTACCCAAAAGATGCCCCACCATGGCACAGGGGCACTTGTTCCACTGTGTTCATAGCAGCCATATTTGTGATAGTCAGAAGTTGGAAGCAACCTAGATGTACCATGACAGAAGAATGGATACAAATAATGAGCTTCATTTACACAATGGAATACTACTCAGCTATTAAGAATGAGGATATCCTGAGTTTTGCAGGCAAATGAATGGAATAAGAAAATATCCTGAGTTAGGTAAGTCAAACCCAAAAAGCATGCATGGTATGTACTCACTAATAGCCAAACAAAAGAAAACAACACAAAACAAAAAATCTCGTACAGAATGCCCAAGATACAGTCCAAAGAACTCAAAAAGCTCAACAAGCTTAAGTGCACAAGTGAGGACACCTCAGTCCCACTTGGGAAAGGGAGGAAAGTAACCACAAGTGGGAGGGAAAGTGGGCTGGGTGGGGATGTGGGGAGTTGGTAGTGGTGGGAACCTGATCTGGTATTGGGTGAGGGAAAAGGTCTGAAGCCCTATGGGCCAGCAGAAAGAATGGAAACAGTCAACCTAAGGAAATAGGAGGTTGGGAAGACCCCCCTCCCCCCAGCAGAATGCACTAGAGGCCTGGGAGGTGAGAGACTCCCAGGACTCGAAGGGAGGGACCTTAGATGAAATGCCCAACAGTAAGGAGAAGGAACTTATAGAGCCCACCTCCAGCAGGAAGACAGGATATCAAGTGAGGTATGGGGTTGCCACCCCACAGTCACATCTTTGATCCATAATTGTTCCTGTCTGAAAGAATTACAGGGATGGAAATGGAGAGGAGCCTGAGGAAAAGAAGGTCCAGCAATAGGCCCAAAGTGGGATCCAGCTCAAGGGGAGGTCCCAAGGCATGACACTATTTGTGAGGCTATGGAGCACTCACAAAAAGGGATATGTCATGATTGACCTCTGAAAGACCCAACAAACATCTGAAGGGGTCAGATGCAGATATTTGCACCCAGCCAATGGACAGAAGCAGCTGACCCCTATTGTTGAATTAGGGAAGGCTGAAAGATGCTGAGGAGAAGGGTGATCCTGCAGGAGGACCAGCAGTCTCAATTAATCTGGACCCCTGAGATCCTTCAAACACTGCATCACCAAACAGACAGCATACACAAGCTGATATGGGGTCCCCAACACACATACAGTAGATGACTTCTGGGTCTGTGTTCATTCAGAGATGATGCACCTAACCTTCAAGAGTCTGGAGGCCCCAGGGAGTTTAGAGGTCAGGTGGTGTGGGGCTGGGGGCATCCACTTGGAGACATGGTGGGGTAGGGTGGACATGTGGGATGTGGAGCAGTCAGAGGGTGGATAGGGCGGTGGGGGATGGAACATGGAATGTAAAAAATAAATTAGAAATAAAAAGATATAAGTAAAAAAAAAAAGAAAGAAAAGAAAATGCCTCCAACAGACTGGGGGAGTCTGTAGGGCAGACTTAATTAGTAATTGATGGGGGATGGCCTAGTCCTTTGTGGGTAGGGCCAGCACTGGGCTGGTTGTCCTGGATTTTATAGGAAATCAGACTTAGCAAGCCATGGGGAGCAAGCCAGTAAGCAGTACTCCTCTATGGCCTCTGGATCAGCTCCTGTCTCCAGGTTTCTGCCCTGCTTTCCTTCAGTGTAAGCTGAAATAAACCCTTTCCTCCCCAACTTGCTTTTGGTCCCAGTGTTTCACCATAGCAATAGTAACTCTAACTAAGGTAATATAGTTCTTCCCTGTGTGTTAATAACCCTCATACCACCCACAGATAAGCCTTAAGATGTAAGAATAATATTGCCCTTTGGTATTAAGAACAAGTTGATAGACCCATGCAAGCCTATCATCTCTGTTTGTTTTGACGATTTCATATATGCAGAATTATGAGTGCAACTTTTTCTCTCCATTAAAACCAAATGTTTCTGAGCCAGTGAGATGGATCAATGTGTTAAGGCATTTGTCACCAAGCCTGTTGACCTGAATTTGATCCCACGCTCAATGTGGAAGGAGAGACCAACTCCTGAAATTTGTCTTCTGCTTTCACAAGGGTGCTGAGGCATGCCTGCACATACATACATAAAAAAATACATACATACATACATACATACACACACAATTAATTAAATAAGTAAATGTAATAAAAATAGGAACAACACAATTCTTCTAAAGAGTATAAAGAATATATATCTGGCATAGAAAACTGAAAGATTAGAAAAGCAAAACTATTAAAACAAATTCTAAAGAAAATTACAGCTAATATTATAACTTTTAAAATATGATTTTCTCCTTACTGGAGCTTTATAGATATATTTATTTATTAATAGCAAAACTATATATTTTGTTATAATACCTTTTCTTCTGATGCACACGTAACAAGTATTTACTGTCATATATTTTCAAATTTAGTTCTTATTGTCATTTATAGGCAAGCTTTAAGAGAGTAAATCTACCAAAAATATAATCTTATTTTGGATTTGAGTTTATTCTTGTTATTTACCTAGCCATGCCCACTTGGCCTAGAACCTTAGATCATATGTTCCCTTGGCTATGACGTCAGTCTTCCCCGACTGTGGCTCAGAGTGTGCTTGACCTGCAAGGTCCCAGACTATGTAGAATGAATGAATACCTAGTGAATGCGTAGAATGTCTGCTAGCTTCTGCTCTGGTTGGGGGATAAACTGAAAAAGAAAACTACATCTTTGTGATAAAAAATGATCTGGTTCGGGAATGTGGGATGATGTGACTTGGTGGCTATTCCCCACCCTCTGGAGGGTACACAGGAAGGACATCCAGACTCAGCGTTCTTTCACAATCTTCTGCCCTCCTCTGACCTTGTTCCTCATCCCTTCTCCCCATCTCCCTCATCTCTGGTCCTCCTCTCTCCACTCTCATGGTACTGTGGACTGAAAGATGGCCTCATGAATGCTTTTCAAGTGAGCCATGAACCATGTCTGCACATGAACGTCCCCAGATGCTTTTGACATGCATGTTTGGCCTCTGAGTGGAAATGTACTTCCATGGTATCTGTTACAGCCTCTCTCACCACCCTCATGCCTTCCCCACTGAGTTCTCCCATCCATCTTCAAATTTATCAGTGCTGAGCACAGAACCTTCACAGTGAAATGCTTCATATGTAAACTGAAGTGGAAAATAGGCACAAACTGTGGTTTCCAATCTGAAAAGGTAATTTTCTCTCTCAGGTTTAAAATTAAAATTAATTGGAGCTTGGAAACAAAACGTATTCTATAAGAAAGGTGTCTTGTTGAAAGTGAGTTCATAGTGGGAGCTGGCTTCTGAGGAGAAGGTGGAATAAGACCCAGGCCCAAATGCCTGTCGGGTAATCCATAGATGGATCATTACCCAGGAAACCTGACAGTGGCCCATGAGAGGTACTCAGTGGTCAACGGTAAGGTGTTGTGTTCTCCCACAGCTGCACTCATTAGATATTCAAATATACCTGCTAGTCTGTGGATCTTCCATTCACGTAACAGGTCACACCTTGTTCTTTTTGTTATGCCAGTATTATATTGCTTTAGAACTTCGGAGAGAGGAAGTGCTGGATCTCCAGGGGAAATGCTCTGCTAGCTACTGTGTTATTATTACCAGTATTTTTTAAAAACAAACTTATGATTTATCAGAGCAGTTAGAGCACATGATTAGAAAACTCTGAAGTTATGAAATGTAATTGTCCCTTGCTGTACCCGTCCCTGCCACTAGAGGGGGAACTTATGTTTTAAGTGTGGCATAGGTTTTTTTTTTTTTTAACCTATCAGATTTATTTATTTATATTATTATATTTTCTTTATTTACATTTCAAATGTTATCCCCTTTCCTAGTTTCCCCTCTGAAAATCCCCTATCCTCACCTCCTCCCCCTGATCCCCAACCCACCCACACCCATTCCTGGCCCTGGCATTTTCCTATACTAGGGCATAGAACCTTCACAGGACCAAGGGACTCTCCTCCTATTGATGACCAACTAGGCTATTCTCTGCTACATATTTAGCTAGAGCCATGAGTCCTACCATGTGTTTTCTTTGATTGTTGGTTTAGTCCCAGGAAGCTCTGGGGTTACTGGTTAGTTCATATTGTTGTTCCTCCTATGGGGTTGCAAACCCCTTCAGCTCCTTGGGTACTTTCTCTAGCTCCTTCATTGGAGACCCTGTGCTCAGTCCGATGGATGACTGTGAGCATCCACTTCTGTATTTGTCAGGCACTAGCAGAGCCTCTCAAAAGACAGCTATATCAGGCTCCTGTCAGCAAGCTCTTGTTGGCATCTGCAATAGAATCTGGGTTTGGCCGTTGTTTATGGGATGGATCCCCAGGTGGGGCAGTCTCTGGATGGTCATTCCTTCAGTCTCTGCTCCAGACTTTGTCTCTGTAACTCCTTCCATGGGTGTTTTGTTCCCCCATTTAGAAGGATGAAAGTATCCACACTTTGGTCTTCCTTCTTATTGAGCTTCATGTGTTTTGCGAATTGTATCTTGGGGATTCTGAGCTTCTGGGCAAATATCCACTTATCCGTGAGTGCATATCATGTGTGTTCTTTTGTGATTGTGGGCTACCTCACTTAGGGTGATATCCTCCAGATCCATCCATTTGTCTAAGAATTTCATAAAATCATTGTTTTTAATAGCTGAGTAGTACTCCATTGTGTAAGTGTACCACATTTTCTGTATTCATTCCTCTGTTGAGGGACATCTGGGTTCTTTCCAGCTTCTGGCTATTATAAGTAAGGCTGCTATGAACATAGTGAAGCATGTGTCCTTATTATAAGTTGGAGCATCTCCTGGGTATATGTCCAAGAGAGATATTGCTGTATCTTCCAGTAGTACTATGTCCAATTTTCTGAGGAACTTCCAAACTGATTTCCAGAGTGCATGTACCAGCTTGCAATCCCACCAGCAATGGAGGAGTGTTCCTCTGTCTCCACATCCTGGCCAGCATCTGCTGTCACCTGAATTTTTAATCTTAGCCATTCTGACTGGTTCAAGGTGGAATCTTAGAATTGTTTTGATTTGCATTTCCCTGATGACTAAGGATGTTGAACATTTTTAAAGGTGCTTCTCAGCCATTTGGTATTCCTCAGTTGAGAATTCTTTGTTTAGCTCTACCCCATTTTAAATAGGGTTATTTGCTTTTCTGGAGTCCAACTTCTTGAGTTCTTCATATATATATATATATATATATATATATATATATATATATATATATATTAGCCCCCTATTGGATTTAGGATTGGTAAAGATCTTTTCCCAATTGGTTGGTGGTCAGTTTGTCATATTGACAGTGTCCTTTGCCTTACAGAAGCTTTGCAATTTTACGAGGTCCCATTTGTCAATTCTTGATCTTACAGCACAAGCCATTGATATTCTGTTCAGGAATTTTTTTCCCTGTTCCCATATCTTCTATGCTCTTCCCTACTTTATCCTCTATAAGTTTCAGTGTCTCTGGTTTTACGTGGAGTTCCTTGATCTACTTAGACTTGAGCTTTGTACAAAGAGATAAGAATGGATCAATTCGAATTCTTCTACATGATAACCGCCAGTTATGCCAGCACCATTTGTTGAAAATGATGTCTTTTTTCCACTGGATGGTTTTAGCTCCTTTGTAAAAGATCAAGTGACCATAGGTTGTGGGTTCATTTTTGGGTCTTCAATTCTATTCCGTTGATCTACCTGTTTGTCACTCTACCAGTATCATGCTTTTTTTTTTTTTTTTTTTTTTTAATCACAATTGCTTTGTAATACAGATTGAGGACAGGCATGGTGATTCCACTAGGGGTTCTTTTATTGTTGAGAATAATTTTTGCTCTCCTAGGTTTTTTGTTATTCCAGATGAATTTGCAGATTGCCCTTTTTAAATCGGTGAAGAACTGAGTTGGAATTTTGATGGGGATTGCATTGAATCTGTAAATTGCTTTTGGCAGGATAGCCATTTTTACTATACTAATCCTGCCAATCCATGAGCATGGGAGATCTTCGATTTCTTTCTTCAGAGACTTGAAGTACTTATCATACAATCTTTTACTTCCTTAGTTAGAGTCACACCAAGGTATTTTATATTATTTGTGACAATTGTGAAGGGTGTTGTTTCCCTAATTTGTTTCTCAGCCTGTTTATCCTTTGTGGAGAGAAAGGCCAATGATTTGTTTGAGTTAATTTTATATCCAGCTACTTCACTGAAGCTGTTTATCAGGTTTAGGATTTCTCTGGTCGAATTTCTGGGGTAACTTATATATACTATCATATCATCTGCAAATAGTAATATTTTGACTTCTTTCTTTCCAATTTATATCCCCTTGATCTCCTTTTGTTGTCCAATTGCTAAGACTAGGACTTCAAGTACTATATTGAATAGGTAGAGAGAGAGAGAGTGAGCAGCCTTGTCTAGTCCCTGATTTTAGTGATATTGCTTCAAGTTTCTCTTCATTTAGTTTGATGTTGGCTACTGGTTTGTTGTATATTGCTTTTATTATGTTTAGGTATAGGCCTTGAATTCCTGATCTTTCCAAGACTTTTTATTGTGAATGGGTGTTGGATTTTGTCAAATGCTTTCTCAGCATCTAATGAGATGATCATGTGGTTTTGTCTTTGAGTTTGTTTATATAGAAGATTACATTGATGGATTTCTGTATATTGAACAATCCCTGCATCCCAGGGATGAAGCCTAATTGATCATGATGGATGACCATTTTGATGTATTCTTGGATTCAGTTTGCAAGAATTTTATTGAGTAATTTTGCATCGATATTCATAAGGGAATTGGGTCTGAAGTTCTATTTCTTTGTTGGGTCTTTGTGTGGTTTAGGTATCAGAGTAATTGTGGCTTCATAGAATGAATTGGGTAGAGTACCTTCTGTTTCTATTTTTTTTTTTTTTGAATAGTCTGAGGATTATTGGAATTAGGTCTTCTTTGAAGGTCTGATAAAAGTCTGCACTAAACCCATCTGATCCTGGGGTTTTTTGGCTGGGAGATTATTAATGACTGTTTCTATTTCTTTAGGGGATATGGGACTGTTTAGATCATTAATCTGATCCTGATTTAACTTTGGTACCTTGTATCTTTCTAGAATATTGTCCATTTCATCCAGGTTTTCCAGTTTTGTTGAGTATAGCCTTTTGTAGTAGGATCTGATGATGTTTTAGATTTCCTCAAATTCTGCTGTTATGTCTCCCTTTTCATTTCTGTTTTTGTCAATTAGGATACTGTCTGTGTCCCCTCTAGTTAGTCTGGCTAAGGGTTTTTCTATCTTGCTGATTTTCTCAAAGAACCAGCTCCTGATTTGGTTGATTCTTTGTATAGTTTTTTTTGTTTCTACTTGGTTGACTTCAGCCCTGAGTTTGATTATTTCTTGCAGTCTACTACTCTTCGGTGAATTTGCTTCCTTTTGTTCTAGAGCTTTTAGGTGTGCTGTCATGCTGCTAGTGTATACTTTCTCTAGTTTCTTTTTGGAGGCACTCATAGCTTTTCCTCTTAGGATTGCTTTCATTGTTTCCTGTAAGTTTGGGTATGGTGTGGCTTCATTTTCATTAACTCTAAAAGTCTTTAATTTCTTTCTGTATTTCTTCCTTGACCAAGTTATCATTGATTAGAGTGTTGTTCAGCTTCCATGTGTATGTGGGATTTCTACTATTTATGTTGTTATTGAAGATCGGCCTTAGTCTGCGGTGATCTGATAGGATGCATGCAACAATTTCAATATTTTTGTATCTGTTCAGGCCTGTTTGTGACTGATTATATGGTCACTTTTGGAGAAGGTACCATGAGGTGCTGCGAAGGTATATCCTTTTGTTTTAGGATAAAATGTTCTGTAAATATCTTTTAAATCCATTTGTTTCATAACTTCTGTTAGTTTCACTGTGTCTGTGTTTAGTTTCTCTTTCCAGGATCTGTCCATTGGTGAGAGTGGGGTGTTGAAGTCTCCCACTATTATTGTGTGTGATGGAATGTGTGCTTTGAGCTTTACTGAAGTTTCTTTAAGGAATGTGGCTGCCCTTGCATTTGGAGCATAAATGGCAGAATTGAGAGTTCATCTTGGTTAATTTTACCTTTGACGAGTATGAAGTTTCCCTCCTTATCTTTTTTAATAACTTTAGGTTGAAAGTCAATTTTATTTGATATTAAAATGGCTACTCTAGCTTGTTTCTTCAGACCATTTGCTTGGAAAATTGTTTTCCAGCCTTTTACTATGAGGTAGTGTCTGTCTTTCTCCCTGAGGTGAGTTTCCTGTATGTAGCAAAATGTTGGGTCCTATTTATGTAGCCAGTCTGTTAGTCTATATCTTTTTATTAGGGAATTGAGTCCATGATAGTAAGAGTTATTAAGGAAATTTTATTGTTGCCTCCTGTTATTTTTGTTGTTAGAGTTGGAATTCTGTTCTTGTGACTATCTTCTTTTAAGTTTGTTGAAGCATTACTTTCTTGCTTTTTCTCCAGTGTAGTTTCCCTCCTTGTGTTGTAGCTTTCCCTTCATTATCCTTTGAAGGGCTGGATTTGTGGAAAGGTATTGTGTGAATTTGGTTTTGTCATGGAATACCTTAGTTTCTCTATCTATGGTAATTGAGAGTTTTGCTGGGTATAGTAGCCTGAGCTGGCATTTGTGTTCTCTTATGGTTTGTATGACATCTGCCCAGGATCATAGTCTCAGGTGAAAAGTCTGGTGTAATTCTGATAGGTCTGCTTTTATATATTAGTTGACCATTTTCCCTTACTGCTTTTAATATTCTTTCTTTATTTTGTGCATTTGGTGTCACCTGAATTTTTAATCTTAGCCATTCTGACTGGTGTGAGGTGGAATCTCAGAGTTGTTTTGATTTGAATTTCCCTGATGATTAAGGACGCTGAACATTTTTTCAGATGCTTCTCAGCCATTTGGTATTCCTCAGATGAGAATTCTTAGTTTAGTTCTGAGCCCCATTTTTTAATGGGGTTATTTGATTTTCTGGAGTTCACCTTCTTGAGTTCTTTATATATATTGGATATTAGTCCCCTATCTGATTTACGATTGGTAAAGACACTTTCCCAATCTGTTGGTGGTCTTTTTGTCTTATTGATGGTATCTTTTGCTTTACAGAAGCTTTGCAATTTTATGAGGTCCCATTTGTCGATTCTCGATCTTACAGCACAAGCCATTGCTGTTCTATTCAGGAATTTTTCCCCTGTGCCCATATCTTCAAAGTTTTTCCCCACTTTCTCCTCTATAAGTTTCACTGTCTCTGGTTTTATGTGGAGTTCCTTGATCCACTTAGATTTGACCTTAGTACAAGGAGATAGGAATGGATCAATTCCCATTCTTCTACATGATAACCGCCAGTTGTGCCACCACTATTTGTTGAAAATGCTGTCTTTTTTCCACTGGATGGTTTTAGCTCCCTTGTCAAAAATCAAGTGACTATACGTGTGTGGGTTCATTTCTGGGTCTTCAATTCTAATTGGTCTACTTGTCTGTTGCTATACCAGTACCATGCAGTTTTTATCACAATTGCTCTGTAGTACACCTTTAGGTCAGGCATGGTGATTCCACCAGAGGTTCTTTTATCCTTGAGAAGAGTTTTTGCTGTCCTAGGTTTTTTGTTATTCCAGATGAATTTGCAAATTGCTCTTCCTAATTCGTTGAAGAATTGAGTTGAAATTTTGATGGGGATTGCATTGAATCTGTAGATAGCTTTTGGCAAGATAGCCATTTTTACTATATTTGTTCTGACAATCCATGAGCATGGGAGATTTTTCATCTTTTGAGATCTTCTATAATTTCGTTCTTCAGAGACTTGAAGTTCTTATCATACAGATCTTTCACTTCCTTATTTAGAGTCACACCAAGGTATTTTATATTATTTGTAACTATTGAGAAGGATGTTGTTTCCCTAATTTCTTTCTCAGCCTGTTTATCCTTTGTGTAGAGAAAGGCCATTGGATTGTTCGAGTTAATTTTATATCCAGCTACTTTATTGAAGCTGTTTATCAGGTTTAGGAGTTCTCTGGTGGAATTTTTAGGGTCACTTATATATACTATCATATCATCTGCAAAAAGTGATATTTTTACTTCCTCCTTTCCATTTTGTATTCCCTTGATCTCCTTTTGTTGTCGAATTGCTCTGGCTAGGATTTGAAGTACAATGTTGAATAGGTAGGGAGAAAGTGGGCAGCCTTGTCTAGTCCCTGATTTTAGTGGGATTGCTTCAAGCTTCTCACCATTTACTTTGATGTTGGCTACTGGTTTGCTGTAGATTGCTTTTATCATGTTTAGGTATGGGCCTTGAATTTCTGATCTTTCCAAGACTTTTATCATGAATGGGTGGTGGATTTTGTCAAATGCTTTCTCAGCATCTAACGAGATGATCATGTGGTTTTTGTCTTTGAGTTTGTTTATATAATTGATTATGTTCATGGATTTCCATATATTAAACCATCCCTGCATCCCTGGAATGAAACCTATTTGGTCAGGATGGATGATTGTTTTGATGTGTTCTTAGATTCAATTAGCCAGAATTTTCTTGAGTATTTTTGC
Source organism: Mus musculus (assembly GCF_000001635.26). Lineage (NCBI taxonomy): Eukaryota > Metazoa > Chordata > Mammalia > Rodentia > Muridae > Mus > Mus musculus. The sequence goes on along the minus strand of NC_000080.6, from coordinate 11,300,477 downwards.
ATCGATATTCATAAGGGTAATTGGTCTGAAGTTCTTTATCTTTGTTGGGTCTTTCTGTGGATTAGGTATCAGAGTAATTGTGGCTTCAGAGAATGAATTGGGTTCTGCTTCTATTTTGTGGAATAGTTTGTGAAGAACTGGAATTAGATCTTCTTTGAAGGTCTAATAGAACTCTGCACTAAACCTCTCTGGTCCTGGGCATTTTTTGGTTGAGAGACTATTAATGACTGCTTCTATTTCTTTAGGGGATATGGGACTGTTTAGATCATTAACCTGATATTGATTTAACTTTGTTACCTGGTATCTGTCTAGAAATTTGTCCATTTCATCCATGTTTTCTAGTTTTCTTGATTATAGCCTTTTGTAGAAGGATCTGATGGTGTTTTGGATTTCTTCAGGATCTGTTGTTATGTCTCCTTTTCATTTCTGATTTTGTTAATTAGGATGCTGACCCTGTGCCCTCTAGTGAGTCTGGCTAAGGGTTTATCTATCTTGTTGATTTTCTCAAAGAACCAGCTCCTCATTTGGTTGATTCTTTGAATAGTTCTTCTTGTTTCCACTTGGTTGATTTCGCCCCTGAGATTGATTATTTCCTGCTGACTACTCCTCTCTGGTGAATTTGCTTCCTTTTGTTCTAGAGCTTTTAGGTGTGTTGTCAAGCTGCTAGTGTGTGCTCTCTCTAGTTTCTTTTTGGAGGCACTCAGAGCTATGAGTTTTCCTCTTAGAAATGCTTTCATTATGTCCCATAAGTTTGGGTATGTTGTGGCTTCAGTTTCATTAAACTCTAAAAAGTCTTTAAATTCTTTCTTTATTCCTTCCTTGACCAAGGTATCTTTGAGAAGAGTGTTGTTCAGTTTCTACGTGAATGTTGGCTTTCTATAATTTATGTTATAATTTATAATTTATGGAAGACCAGCCTTAGTCCATGGTGATCTGATAGGATGGATGGGACAATTTCAATATTTTTGTATCTGTTGAGGCCTGTTTTGTTACCAATTATATGGTCAATTTTGGAGAAGGTACCATGAGGTGCTGAGAAGAAGGTATATTCTTTTGTTTTAAGATAAAATGTTCTGTAGATATCTGTTAAATCCATTTGTTTCATAACTTCTGTTAGTTACACTGTGTCCCTGTTTAGTTTCTGTTTCCATGATCTGTCCATTGATGAAAGTGGTGTGTTGAAGTCTCCCACTATTAATGTGTGCTTTGATCTTTACTAAAGTTTCTTTAATGAATGTGGCTGCTCCTGCATTTGGAGCATAGATATTCAGAATTGAGCGTTCCTCTTGGGAGATTTTACCTTTGATGAGTATGAAGTGTTCTTCCTTTTCTTTTTTGATAACTTTGGGTTGGCAGTTGATTTTATTAGATATTAGAATGGCTACTCCAGCTTGTTTCCTCAGAACATTTGCTTGGAAATTGTTTTCCAGCCTTTCTTTCTGAGGTAGTTGGGCTGGTATTTGTGTTCTCTTAGTGTCTGTATAACATCTGTCTAGGATCTTCTGGCTTTCATAGTCTCTGGTGAAAAGTCTGGTGTAATTCTGACAGGCCTGCCTTTATATATTACTTGACTTTTTTCCTTACTGCTCTTAATATTCTGTCTTTATTTAGTGCATTTGTTGTTCTGATTATTATGTGTCGGGAGAAATTTCTTTTCTGGTCCAGTCTATTTGGAGTTCTGTAGGCTTCTTGTATGTTCATGGGCATCTCTTTCTTTAGGTTTGGGAAGTTTTCTTCTATTATTTTGTTGAAGATATTTGCTGGCCCTTTAAGTTGAAAATCTTCATTCTCATCTACTCCTTTTATCCTTAGGTTTGGTCTTCTTATTGTGTCCTGGATTTTCTAGATGTTTTGAGTTACCATCTTTTTGCATTTTGCATTTTCTTTGATTGTTGTGCCGATGTTCTCTGTGGACTCTTCTGCATCTGAGATTCTCTCTTCCATCTCTTGTATTCTGTTACTGATGCTCCCATCTATGGTTCCAGATTTCTTTCCTAGGGTTTCTATCTCCAGTGTTGCCTCACTTTGGGTTTTCTTTATTGTGTCTATTTCCCTTTTTAGGTCTAGTATGGTTTTGTTCATTTCCATCACCTGTTTGGATGTGTTTTCCTGTGTTTCTTTAAGGACTTCTACCTGTTTGGTTGTGTTTTTGTGTTTTTCTTTAAGAACTTGTAACTCTTTAGCAGTGTTCTCCTGTATTTCTTTAAGTGAGTTATTAAAGTCCTTCTTGATGTCCTCTACCATTATCATGAGATATGCTTCTAAATCCGGGTCTAGCTTTTCAGGTGTGTTGGGGTGCCCGGGACTGGGTGAGGTGGGAGTGCTGTGTTTGGTCATGATGAGTGGTCTTGTTTTCTGTTCTTAAGATTCTTGCGTTTGCCTTTCGCCATCTGGTAATTTCTGGAGTTAGTTGTTCTAGTTGTCTCTGGTTAGAGCCTGTTCCTCTCGTGATTCTGTTAGCTTCTATCAGCAGACCTGGAAGTCTAGCTCTCTTCTTTGAGTTTCAGTGGTCAGAGCACTCTCTGCAGGCAACCTCTCCTCTTACAAGGAAGGTGCACAGATATCTGGCGTTCAGACCTGCCTCCTGGCAGAAGATGAAGGCCCGATACAGGGCCTGTCCCAGAAACTGTGTCGCTTCGGCCTGGCCCACAGCTGTTAGCTTCTTTAGTCCACATCACCTGTGCAGACTAGTCTCAGAGGGATCTAGGAACCAAGATGGCACCCCCAGGTGCTCAGGCAAAGCCCTCCTGGGTGGGGCAGACACCTCTTCCCTGGCAGGGAAGGTGCCCGGATGTCTGGAGCTGGAAACAGGGTCTGCCTCAGAAGCTGTCCTCTAGGGACCTTGGGGGTGTCCACTGACTCCGAGCCCAGGTGACCCAGTGCTGGTGCCGACCAGAAGGGATTTGTGACCCTGGTCAGGCCAGCTTTTCTGCTTCCCTAATGCTGTCTCAGGTCCCATGCGATTGGATTGGAACAGAAGTCGTGTGGTCCTAAGATCACATGGAGAGTCCTCTAGGGGACCTTGGGGGTGTCTGCCCAACTCCGTGCCCAAGGTGACCTGGTGCTGGCACCCCTAGAACCTGATCTTAAGGAAGCATTTTTAAAATTGAGATTTCCTCCTTTCAGATGACTTTAGCTTGTGCCAAGTTGACATAAAACTATCCAGCACATCTGTGTACACATAGACTTACATGTATTCTGTATAATTTTAGGTAAATAGATAATAATATGATTCCTTAAGACTTTTTAAGACAATCGTGTTGTTATTTTACCCTCTTCCTTCCCTCTTCTTCCGTGTTGACTTACCTCCACCTTATAGTTAATCCCTCCCATTGTCTTTCCCTTCAAATAGCTCCTGTTTGTATTTTCTCACTTTTATTTATGACAAATATTTCCAGGTCGCTTTTGGTCAAAAGTTCTTTGAGACAGTTCCATCAGCCTTAGCCAACTGCAGAATAGAATCACGGCTTGCATATCCTGACAATGGCCCTGTAGATGGCAGGGGTTTTACACTATCCATTAGACCTGCCTGTGACCTTGTCAGCCTCAACCACATTTATCCAGTTATACAGTTATATGTCCACTAACTCAATGGTGTAGTTCTGCATGTTGAGGCCATGCCTGCTCACTGGTCCAGTTGGCCTATAGAAAGGACCCTGCAAATAACCTTTACTATGCTCTTTCCCTCCTTATTTTCCCTTTCCATTGTCCTATAGGAAGAACTTAAAAAAATTATATCCTACAATTGGAGGGTAGATCTTTTTCACTCTTTCCTAAATCCAGACATGCAGCAACATCAACAAATGCAAAAGTAACACTCTTTAATTTCTAGTGATTCCCTATCACTAATGGATTCACCTGTGTCTTTGACTACAATCTACTCCTTATACGTTAATAAAAACCTGTTGAACAGAGCTTTGTTAGTCTGACTTTTGGGGCAGGAAGAACACCTTCGACAGATACTTAGTGGAGTATCTCAAATGGGAAGGTCAGGGAAAGAATTATCCTTTGAGAAAATAGAACTTAAGGGCCTTTAAAGCAAATCTTGTCAAGCACAAACTATTGGACAAAAGAAGAGAATTTGAAGCAAACACATCAATTTCAATATATAAGTTGTAACTTCAATATGTAAGTTGTGTAGCTCAAACTCTTACTTTTCATCAGCAAGCAACAGAATTATTTGTTGTATGATCCCCTATGGTTTAGGGCAGAGACAGAGCAGAGTGACTCTGTGTTCTTAGAGCAATTCCATACTCTCATTGTGGAGATCAGATTCTATTATTCATGCCTTTCCTCTTACTCTTCAAAACCATCCCTCATGTGACCAGCTCCTTCAGACAAGAAATGTAAACACCAGGTCTTTTCACGCAGTATTGCAGATAGCATCTTTTATTAAAGTATCTCTTTGCTCCAATTCCACCTATGAAGTGTTGCATTTGTCCTGTGGCTCTTAGCAAACTCACATCTCAGTTTGTTAAATTAATCTACACTGACTTCCAACCTCATTAGTCTATTAGGTGAGAAGTCTGACTAGAGTTATTTGTATCTTTCCCCCAGAGGGCTGGAAGAGGTTATCATTCTGTTGCTCCCAAGAATAGGTTCTTTCAAAGAAGGTAGTTTTAAAGGCTTCTTCTCTGTGCAGACATGGCTGTAGGGACTTCAGACATCTTAATGAAGCTTGCTGCTCAGGTCTCAGCCCACACCCATCCTCCATGAAGACTCTGATGCTTTGGGTTGTAGAGGACAACAGGAACTCTGCTTCTGTTCCCTTGGTTTGAAAGATTCAGATTTCTTCTGAGTCAGTTACTTTGCTTTCTTTAGGTTTTGAAGAAGCCTATGTGAGGCCCAGCCAGTTCGAACATTCAAATATACTCAGCCTTTAGGTCATGAACTCTAGAATCAAATGTTGCAAGTTGAAGTTCCACTCTTCCCAGAGCTGTGTATTAGCCATCTGTAAGCCCCAGTTTCTTTGCCAATGGGAATGGCCATTAGTCCTCCACGGTGCTGGGAAGGGATGGTCTCATTTAATTGTCTTAAGACATTCTTTGCGCCATGCTTGAGACTTAGTAAGCTCTCAGTAAATGTCAGCCAGTATTTTAATTATCGAAATATTGCATTGTAATTTGAAGTTTTATAAAACAAAGTCTTCCACTCCCTGGAGAGGCAAGGGAAGCTGAGTTCTCCAGGATCCAAAGCTGTGGCTCTTCAGACAGGAGAAAAGAAAGTTACTCTGGAAGTCAGAGGAGGACAGATGGCTTGATTTTAAGATAACACAGAACTTCCATTGGCCAGAGGCAGATAGCCTTGGTTAATAGGTAGCACACAGCCCTACTCACTTGATTAAGTTCTGTAGCAGCTTAAGCTTGATATTTGTCCTTTTAAAAAGACACCTGTCAAATGGGATCTGATGGGCATATGTTTACAATCCTAGCATTTAAGGATCTAAGACAGGAGAATCTTGCACTTGAGGCCAGTCTGAGCTATATAGTGAGATTCAGTCTCAGAAGAATCAAAACAAGAAAACAACCTCCGGCCTAAACAACAGCAAGCAAAGGAATAAAGGAAAGAGAACAGTGGTTGACTCCTGCCCTGGACCATATCACTTGCTTTAGGATTAGCTTAAAGTACATTAAACATCTAATCTTGGGGGAGTCCTGTGGGGAAGAGGGACTAGTTAACTCCTTAGCTCACTGCTGTGAGAAGCTCAGTGCTCACACACAAGCTGCACCTAGACAAGCTGTCAGAGCCTCAGGAGGAGATGCTGGTGTGAAAATGCCCACTGTTTCTACCCAGTGCGGTATTTAGGGGTGGGGATGGAGAGTAAAGAGGGGGCATGGTGGGGAGTGGGGATGTGTATGGCAAGGGGTCCCTTCCACTCAGGCAAGGGGGGAAGCCAACTTTTGAAAAAATGTATAAATATTCAAGTACAGACGTCATTTTCCTACCTCTTGTGAGGTAGCAGAGTTAGCAGTTAGATAAACAAAGAGGAAGAATAGGAAAAGAGGAGGACAAAAAGGAAGAGGCAGAAGAAGAGGAGGAGAAAGAGGAGAATCAGGAAGAGGAGGAGAAGGAGAAGGAGGAGGAAGAGGAAGAGGAGGAGGAGGAGGCGGAGGCGGTGGCTTTAAATTTAATGTGCCTGATGGCCTGATAGCCTGATAGCCTGATAGCCTGAGGGTGCAAGTGTGGTGCCCAGAAGTCTAGGAAGAAAAATCCCAGAGGCTGCTGGCAACCAAGGCTGCATCATATGCTTCAGGTTGGCTGCCTGAGTCACTGTAGATCCCTAGGAAGAGAAATGTTATAGTCTTGTTTATAGCCGCCTTACTTAACATAATACCATGCTGTTGCATTTACTTATTTCAATGTTTACTTTACTTATTACTGATATTTATTATTACTATTATTAATGTGCATATGATATTTTATATGTACTCTTGCACACTCTGGTGTGTGTGCCACAACTTCATGGAGTTTGTTCTCTTCTTCCACTTTCACAAGTGTCCCAGGGGTGGTGATCAGGTCCTCAAGTCTGCAGCTTCAAGACACAAGCATCTTTACCCGCTGAGTCAACATGCCAGCCTGAACTTACTCATGGGCAGTGCACTGCTATGGACTGGTGTATCACTTGGTGGCAGAGTATTTGCTAAAGTGTGGTCAAGGCCAATCTCCAGCACTGAAAAGGGAGTGTTGTTGTTTTTCCAATTTTATTTTAGTACATTTACAGTTAGATAACATCACCATAATTTTAAACATTATTTTTTTACCTCACCAAAACAAAGAAACAAGCAAACAATAAAAAGACAACCTTAGACCTGTTAGCAGTCACTCTTGTTACCCAACCCCTTCGACCTTAGGTAATCTGGATATTTTATAATGAAATTTTACAATAAGTGGTCTTGGGACACTGCTTTTAATCCATGTATGTCATAGTATGGATTAGCACTTCATTTCTTTATAAAATCTTCCATTACCTACAGTAGGTAAGCAGTTGGGCTTTTCTATATTTTGGATATTGTGAATAATGTTTCTATGAATATTCATGTACAAGGTTTTGAACATGTATTATATTTTATGTGCCTGCCATGGAGAAGAACTGCTAGATCATAAGATAGCTCTGTGTTTATCCTTTTGAGAAACTGCTGAACTGTGTTCCAGCATAGTTGCATCATTTCACAATTCCACCAGAAATGGACCAGGGCTCCTCATTCTCGACATCATTGTCAACTCTTTTATTGTCCTTTCATTTTAGCTAAGGGAAGGTACTTCAAATTTCTAAGACAGAAATTTATTAAAAGGAGAAGACACAGGTGTCTGGTGGAATAGAAGGTGAGGCAGTAGAGTATGTCACATTGGGTCCTGTGGTGTAGTCCTTTGGTGAGAGTTGTCAGGGAGTCTCTTTGTAAAAAGGCATGCACTACTTTTATATTACAGGACAGAAGAGGGCTTTCCTCATGGTTTTTTTTTTTTTTAATTGTCTCAAGCTCATAATAATCCTTATGGCAAAGGGACAACTTTTTAAATGTTCATTTTGTATTTTTTTTTTTTTTTTTTTTTTTTTTTTTGGTTTTTTCGAGACAGGGTTTCTCTGTATAGCCCTGGCTGTCCTGGAGCTCACTTTGTAGACCAGGCTGGCCTCGAACTCAGAAATCCACCTGCCTCTGCCTCCCGAGTGCTGGGATTAAAGGCGTGCGCCACCACGCCCGGCTCATTTTGTATTTTTACTTATGTGTACATATGGGTGTCTATGTGAATGTTTGCAGGGTGTGACTGAGTCTTGATAGAGCACAGAAGACTGTTGAATCCTCTGGAGCTAGAGTTAAAGGTGCTTGTGAGCTTCCAAACATGGGTTCTAGGCCAGCTTACAAGAGAAATCAGCAGCCATGACTCTTTTTTGTTTTTGTTTTTGTTTTTTTGTTTTTTAATTAGGTATTTTCTTCATTTACATTTGAAACCCTATTCCCTTTCCTAGTTTCCTCTCCAAAAGTCTGCCTGCCCTGCTCCCCAACCCACCCACTCCCGCTTTCTGGCTCTGGCATTCCCCTATACTGGGGCATACAATCTTTGCAAGACCAAGGGCCTCTCCACCCATTGATGGCCCACTAGGCCATCCTCTGCTACATATGCAGCTAGAAACATGAGCTCTGGGGGGTACTGGTTAGTTCATATTGTGGTTCCACCTATAGGGTTGCAGACCCCTTCAGATCCTTGGGTACTTTCTCTAGCTCCTTCATTGTGAGCCCTGTGTTCCAGCCAATAGATGACTGTGAGCATCAGCTTCTGTATTTGCAAGGTACTGGCATAGCCTCCCAAGAGACAGCTATATCAGGGTCCTGTCAGCAAAATCTTGTTGGCATATTAATAGTGTCAGGGTTTGGTGGTTGTTTATGGGATGGATCCCCAGATGGGGCAGTCTCTGGATGGTCCATCATTCTGTCTCAGCTCTGAACTTTGTCTTTGTAAATCCTTCCATGGGTATTTTGTCCTCATTCTAAGAAGGAATGAAGTTTCCACACTTTGGTCTTCCTTCTTCTTGAGTTTCATGTTTTTGCAAATTGTATCTACAGTATTCTAAGTTTCTGGGCTAATATACACTTATCAGTGAGTGCATATTAGGTGTTTTCTTTTGTGATTGGGTTACCACACTCAGAATGATATCCTCCAGATACATCCATTTGCCTAAGAATTTCATAAATTCATTGTTTTGAATGGCTGAGTGGTACTCCATTGTACAAATGTGCCACATTTTCTGTATCCATTCCTCTGTTGAGGGACATCTGGGTTCTTTCCAGCTTCTGGCTATTATAAATAAGGCTGCCATGAACATAGTGGAGCATGTGTCCTTATTACAACTTGGAACATCTTCTGGGTATATTCTCAGGAGAGGTATTGCTGGATCTTCTGGTAGTACTATGTCCAATTTTCTGATGAACATCCAAACTGATTTCCAGAATGGTTGTACAAGCTTGCAATCCCACCAGCAATGGAGGAGTGTTCTTCTTTCACCACATCCTCACCAGCATCTGCTGTCACCTGAATTTTTTAATCTTAGCCATTCTGACTGGTGTGAGGTGGAATCTCAGGGTTGTTTTGAGGTGCATTTCCCTGATGATTAAGGATGTTGAACATTTTTTCAGGTGCTTCTCAGCCATTCTGTATTCCTCAGTTGAGACTTCTTTGTTTAGCTCTGCAGCCCATTTTTTAACAGGGTTATTTGGTTTTCTTGAGTCCGGATTTTTGAGATCTTTGTATATATTGGATATTAGTCCCCTGTCAGATTTAGGATTGGTAAAGATCTTTTCTCAATCTGTTGGTGGCTTTTTGTCTTATTGACAGTATCTTTTGCCTTACAGAAGCTTTGCAATTTTATGAGGTCCCATTTGTCAATTCTTGATCTTACAGCCCAAGCTGTTGATGTTCTGTTCAGCAATTTTACCCTGTGCCCATCTCTTCAAGGCTTTTTCCACACTTTCTCCTATATACATTTCAGTATCTCTGGTTTCATGTGGAGTTCCTTGATCCACCTAGACTTGAGCTTTGCACAAGGAGATAGGAATGAATCAATTCCCATTCTTCTACATGATAACCACCAGTTGAGCCTGCATCATTTGTTGAAAATGCTGTCTTTTTTTCACTGGATGGTTTTAGATCCTTTGTCAAACATCAAGTGACCATAGGTGTGTGAGTTCTTTCTGGGCCTTCAATTCTATTCCATTGATGTACCTATCTGTCACTGTAGCTGTAGCATGCAGGTTTTTTTTTTTGTTTGTTTGTTTTTGTTTTTTGTTTTAATCACAATTGCTCTGTAGTACAGCTTGAGGTCAGGGATGGTGATTCCACTAGAGGTTCTTTTATTGCTGAGAATAATTTTTGCTCTCCTAGGTTTTTTGTTATTCCAGATGAATTTGCAAATTGCCATTTTTAACTCAGTGGAGAATTGAGTTGGAATTTTGATGGGGATTGCATTGAATCTGTATATTGCTTTTGGCAAGATAGCCACTTTTACTATATTAATCCTGCTAATCAATGAGCATGCAAAATCTTTCCATCTTCTGAGACCTTCTTTGATTTCTTTCTTCAGAGACTTGAAGTTCTTATCATACAGATCTTTCACTTCTTTTAGTTAGAGTCACGCCAAGGTATTTTATATTATTTGTGACTATAGTGAAGGGTGTTGTTTCCCTAATTTCTTTCTCAGCCTGTTTATCCTTTGTGTAGAGAAAGGCCAATGATTTGTTTGAGTTAATTTTTTATCCACCTACTTCACTGAAGCTGTTGGTTTAGGAGTTCTCTGGTGGAATTTCTGGGGTAACTTATATATACTATCATATCATCTGCAAAAAGTGATATTTTGATTTCCTCCATTCCAATTTGTATCCCCTTGATCTCCTTTTGTTGTCGAATTGCTCTGGCTAGGACTTGAAGTACAATGTTGAATAGGTAGGGAGAAAGTGGGCAGCCTTGTCTAGTCCCTGATTTTAGTGGGATTGCTTCCAGCTTCTCACCATTTACTTTGATGTTGGCTACAGGTTTGCTGTAGATTGCTTTTATCATGTTTAGGTATGGGCCTTGAATTTCTGATCTTTCCAAGACTTTTATCATGAATGGGTGTTGGATTTTGTCAAATGCTTTCTCAACATCTAATGAGAAGATCATATGGTTATTGTTTTTGAGTTTGTTTATATAGTGGATTATGTTGATGGTTTTCTGTATATTAAACTATTTCTGAATTGCTGGGTTGAAGCCTACTTGATCATGATGGATGATCGTTTTGATGTGTTCTTGGATTCTCTTTGCAGAATTTTGAGTATTTTTGCATTGATATTCATAAGGGAAATTGGTCTGAAGTTCTCTTTCTTTGTTGGATCTTTGTGTGGTTTAGTATCAGAATTTTTAGTATCTTTGTGTGGCTTCACAGAATGAATTGGGTAGAATACTTTCTGTCTCTATCTTGTTGAATAGTTTGAGGAGAATTGAAATTAAGTCTTCTTTGAAGGTTGTACTGGCTAGTTTTGTGTCAACTTGACACAGACTAGAGTTATCACAGAGAAAGGAGCTTCAGTTGGGGAAATGCCTCCATGAGATCCAGCTGTAAGGCATTTTCTCAATTAGTGGTCAAGGTGGGAGGTCCCTTTGTGGGAGGTGCCATTTCTGGGCTAGTAGTCTTGGTTCTATAAGAGAGCAGGCTGAGCAAGTCAGGGGAAGCAGTAAGAAACATCTCTCCATGGCCTCTGTATCAGCTCCTGCTTTATGACCTGTTGAGTTCCAGGTCTGACTTCCTTGGTGATGAAGAACAGTATGGAAGTATAAGCTGAATAAACCCTTTCCTCCCCAATTTGCCTCTTGGTCATGATGTTTGTGTAGGAATAGAAACCCTAACTAAGACAAAGATGTGATAAAACTCTGCACCAAACCTATCTGGTCCTGGGCTATTGGGGCTGACCTGTGGCTATCATGTCCGGGTTCGAGCCTGGGAGGCAACCTGAGCTGAAAGAGAAGAGGGAACCTAGGTGGGTTGAGAAATAATGGAGCCAAGACAATGTTCTGGTCAAGGCTCAGAGGTTTAATGCGGATCGTGTTTATAAAGAAGAGGGGGAAGCCCATCCCCCACAGGTTCATTCTTGAAGCCTGGAACCAGCTGCAGGTGATGACATGCAGGATAGGGCATAGTCTCTGGAATAGCTCTGGGGCCTCTCAGCTGGTAGCAGTATCTTGAAGAGGAACAGCAACAGTGGCTGAACAATAGAGTGATCTAGGGAGGAAAGCTCCACCCTAGGTAATCTCCTTAGAGGCAGCAAGGTCAAGGTCTGGCTCAGCCAGCTTCAAGCTGAGGGAAGGTTACAATTTCCTCCCTGTTATTAATATTAAAAAAAAAAAGCTGGACTGAAGCATACATTTTATTTATGCTCCATAGTCCTGCCTGGGAATTATGGTGTCTGGCGTACGCACCTGTCTTAGGAAACCTTAGATCTTCCCAAACCATCCAATTCCATCTTGGAGGCTACGTGCAGCCAGTTTGTGTTATATTTCAGACCATTGCCTTTTGGCATGTACCTCTGTCTTAGATTGGTATGATTCTGAGAACTGGGTGCCCGTCTTTGACTGTCCGGCCCTCTTTAGCACACCTTGTTCCCAATTCAGACCAAAGCCACAATATGTACTTAGAATACTTCTTGATGATGATTAATAACTGCCACCTGCGCTGTTGGACGTGGCCTGTACACCTGCTGCAGTCATGGTGAAGAGCATTAACTGACCTGCTTGAAAAACAAAGGTGGGACAGTGAAAAGCAACAGTATAAAAGCTTCTTTGGAGAAGTCCAGGTACTCTATTCAATTGCAAATTAGCTACGATCAAGCTGAGACTAGAGCTCCTGGTATGGGGGAGGTGACTTTGAGAATTGCAGTAAGTCTGCAGCTTCTCTGGGGTTGGAGGCTGTGCTCCAAATTAACTTTGTTAGGTAATTAAGAATATTTATCCATCTTCCCTGGGATTCTCTAATACTGGAATTATTACTAGACCAGTCCAAGATTGAGTTAGAATAACTGGTCACAATGAGGGAAAGAGAAGAATCACTATAACTCTTTTTATATGACTAATCTTTCTAAGTCAGATTACACAGTCTCTGATGTTCTTTTTACCATAAGGTTTAAAAGTTTGAAGCAAGGTAGCTTCGCTTGTCCAAACTGGAAAAATGTCAAGCAAGGATGGGTCAAAAACATGTATACAATTCAGCTTTCTTGTCACTACAGTCAGGGCACTGAGCGAACTCACCTGTGAGCTTTTCACATGAATTAGCCCTCATGCTTCTGCAGCATTCTTGGAGAGAACCTATGCTTTTCCCTTTCCTAATAAGGTAGTTGTTCAGTATCAAGCCATATGCCAATAAGTAGATCCTTTTAAGATACTATAAGGCATTTTTTAAGTTCTTTGACATCCAAATTTCAAAATTCTAAAATAAAAGTATGATTTAAATAATGTGCATGGGAATACATTAAATAATATGCATGGGGATATAATTTCCCCTTCTTTGTCTTTTAAGAAGCTAGACTTTTAAAGTTCTACAATACCTTCTCCTTGAGAATTAATAATTTGTTGACAAAACATCTCAAATACTTGACTGTTATAGTCAGTATTAATGTAACATGGGCAGTGACAAATTGCACTTTCAATTGTTTCTCTTGAAGAGTGGTTGTAACTAGAAAATTTGAAAAGTTATTAATAGTCACATGTGTATAATTTATTTATTTATTAAATCAGAAATAAGAGCATTTATTTGCAGCAATTTATTAAGAATACATCTTTAAGAATTAATACTATTATGTGGAAACCAGTAGGAACTGAGGACACTAAGAGCAAAAATTTTTTTTTACAATTTGACATGCACATTTTCCAAGAATACCAAAATATTATCTTAAACCATAACTGTTTTGAATATATAAAGAATGAGATTATATATCCAATCCATCTTATATGTAGGACCTATAGACTGCCTGAGATATAAATCCAGCATGGCATTGCCTTAAGATGTCTTGTCCGGGCAATCTAGAATAATTTAGTAAATGTCCAAAAACAGCCTCCTTAAAAGGACAGCATTTTTTTCTTATGAGTTGTATATGCATAAGCAATTGCAAATTTGAGAGTTAATAGCATGCGAGGGACGAACAATCTTTAGCAATTGTGAACTCTGAGATATAATATTGACTATTAATATACAAATTAAGGTTTGATTGTTCAGCATTTTAAAACATCATCCACAGCACACAACTTAATTATCTGTGCTGAAACAGGAGGAAACTCAAAAGAATAAATGTGTAATCTAATTCATACTTATATAAATAATACTTATTTCCCATAAAGGGGTTGTTTTTAAACACAGTAACTGAGATGCATGTATGCATGAATTTATAGAAGACACAGAAGCATGTATAAAAACAATTTTTAACTTATCTTTGGGATAATGATTGTCAATTTTATTTAAAATGATGGTATGCAATAGATCAATTATTAATATTCTGTAATAACCATTTTAATTGCTGTTTTGAACAGGGAACAGACACTTAGGTTCTTAAGACACAATTTTTGTTATAGTTATCCCAAACTATATGAATTTATCTTATAATTCTTTGTTAGAACCACAGCGGCCTTAATAGGATGTTGAAACTGTGCTTTGAGGTGAACGCCACCTCGGCCTTGCCCGCCTCCAGCTTTCCTCTCAGGCCGAAGAGGATGAAGTGGCTCAATCTGTTGTAGGCCAGAAAGCCCAAATGAGGGCGGCAGAGCACCCCAAGTTCTAGCGGGAAAAATAGCTACCCCCGGTGTGGACAGGCATAGGCTCATGGGGGCAATGGCGAGCGCGGCCCTCCCCTGAGTTCGCTACAAAGGCGCCCACTTTCTGTCGTCCTCCTGCACCACTACCACAAAGGGAAAGCTGCGTGCCCCAAAGCCCTGCCCCACAGCAGCCAGCAGCCGGCTGGCTCCATGTGGGCCAATGGTCGGCTGGGAGGAGAAGAAAAATGACTTTACAATAATGTTTTCTCTTGCCAAAGAATTGCTGTGGGCACAGCTAATATTTAATTACCATTGATTATAATTGATAACAATTATAAAAGCTTTCTTTATTTTCTGCAAAGCCTTTTGTTCTTTGCCAGTTAATTTGCATCTCACTTAATAGCACCTAACAAAAGCTTAAGTTTTCCTGTTGTGAATTTAAGGTAAGGTCTTAGCCAATTAACATCTCCTGGAAGCTTTTGAAAATAAAATTTTGAAGCAAATCAATTTCTCTTTCTTAGATTTTTCTGTACCACAATATTATAGTATAACTAAAACTTATATAAAAACTATAATATAAAATATTATAGTATATAATATAGTATATTATCATGTATAATATACTATATTATAAATAAAATTATTTGTATACTATAATATACTATAAATTATATTATTTATTATAAATTATATTATTACTTATTTATATATTATAATATACTATAATTTATAGTATATTATGAGCTGATATTCTTGTGAAGATACGCAGAACACATTACCAGTAAAAAAAACAAATGAAGCGGCTACACTTAGACAAATCAGAGAATTTTAATTTTTCTAGCTATAATTATTAAATAAAAAGCACCATGTGAACAGCTAAACACAATAATCATAAACACAGAGATTTTTGTAGGAAAATCAGCCATCAGTTCCTAGCAGGGGCTTCTCCAGCCATACTAGACTTCTAACTATGTTGGGAGCTATTAAGACAACACTGTTGTCCTGTATGCCTATGTAGCCAGTCTATTGGTCTATGACTTTTTATTGGGGAATTGAGTTCGCTGATATTAAGAGATATTTAGGAAAAGTAATTGTTGCTTCCTGTTATTTTTGTTGTTAGAGTTGGAATTCTGTTCTTGTAGCTATCTTCTTTTAGATTTGTTGAAGCATTACTTTCTTGCTTTTTCTCGAGTGTAGTTTCCCTCCTTGTGTTGGAGTTTTCCCTTTATTATCCTTTGAAGGGCTGGATTTGTGGAAAGATATTGTGTGAATTTGGTTTTGTCATGGAACACCTTAGTTTCTCCATCTATGGTAATTAAGAGTTTTGCTGGCTATAGTAGCCTCAGCTGGCATTTGTGTTCTCTTAGGGCCTGTATGACATCTGCCCAGCATCATCTGGCTTTCAGTCTCTTGGGAGAAGTCTGATGTAATTCTGATAGGTCTGTCTTTATATGTTACTTGACCTTTTTCCCTTATTGCTTTCAATATTCTTTCTTTATTTAGTGCATTTGTTGTTCTGATTATTATGTGTTGGGAGGAATTTCTCTGGGTCCAGTCTATTTGGAATTCTGTAGGCTTCTTGTATGTTCATGGGCATCTCTTTCTTTAGGTTAAGGAAGTTTTCTTCTATAATTTTGTTGAAGATATTTACTGGCTCTTTAAGTTGAAAATCTTCATTTTCATCTGTACCTATTTTCCTTAGGTTTGGTATTCTCATTTTGTCCTGGATTTCCTGGATGTGTTGAGTTAAGATCTTTTTGCATTTCACATTTTCTTTGATTGTTGTGTTAATGTTTTTTATGGTATCGTCTGCACCTGAGATTCCTCTATGTCTTGTATTCTGTTGGTGATGCTTGCATCTATGACTCCTGACTTCTTTCCTAGGCTTTCTATTTCCAGAGTTGTCTTTCTTTGTGATTTCATTATAGTTTCTACTTACATTTATAGATCCTGGATGTTTTTTTTTTTTTTTTCAATTCCTTCACGTGTTTGTTTGTGTTTTTCCTATAATTCTTTAAGGGATTTTTGTCTTTCCTCTTTAAGGATTTCTACCTGTTTAGCAGTGTTCTCCTTTATTTCTTTAAGTGATTTAACATACAGATCTTTCACTTCCTTAGTTAGAGTCACATCAAGGTATTTTATATTATTTTTGACAATTGTGAAGGGTGTTGTTTCCCTAATCTCTTTCTCATCCTGTTTATTCTTTGTGTAGAGAAAGGCCACTGATTTGTTTGAGTTAATTTTATATCCAGCTACTTCACTGAAGTTTTTTTTTTTTTTTTAATCAGTTTAGGAGTTTTCTGGTGGAATTTTTAAATGTCCTTCTTAAAATCCTCTACCAGCATCATGAGATATGATTGTAAATCTGAATCTTGCTTTTCCAGTGTGTTGAGGTATTCAGGACTCACTGCGGTGGGAGTACTGGGTTCTGATAATCCTGAGTGGTCTTGGTTTCTATTAGTAAGATTGCCTTTCACAATCTGGTAGTCTCTGGTGTTAGATATGCTAGCTGTCTCTGGCTAGAGCTTGTTCCTTCTATGAGTCTATTACCCTCTGTCAGCAATCCTGGGAGTCCAACTCTCTCCTGAGTCCCAGGAGTCAGAGCACTCGCTGCAGGCAACTCTCCTCTGGCAGGGAAGGTGCACAGAGGTCTGAGGATCAGCTCTGCCTCCTGAGTGAGGATGAAGGCCCGAAGAGACCCTGTCCAGGAAGCTCTGAGCAACCAGCACTCTTAACTGCTGAGGTCTCTCCAGCCTTCTTTAAAATGAAATCCTGCCTTCATTGGTGGGAAATAAATTATTTTATTCTGTAGGTTTTCTTTTCATGTTCTTGGTAAGTGAGAAAGTCTCCATTTTTGGTAATGTTCATTTGCGCATTTGTTGTTGTTTTTTGTTTTTTTTCATTTACACATTTGTGGTTATCTAGGAAGTCTTTACCCCTCAAGGTTGTGAAGTCTTACTCTGTGTTCTTTTCTAAGAATCCAGTAGTTTCACCTCATACAGTTGGGTCTATGATCCATTTTGAGATGAGGCCTCTGTATGTCAGGAATCCTGATTGATCCTTCCATATGTTGATTGTCAACTCTATGGCATTGAAAGACTCCTAAGAGAGTAATAAAGCACACTTCTGGGCATTTCCAGAGAGGATTAACTAGGGGGCAAAAGACTTAAAAGTGCTTGCCACATCATCCTGTAGACAAGAAGCCTACTGGGATCCAACAGGAAAAAGGAAATCCTAGTGGTGCAGGTATTCATTCTGTTTCCTTGCTGCTATGATGCGAATGGCTCTAACTTGTTCCAATCCACTTAAATTGATCGACACCCCTAAAAACGTGGGAAGTAATAAATTTTTCCCTTTAACTAGTTGTTTCAATCAGACATTATCTTATAAGGAAGGAAATACCTGACAGACATGTATATGACCATCCTATCAGTATTTAGTAGAAATGTAGCTGTTCTCCATTAAATTATCTTTCAAGTCTCTGAGAATTAATACACCAAAAATGTAAAATTGAAAAAGAGGATTCATTTATTTTTCATTTATATGTTATGTGTGTTTGCTTGCATTAGTTCATATGCACCATGAGTGTGCAGGAGCTTGCAAAAGCCAGAATAGGGCTTAGGAACCTTTGGAACTGGAATTAGAGATGGTTAGAACTACCCAATGAGTATGCTGACAACTGAACCTGAGTCTTCTGCAAGATCAGTATGTGCTTCTTAGTCACTGAGCCATCCTTCATCATTACCTCTGCATTTCTGATTTTATCACAGTGATATGTCCTTATACTCATTGTCACATGCCATGCTGGCTTGATCAACTGCCTTTTTGTAATTCATTTTTAAATTGGGACTTATTCTTTATTCCTCACTTTTGTCAAGGTTATTTTGTGTCCCTTATATTTACAGATGAATTTTAGCATCTGCTTTCCAACTTATGGGGAAAAAATACAGCTGGGACTCCCCTAAGAATGTGCTGGATTTGTAGCTCAATTTAGAAGCTTTAGTTACTACTATTAAAACTTCTAAGAGTTGAAAGTGTTTTTCCATTTATTTAAATATTAAATTTCTTTTTAAAAAGTTTTCTACTTTCACTTTTGTTAAATTTACACCCAAGTGTAATTTCATTTTTTTATGTTATAACTATGTTTGTTTCTTAATAATCTTGACTTTGCATTCTTAATGGCTAGTGATTAGAAATACAATTGACGGCTCTCTGCTCCTCCCTGTTCCAGAGACAGCCGCATCTTCTTGTGCAGTGCCAGCCTCGTCCCGTAGACAAAATGGTGAAGGTCGGTGTGAACGGATTTGGCCGTATTGGGCGCCTAGTCACCAGGGCTGCCATCTGCAGTGGCAAAGTGGAGATTGTTGCCATCAACGACCCCTTCATTGACCTCAACTACATGGTCTACATGTTCCAGTATGACTCCACCCACGGCAAATTCAACGGCACAGTCAAGGCCGAGAATGGGAAGCTTGTCATCAACGGGAAGCCCATCACCATCTTCCAGGAGCGAGACCCCACTAACATCAAATGGGGTGAGGCCGGTGCTGAGTATGTCGTGGAGTCTACTGGTGTCTTCACCACCATGGAGAAGGCCGGGGCCCACTTGAAGGGTGGAGCCAAAAGGGTCATCATCTCCGCCCCTTCTGCCGATGCCCCCATGTTTGTGATGGGTGTGAACCACGAGAAATATGACAACTCACTCAAGATTGTCAGCAATGCATCCTGCACCACCAACTGCTTATCCCCCCTGGCCAAGGTCATCCATGACAACTTTGGCATTGTGGAAGGGCTCATGACCACAGTCCATGCCATCACTGCCACCCAGAAGACTGTGGATGGCCCCTCTGGAAAGCTGTGGCGTGATGGTCGTGGGGCTGCCCAGAACATCATCCCTGCATCCACTGGTGCTGCCAAGGCTGTGGGCAAGGTCATCCCAGAGCTGAACGGGAAGCTCACTGGCATGGCCTTCCGTGTTCCTACCCCCAATGTGTCCGTCGTGGATCTGACGTGCCGCCTGGAGAATCCTGCCAAGTATGATGACATCAAGAAGGTGGTGAAGCAGGCATCTGAGGGCCCACTGAAGGGCATCTTGGGCTACACTGAGGATCAGGTTGTCTCCTGCGACTTCAACAGCAACTCCCACTCTTCCACCTTCGATGCCGGGGCTGGCATTGCTCTCAATGACAACTTTGTCAAGCTCATTTCCTGGTATGACAATGAATACGGCTACAGCAACAGGGTGGTGGACCTCATGGCCTACATGGCCTCCAAGGAGTAAGAAACCCTGGACCACTCACCCCAGCAAGGACACTGAGCAAGAGAGAGGCCCTATCCCAACTCGGCCCCCAACACTGAGCATCTCCCTCACAATTTCCATCCCAGACCCCCATAATAACAGGAGGGGCCTAGGGAGCCCTCCCTACTCTCTTGAATACCATCAATAAAGTTCGCTGCACCCAAAAAAAAAAAAAAAAAAAAAAAAAGAAATACAATTGACTTTTGTATACTGATCTTTTGTGCCACAATGGTACATGCCATTTATAATTATAAGTATTTATCATTTGTGAGTGTGTATGTGTGTATGTGTATGTGTAGTCACAACCCAGACATCTTGTCCTGAGCCCAGATCCAGCTCCTCTGATGCCCTGCTCAGCATGTATGTGCCACCATGCATCATATCAGTCATCCAACACTCAGGTTAGATAACTGTGTCATGGCTTAAGATGTGGACTGGTTTGCGATTTGTGAATATTATAACACATTCTGTGGCCACTTGTGTACCTTCCCTACATGCCTCACATTTTTCCATCTTCAACTCTTCTCTTTTTCTCTTCCCCCATCACTGCTATCTTGTTTCTACTTTAAGGAGTTTAACTGTGTCATTTAGGTATCCAGTCTTTTGGTTAAAGCATTGTTTCTTTACGATGCTCCATTACTGGCAGGTTGCTGAAATGAGGCTGGCTTACTGACTACTTGTTACATACCATATAAAGTAAATGTGATTAAACAGAGAATCTGTCTTCTTTTGGGTGGTGGCAGAAACATGACTACAGTAGCTATAAACTCTGTCAGAAAGAAAAGATAAACTTTATTTCCTAAAATCTTAATTTAGGAAAAAGCCAGACTTTTTTTTTCCAAAACAATTTCCCCCTTTGCCTATCCATTTTATTTTCCTCTTTTTATTATTTTTATGATGTATTAAATTAAACCATTTCCTCGCAGTGTGCTAGTTAAGACAATTTCCTCAGCTTCTGCTGAATGACTTGGCAGGCTAGATGTCTTAGAGCTGCATCGTAAAATCCCATTAAAATCCAGTCATATAAAAGTAAAAGATGCTGCCTGGTGCACCCTGTGACATGTTATGGTGAGGTCTCATCACATTATAATAACAACTGCCAGGAAGAAGTGACTGCTGTGTAATGCAATATGATGAAGAGAGAGGAGTATATTAGCGACATAGCCAACCGCATTTAATTAAATCCCATGTCCAAATTAGTTCCCTGATTGGCATGTAAGAAGAAAACATGTTTACTGTGATGTTCAAATAGCACAGTTGTTTTAAAAACACACAGGCTTTTTAGCCTGTCCCTGTCTATTTCTCTTTGGTCTTCGAGATTCATACTTCTTCCAGGGTTGAGTTGTTGTTACTAAGGTTCCTTATGTCTCCAGGGAGGAAGAAGGACAGCAAGGCGTCCACAGGATAAATACCACACTCATTTGACCTGGCAGTGAACAGAGGGCTAGAATATGGACTTAGATTAAGAAGATTTCGGAATCTGCAGTTTTTCAGTGATGTCAATGTATGGTAAAGATGCAGTTTTTCAGTGATGTCAATGTATGGTAAAGAACAGCCTACAAGGCCAGATTGGGCAGTTGTCTGTCTTATAGCCCAAGAGTCAAGAGTTATTATTAAGTGAAACAATAAAAAGATTATACCATAGGTAGTGAAAGGATGTAAAGTTAGTGAGGTAAGATTTCAATGTAAAGTTAATTGGGATGTAGTTGCATCCACTCACTTACACACTGTTGACAGCAGCTTTTGCAGACAATACAGGATTGAGTATTGCAACAAGTTAAATGAGCTCCAAACCCCAGACATTACTTAAGGTATAAATGTCCTAGACTGATTCTTAGCCATCCTAGGATATGTGTGACCCATGGCTACAGGTTGGACATGCCTGATTATACACCTGATTATAGGATAAGGTTGGCTGTCTCTGATCTATGCCATGATTCTTAAATCAAGGTAAAGCTATGTTAAACTAAGCATTGAGTCAGAGCCCAAGGGTCAGCATATTTTAAAAGGAATCCCCAGTATTATACCGATGTTCACAAAGCATCCCCAATCTTACACTGATGTTCACAAAGCATCCCCAGTATTACACCAATGTTCACAAAGCAATTGTTGCTGTCCTCTCTCCTAGTCAAGTACTTCTTCTTTTTTCCATCAGTCCACAGGGCCTAGGATGATGCTGATAATTGGTTGGTAGGATCAGTGAGGGCAGGGTTCGTATATCAATTCATTAGTCAAATACTACTCTTTTTGTTTTGAGATAGGATTTCACAATGTAGCCCCTGCTGGCCTTGAACTGTTATACCAATCCTTCTGCCTCTGCCTTCGGAGTGACATGATTAGTGATATACCCCCACCATCCCTGTCTTAAGCATATGCTTTTGACTGTGTGCTATATGCCACATGGTATTCAATGCTAAATGCATAGTAGAGAAGAAAATAAATTAAAGATCTGATATAAAATGACATGATAAGAGGTTCTAGAATAAGACTTATTATACATAGATGGAAACTCACAGTAACCTTTATATTTAAAATAATGAATATTTTTGTTTCTAATATAATACTAGACTTAGAGAATTTGAGAGACTATATATTGGTAATGTGAAACTGAACTATAATATGTAGGCATTGTTGAACTTTGAGGGACAGACAATACGGTGTTAACTGTGTTTAGGATGGAATGCTGAGCTGGTGTGAAGCCATACAACTCCTTTGTATAGTGATTTCTTGTCGTATAAAACAAATACAAAATCAAATGGTATGATTATTGTCATAAGTGGATCTAGACAACAAAAGCCTACTTAAGTTTGGTAGGAAGGTTCTTAGACATTAATTTTAGCAACCAGTATCACTGTGATACACACATTGCTGTGTTACATAAGTCTTTTTCAAATTATTTTTCCCTCTTGGATTCAATTCTGATTTTCTTGGAACTGTTCAGGGCTCTCTTTGTCAACACGCTGAAGCAGTGTATTAGAGTGGGAAGGTAAGTTTTTAGTTATAACATCCTCATCCACTGGTCATGGGAGAAGCAACTTCTGTCACATTGCCAGTGCAGGCTCAGTTTTTGAGAATACATTCCATAAAGATCAGAAAGCAAATAATGATAAGATGGTTAGGAAAAACTGCCAGTCTTCTCTAGAGTAACACATTAGTTATCTTTGGTTCAGAAGCCATATAAATTAAAAAGCTTAATAAAACAAGCAATCTCCTAGTTGGAGTGCGCTAGGAATTTAGGGAGGGTTGGGTGCAATTCTGGCTCAGGGTATCTCACAAGTTAGCACAGCTAAGGCTGAGATTTCCTCAGGACTCACCCAGGGTCCAGAATTGCTTCTGAGCTCATCCACATCATTATCGGACAGATATAGTCCCTCATGGGCCACTGTCCTGAGGTCTGACTTTTGCCCCAAGTC